>NC_042622.1:221044748-221407385 GCF_901001135.1 Rhinatrema bivittatum | reverse complement strand
TAAGGCTTGAACAAGTCACTGCATTATATTATCTTTCTTTATTATTAAATTATCAAGAGTCAAACTGATCTGAATCTAGAAAAAAAAAAAATTCCATGCAGGAGATCACAACGGTAGCTTAGGAAAGAAGCCCAAGGATTTCCTCTGAATGACCATTGGACACTATTTGAGCTCATTTCTTTGAATGGAAATCCCCAGACTACAATTCCTCTTAATGCTTTGGGGCAGAGCTGGATTTAAAATGATGGCGTACATAGGGAATCGGGGATCAGGTTGGGGGTGCCTTCGGTGTGTGGGGCCCGAGGCACATGCCTACGTTCCCTAGGCCTAAATCTGGCCCCCACGTTGTGGTCGGCCTTTAGAGAGCCTGGTTTGGGTCCCAGAATTGCTGCTGCCTCGGAAGCTGGTGCGCGCTGCATGTTCTCGGAGCCTGCAGCCTCCTTCCTGCAGGCCAGAAAGACTTGCAGCTCCCTCATCAGCAGTCCTACTCCTGGTTTTGTGATGAGACATTGAATGCTTGAACCTTGTGAGGCATCTAACAACCTGTAGCAAACATGTCACTGTATTTCTACTATTTATTCCATATTATTACAGGCAGGACGGTGGGGACTATACTAACTTATATCCAGTAATTTATGGCAAGGGAGGCAAACTCTGTAATCTGTATTTTGCAGCCATGTCTGTGCTCTCCTGCTGCCTTTCATGTTGAATGTATATCCAGCTGCGTAAGCAAACAAAACTAGCCTATAAAGTGAATCAATAACTTGAAGAACATGGGAATTTCCCAAAGACTCTGTACCATGAATCAGCTATTGACTCTCTCCAGCACTCCTTGTGTCCTGGTCCCAATGTGCAATAAACATGGAGCACTGGCAGATTATCAACCCTGACTCTGGCGTCTTCCCCTTATTGTACCCTGCTCCCTTCCCTTTGTTGTAGGGGCATGAGGTTGTAGTGAGCCTCCTAGACCAGTAAAGCGGGTCTCCTAAAGAACCGCCTAGGGACTGCTCTGGTGCGTTGGCAGCAGCAAACCCCAGTGTGTGGCTGCTTTCCCCGACGCAAGCAGGCATTTCCTCAAAGGAAGATGCATGCAGCCCCATTCAGTAGAGGTACGGATGGCAAAAAAAAAAAAAAAAGCTCTCAGAATTCAAGAAAGCATGGGATAAATACAGCAGCTTCTTCAGCGCGGGGACGGGGACGCGCAGGCAAAGGTGAGAAAAATGGGCAAACTGAATGGATCTGAAGGTCCGCTTCTCCTTTCTAGGGATCAGTCTCGGCAAACCTGTTCTGCCGAGCTGCTGAAGATCTCTGTCCGAGCCAAGGTTTATATATTACACAGGGTGAGCAAAATTCTGCCTAGGGTGGGGGAGGGGGAGTCAGTGACATGCTATAAACCTGTCCCCAACCCGTCACCCGGCGGGAACACTCTGCGCCTCCCCAGAACCCTGCAAAGTATTTGTTTATTTCTAAAAATTGCACATTCTGCTGCCCTTAATTACAAGAGGGAAATCTGTGACACCTTGAGCTTGCTTTCGGAGATGGGTTTCTGCCTCGCTATATCTCATCTCCCCTTGGTGCCACATTATGTCCTGCCCTGAGCTCCAAGCATAGGCTTGCCAACTGGCTCCAGACTTTTAGGCCAGCTTGATCCAGCTCTTGTTTTACCCCACCACTTGATTGACCTGGTAGTCTTGCTTTCATTGAGGAAATCAATGGGGACACCAGAACTACAGGTCCATGCAGGTGGTGGGATAAAAGCAGGACTGGATCACCCTCGCAACGTGGATGTGTGAAAAAATGCACAAGAGCCTTTCCACGCACACCACAACAAGACAACAGCAAGTTCGTTTCTTAAAACACTGCTCCTATTAAATTGTAGAGCCTGTTTATAGAAAGTTAAAAATTCTGTGCAGACAAGCGTTAAGTAAAATGCATTGAGAGAGGAAAATAACACCTGATAAAGTCAGATTGAAAATTTGGGCGTATGAGCTGGAGACCTTGTGCAAACATCCAGCCTAGAACACTGTGAGAGCCTAGAACACTGTGAGAGCAAGAGCCTGGCAAAGCCCTAGAGTGACTCTGCTCTGTCTGGGGAAGGGGGAATCATCCCCTATTAAAGCAGATCAAGGAGCAGCCTGCTTCCAGTGAAGTCACTGGGGCAGCTCTAAACCCCCTGCCCATTCTTGTCCCGATTATCTTATTTTTACCCTTTTTTTTTTGTTAGTTGTGGCCTGGAAAATGTGAAAAGATGATGATATCCCAGAATGCTGAGGAGGACAGGGTTGTCCCTAAAGCTGTCTCTCTGCTCATTAACTGCCCGGAAGATTTCCATTTCATTTAATATTGTCCATGCAGTCCTCCTCCAAAAATGCATCCTGAGCGGCTCACAAGTAATAGCACTCGGTGGGGGCTGGGACCGAATTCACTATTTATCTATTTCTTTTATTTTATTACATTTGTTAATTGGCCTAACCCAAGAGCCCAAGGCAATGTACAACCAATAATACAGTTTAAAGCAACCCCATCCCACAAACCCCCTTCCAAAAGCAAACATAAGATCAGGCACATAGAAATGATGACATGCATAAGGAGGAGCCCCTCAGACCAAAAGGCATAGAAATGGGACTCAGTAGAAATTCAATGGCGCCTGCCCAGCAATAAACGGGTAGCGTCATGGAGCCTGGCGCAGACGGTGGAAGCACCTGAAAAGGTGAACCTGGGGCAAATGCAGTCCTTGACTGAGCTTTTGGGTTTTGCATTACAGAGAGTTCTGGTGCAGAATGGCAGTAACTGGCACCACCGTCCCGTCAGCATGGCACACAATGCATTTGGGAGGACCCAGGGGTTTAGAGTCCTTTGTTAAGGGATTACAATGGAATTTCTGTCTGGGAGATGGGGCCCGTATTGAGCAGAGATCTGCAGCTATTCTCTGATGCCTCGGGGTGGGGGGAGGGGATGGTTTTGGCATCTATTGCCAGTGGGAATGGTACGCAGGCACCAGGGGAATACCTACAGCACCTGGATGTAATCTACTTTGAAGTGCCAAAAAAATGAAATATAAATCAAATAAATAAGCTGATCTGAGGCAGGGGTGACTAAGAACTGTGGCCTTCTTGGAATTATCCCCAACTGTTGTGGCCCTGACCATCAGGAGCCCAAGACTGACCACTCAGAAAACGGGGCTCTGGCATAACAGCCTGTGCACGGTGGAGACGACCAACAAGCAGGCATCTAAGTGCAGGCTGATCACCGCGTAACTCAGGGATTTTCTGCTGCTCTGTTTGAACTTGAAGATAACAGTTTGGGCTCGGCCTGTGCTAGCGGTAAGGGACAGCAGAGCTGATTTTCACCCTCGAGGGGGGGTGTCTCTTTTCAGGCAGTTGGCTCTGGGGGCAGCCATGGAGGGTGCACCAGTACCAGAGGACCTTTGGGACCATGCAAAGTGGGACTTACTGAGTTCAACAGTGACCCCCGCTGTACAAGTGAGGCTTCAAGGTCGCTTGCGGTTTTCTAAGGGAACGGGGATGGTGCTCTATATCACGCAGGCCAGGAGGTGTGGGTTGGCCAAAGGAACAGTAGCTTACCCAGGTGGCTGACCTGGTCTTTTTTTTTGCTAAAATCTTGGGCTGAGGGGACCCAATACAAGATTTTTGTTATCGAGAAGGTTGGGCAATAAAAGAACCCAGGCAGGATGGCAGCTGCTGGTCACACAGGAAATACTGTGCCAGCTTTGGGAGGAGGCGATGCTAATATGCCAGTCTATGTTCAAAGTGACCCTCTTCCACCTGGCCTTCTCCCTAGCCTTTTTTTTTTTTTGGAGCCTTGCACCTCAGAGAACTGGAGGCATTACCAAAGAGTGACAGCAGTGGCACCGGTTTGCAGGCAGGCAGCGTGGGGTGACAAGACAGACCAGGAGGGAAGAGGGGCAAAGTCAATGCTAAGGGCGACCTCTGCCACCATATGCCCATATAGCAATCTCGAGGCACCCTAGGGGCAGGATCCAGTTGTTGATCAATGCAGATGGAGCACCCCTGACCAGATTCCAGTTCACAGTTTTCCCAAAAGCTGCTGGTAATGCTGGCACTGGACCTGGTGCCTCTGGCACGCATTCCTTCCGGATAGGGGCAGCATTAAAGAGAGCTCGCTGGCGTTTGCCTAAGGTAGCCAGAGGACTGGGGAAGTGGAAGTCTTCAGCATATACACAACGCACATGCTCGTCACGCAGGGTGCCCCCATGCCTAACTGAAGTTAACATTTATATATCATTTGTGCTCCCAAAAGCGGGCGCTCTTCTGACATGTGCAGTGTGGATGCTCGGATTTTCCTCACGGTTAGAGTGAAAAAGGGATCGTGGAGCCGGGTGCCTGGGCAGCACCTTGAGCTTGCACTGAGGCGTCCGTGTGGTTTGCAGCAGGCACCGTAGCAGGCAAGTGGTGCCAGCTCAATGGCGCGGTTATTGGAGCAGGCCTGGTCAGCAATTGTCATCCACTTGGGAGGTGATTTTGATGATAAGAGGGTTACCGATCCAGAAATCCACAGGTGGGGGGTAATTAAACCAAGTAACATCAAACAACCCACATCAAATGTTTTCCTATATTTTTTCTTCCTTTATATCCTTTAAACCATTGAAAAAAATTCCCCAAAACTGACTAATCAATGTTTTAATTCTTCATTGAAAACAAAAATGCCTTTGCACCACAACTTTCTTTTCACCGAAAATGTAATTAAGAGGAAAATGGTTGTTTCATATTCGCCACTTTGCATGGAAGATTATTATTTGCCTGAAATCAACTCTCTAGTACAGGGCTCCCCAAACCTGTCCTGGGGACCCCCAGCCAGTCGGGTTTGAAGAGATCCACAATGAATATGCCCAAGATACCCTTTGAAATCTTGCAATGCGAGTATATAATTACAGAGACACAACTTTGGAGCGCTGAGATGCGCGGCGGGCAAGCGATTTCCCCTGATGAAGAAGTTACTCGAAACTTGGCCTGGTTGGGTAAAAACGCATCTGCGGATTGAGGTCTCAGCATCTGCATTAAACTTAAGTACTTTTTGTCGGTCTATCGAGACAATGAAAACATAAGAAGTACATATTGCTGGCAAACTGTTCTCATATGTTTGACACTTTTCACAAACATTTTTGCATATAAAAAATAACAACAAAAAAAACCCGTTTTTTTGTGATAAATAATAAATTAATTAAATATAGGGGGGACGGTGGTCTGTTCATGATTAAAAATAATAACGAGGATAACCTGGATGGTTCCTTGAAAAATTTATGAAACAACCACTTTCCTCTTAATTACATTTTTGGTGGAAAGAAAGTTGTGGTGCAAAGGCATTTTTGTTTTTGATGAAGAATTAAAACATTGATTAGGCAGTTTTGGGGGAATTTTTTCAATGGTTTAAAGGATATAGAGAAAGAGAAAACATAGGAAAACATTTGCTGTGGGTTGTTTGATGTTACTTGATAATAGAGTTGCAGCAAATACAGAGTCAGTGTGTGCACAGGAGTGGATTGACAAGGATGGCGGTGGATGCTGAGCATCCAGTGGAGCTGGAGGCATGGCCATTACCCAGCCTGGTGGGCAATGAGGGTGCAGGCTGGTCCCGACTGGCCACACCAATCGCTACTTCAGTCTAGCAGGCTGTAGGGCAGCAAATGGACGAGGGGAATCCACAGGTGGAGAAACAGGAACTGGGTCATGCCCATAAATGTCACATGCACATATGTAATAAAGCTACAGAGCTGGCACCACGCCACAGTTTTACCAGCAAAGTGTGGAATGGTATTCTAGTGGGGGGTTGTGATGGTGATAGGTGCTATTAGAAGTTAAAATGTGCCTAATAGCACAATTAAAATAGGAACTGCCACTTTGCCAACCCCACTACATACGGCAAGTCATTCCATTTCATGTGTCCCAGGCCCCCCACACACCCACACTATGGACCAATCGGGTTTTCAGGATATCCACAATTTGCATATGCAAATGTACCTCATGCATATTCATTGTGGATCTCTTCAAAACCCGACTGGCTGGGGGGTCCCCAGGACAGGTTTGGGAAGCCCTGTACTAGAGAGCTGATTGCAGGCACATAATAATAACAATAACTACTAGAAACCCATTAAAGATACATATAAAGATAGCAAATCTTATGTTCCTAATGACAGTTGGAATGGGCCCAACGAATCTGTGCTCTCACCTCCGTAAGTCCAACAAGCAACAACGGTGATGAAATCCTTTCAGCTCTGCTTACTTTTATGGGACTTTCTCTAACCCTGCTTAGAACAAGAGTGAGTCCCCCTCCCTCTCATTCGGGCCAATACAGTAAAAATCGCCATTCAGTAAGTTAATTTATTTAAATTAGGGCCCACGGTAAAAATAGGCGCTAAGGCCACTAGTGCGTCCCTAGCGCCTCTTTTTGGACAGGAGCGGCGGCTGTCAGCGAGTTTAACAGCCGATGCTCAATTTTGCTGGCGTCGGTTCTCAAACCCGCTGACAGCCACGGGCTTGGAAACTGGACGCAGGCAAAACTGAGCGTCCGGTTTTTAACCCGCGGGCGCATTTTAAATTTGTAAATTTTTTTATTTTTAACTTTTTTTAAATTTTGGGACCTCTGACTTAATATCGCCATGATATTAAGTCAGAGGGTGCACAGAAAAGCAGTTTTTACTGCTTTTCTGTGCACTTCCCCGGCGCTGGCAGAAATTAACGCCTACTTCTGGGTAGGCGCTAATTTCTTAAAGTAAAATGTGTGGGAATTACTAATAGCGCCCGCAACATGCATTTGCATGTTGATGGCCCTATTAGTCTCGGGGTGGGGGGGTTGGATGCGCATTTTCGACGCGCTATTACCCCTTACTGAATAAGGGGTAAAGCTAGCGCGTCAAAAACACACGTCCAAATGCTGGTTAACAGTGCACTTGACCGGAGCGCACTGTACCGTATCGGCCTGATTGTTCTTATCACAGTTCAGCACATCTGCTTGGTACTATTTGGTGTTTGTCTCCCAGGGCCCTGCAACTCCCAGTTTCTTGCATGACCTTGAGTGACAGTTCCCACAGGTTCAGTGCAGAAGCATTTTGAGTATAAACATCTGCATAGCCTTCAGTAAAGACAGAAATAGTTTCCAGAGACATCCCGAGGACTCTAACAGCATTTGTAGCAGGTGCCAGACATCTTCCTTCGCTGTGGCCTTTTTTTGTACCTGACAGTTCCACTACTGAGGTTGGCTAATGGTGGCCAGCAATTAAACAACCCCCCCCCCCCTCCCTCCCATCATAGTCCCAGCCCTGAAACATCAGGTGGTTCCTGCACTGCAAGGTCTCGCCCAGGGCAGGCTGGGCTGGGAGGGAAACCGGTGGGGGCTAGTGCGACCCTTCCCTAGAGCTTCCATCACATTCATGTTTAGGAGGTTTTGAGCTTCTGGTGCCAGCTCTGTGGCTTTTTCTTCCTGCACTCCAGGCAAACAGTAAGCAGATGTCCGCCTCCCTCCAGACAATAGCCTTGCCTCACCAGACTACCCTTTCCTGAATAATGAACGGTAGAAAGAAGATGGACTTTCACCCTTCAGCTGAGTGGTGAGAGTAAGGCAAAGCAATCAAACCATTCATCAGGATTTAGCGCCCTGGATCGCTCCCTTGATTGGGGAAAGCTCTCTCTTCAGGTCTTTCACTTAGGCTGGAGGCAAGCAGACCGGTGAAAAACAGGGAACTGGGCTAAAACGGAAGGCACACAAGGATCCCCGCTCACTGACTGCTACCTGAATCTGAAAGAAGAGATTGAAGCATGAAAAATGTTTATGACCATTACATAATTAATTGCTGCAATTCCCATGATTATTGCCTACATAAAGGGAAGCTCTTTAAAAGGAAGGTGGCTTATGGGGAACACAGGTTTTTGTTACAAAAACCATCAGTGGACCACTGTCTTTATCGTTAATAAAATTTATAAATCACCTACACAGAGAGGCGATGCATGTTAAATAAGCATTAAAAAATAACTTACAACATAAAACAAAAAGAAAAACTACTGTTCTTACTCAGCCAGTACAGTCATGCAACTTTAAAATCTGCCAGGAAGTTAACTGAAACATGCCTGCTTAAATAAAAATGGTTTTAATAAGGATTTAAAAGATTTTACAAGATATCAAGATGCCGCGTCGTTCCAAACAGCGGGGACTGCCATGGAAAAGGAATGATCTCCCATCCCAGTGACATGTGCCTGCCTTGCCGAAGGTACATCAAGTAAGCCTCATGGTTGAGACGGCCAGGACAGATGCACCAGAGTCTTTGCCCATGGGCTGTAACCTTTAAAGGAAAATTGGTTCTTACCTGCTAATTTTCGTTCCTGTAGGACCACGGATCAGTCCAGACTCCTGGGTTTTGCCTGCCCTCCAGCAGATGGAGACAGAGAAAGCTTTGACTGACTCTGCCCTATACCCTGAGGTGCCACCTGCAGTCCGTCAGTATTAAACGATATCAAAGCAGAACTTTTCAAACAAACATAACTAGCTAACTACTAATATTGGACTCATAGTCCACCTGGGCTAGGAAGAAATCCCTCCCACTCATAAACCCCAAGTGGAAGCAGAATCCCGCAGAACCGTTGATAATGAAAAAACCAACTATGAACATAGTCAGCATTTATATATGCAGATCGTACACGAAAACAGTGATTGAGCGGACTCTCTGAAAACCTACATAGAAATGGGCGGGACTTTGGACTGATCTGTGGTACTACAGGAACAAAAATTAGCAGGTAAGAACCGATTTTCCTTTCCCTGTATGTACCCGGATCTGTCCAGACTCCTGGGATGTACCAGAGCTAACTTACTCGGGATGGGACCCAGAGAGTCCTACTCAGAGAACACCCTCTCCAAAGGCCGCCGAGCTTGGAGCCTGGACACCCAAACGGTAATGACGAGCAAAAGTATGTAACGACTTCCAAGTCGCTGCCCTACAAATCTCCTGTGGGGACCCTAGCTGACAATGTCGCCTGCAACTGAGTCGAATGAGCCCTTAAATCCAGAGGAAGAGCCCAACGAGCAAAAAGATAAGCCGACCCGATGGCCTCTTTCAACCACCGAGCAATTGTGGCCCGCGAGGACCACTCCATAGGACAAACAAGTGATCCGACACACGGAAACTGTTGGTGACCTCTAAATAACACAACAACACGTGGCGCGCATCCAACTTTCTGAGGTCCTTAGCAGAAGGATCCGAATAATCCAAACCAGGAAAAGCTGGAAGTTCTACCGACTGATTCAGATAAAAAGACGAAACCACCTTCGGCAGGAAAGAAGGCAGAGTTCTCAAGGAAACTCCCACATCGGTAATCCTAAGAAAAGGATCTCTGCAGGATAAGGCCTGCAGCTCAGATATTCTGCATGCAGAAGAAATAGCCATGAGAAAAACTGCCTTCAACGTGAGATCCTTCAAAGACGCTCTTTTGAGAGTCTCAAAGGGCGTGACACATAGGGCTTTGAGCACCAGGTTCAAACTCCAAGAAGGACAAGGGTTCCTAAATGGGGGGGGGGGGGGGTGCAAATGCTTCGCTCCCCAGAGGAATTGCGCTAGATCTGGTTGCGCCGATAAGGACACTCTGTGTAACTTACCTCGAAAACAACCAAGAGCTGCCACCTGGACCCATAAGAAACTACAAGACAACCCTTTTGCCAAGCCGACTTGGAAAAACGACAAGATATTGGATACTGAAGTCCACATCGGTTTTAAATGGTGATCCACACACCAAGTCTCAAAAACTCTCCACACTCTTACATACGCCATGGATGTGGAGGGCTTACGCGAATGCAGCAGAGTAGCCACCACCAGGTCTGAATAACCCTTGTTCTTTAACCGGCATCTCTCAAAAGCCATGCTACTAGACAAAAGCACTCGACCTCTTCCAAACAAAAGGGACCCTGACAGAGGAGGTACAGGAGATCCCGAAGCCGTAGGGGCCAGATTGACCAAGTCCGCAAACCACAGGCATCATGGCCACTCCGGTGCCACAAGAATGACGTCTGCTGGATGAACTTCTATCCGCCTCAACACCTTGCCGATCAGAGGCCAGGGTGAAAACACGTAAAGAAGAACGTCCCTCGGCCAGGGAACCACCAGAGCATCCACTCCTTCCGCTCCCCATTCCTGCCTGCGACTGAAGAACCGAGGAGCCTTGGAATTCTGAAATGTCGCCATGAGGTCCACCGCCGGGCTGGACCACCTGTTGCATATCCGCTGAAAGGCTTCTTCGCACAACTCCCACTCCTGGGTTGAGATGATGACAACTGAGAAAGTCGGCCTGAACATTGTCGACCCCGGCAAATTGAGAGGCCGCTATGCTGAGCAGATGCTGCTTCACCCAACTGATCAGTTGCTGCGCCTCTTGCGCCACTGGTTGACTCCTGGTTCCTCCCTGGTGGTTGATATACGCCGCCGCAGTCGCATTGTTGGAGAGAACCCGGACCAACTTCCCCTGAAGGAGGGGCTGAAGAGCCTGCAACACCAACCGCACAGCCCTGGTCTCCAGCTGATTGATTGACCACTGAGCCTCTTCTCTGGACCACTAGCCTTGTACTGCTATGTACCGGTATGCTCCCCAGCCTGAAAGACTGGCATCTGAGGTGACCACCGTCCAAGCAGGGACCTCTAGAGGTACCCCACGCCGCAAGTTGTCTGCCAACATCCACCAATCCAGACTGGACCGAGCCTCCTCCGTAAGGGGAACTGGTAGGCGATATTGTTCGGAAACAGGGCTCCAGCAGGAAAGCAATGCAGACTGTAGAGGCCTCATATGCGCAAAGGCCCAGGGGACCAACTCCAGAGTGGATGTCATCGAGTCAAGGACTCGCAAGTAATCCCGTACACGAGGTATAGGAGTGGACAACAAAACCCAAACCTGTGATTGCAGCTTGAGCAGACTGTGTTCAGGAAGAAAAGCTCTCCCCTGAAGAGTGTCGAAGAGAGCTCCCAGGAATTCCAACGATTGAGAGGGAGCCAGATGACTCTTTTCAACATTGATTACCCAACCTAGGGACTGCAAGAGAGCGATGACTCTGTGAACCATGGAGCGGCAGAGAGACTCCGATTTCGCCTGAATCAACCAGTCGTCCAGATACAGGTGAACCAAGAGACCTTCCTTCCGGAGTTGTGCCGCCACCACTACCATCATCTTGGTAAACATTCTGGGAGCCGTTGCCAGTCCAAACGGAAGAGCCTGGAATTGAAAATGCTGTCCCAGAATGCAAAATCTCAGAAACTTCTGATGATCGGGTCAGATGCCAAGATGAAGGTAGGCCTCAATCAAGTCCAGGTATGCAAGAAACTCCCCCTTGTGCACTGATGCAATGACCGATAGGAGGGTCTCCATTCAGAACCTGGGGACTCGTAGACAATGCTTGACTCTTTTGAGGTCGAGAATAGGCCAAAACGTCCCTTCCTTTTTGGGCACTACGAAGTAAATTGAGTAATGACCTCTCTGTTTACCTGATTGAGGGACTGGAATGATGGCTCCGAGATCGTTCAGGCGCTGCAAGGTGTCTCTCACTGCTTGACATTTTTCTTGGTATGAACACGGGGAGATGAGAAACTGGTCTCGTAGCCGCCGCACAAAATCTAAAGCGTAACCTTGATTTATCACCTGAAAGACTCACTGGTCTGACGTCCATTTGGTCCACTCCCCGTAGAACAGAGATAGCCTGCCTATCACCGGAACCGGGGAATGGACCCGCCCCACTTCATTGGGCAGAATTAACACCCCCTGCCACTTGGGGGTTCCCTGGTCTGCCAAAACGACATCCACGAAAGGACTGAGACCAAGACAGTTGTCTTCCCGAAGACTGTCTCGCAGGGGGCCCAGATGGCCGAGAAGAGTGGAATCTCTGATTAGACCGAAAACGTGTGCGAGAGGGAAAGGAGCTATAACCCCTAGGTCAGTCCTCCAGCAGCTTATGTACCTTGTTCTTTCCCAAGGACTGTATCATATCTTCCAAGTCCTTACCAAAGAGCAACTTACCCTTAAAGGGCAGAGACCCCAACTGAGCCTTAGAGGACACATCCGCTGACCAATTTCTCAACCAGAGGAATCTATGAGCTGACAGCGCCAACACTGTAGAGCAAGTGGAAGTCCGCAGGAGATCATACAAAGCATCAGCACTGTAGGCTATCGCCGCCTCTAAGCATCTGGCCTGCACCACCTCCTCGTCAGAAAGTGACGGATTACTTTGTAAGGACTGTCTCCAACGAAGTCCTGCCCGCAGGGCAAAGCTGCTGCACATAGCAGTCTGCTCGCTCGCCGGGTGGACACCTCAAGATCCGCTTGAGCTGCACCTCCAACTTGCGATCCTGAAGATCCTTAAGAGCTGTGGCTCCCGTCACCGGAATAGTAGTCTTTTTTGTGACCACGGACACTGCGACATCTATGCTTGGGAGCTTCAAAATCTCCAACGCTTCTTCCGGTAAAGGGTATAGCTTTGTCCATCGCTTTGCTGACTTTCAACCCCAACTCCGGGGTATCCCACTCCTGGAACAGGAGGTCGGTGACAGAAATATGGAAGGTAAAGGACATATTCGGTCCCCTGAGCCCCACCATCACTGGATCTATGTCCCCCATCCGGGAGACCTTCTGTGGGGCTTCAATTCCCAACTCTGCCAGGATCGCCGGGACAAGAGGACTAAGCTCTTCTCTCTGAAAAAGACGGACCACTTTGGGGTCATCCCCATCCGCTACATGAAGCGTAGGACCCCCATCCTGACCAGGATCCCCCCCCCCCCCCCGAGATCCGGATGCGCAGAGGGCTTGTCCCGGGAATCTGGCTGGGCCTAGTCCTGATCAGAGTCCTCCGAGGTAGAATCCGGAGCGCAACCCGCCCCAGACCGCAAGGGATGCTTAACTTGCGAATCTGAGCCCCGCGAGCGTTTGGAGAGACGGGTGTCCGGGTTTGGCGCCAAACCAGTCCCCCAGCGCCTCTTACTCCCCTTGTGCGACTTGTAAGCTTTATGTAAGAACCTAATAAAATCCCCAGAAAATGAGGAGGAGGAGGCGGCCTCCTCGAGGCCGTCTGTCCTAGTGCCAGTAGCTCCTGTCCGCGGTCTGCCCCCTCGGGGACTGTTTGCTGCGGAGACAAGGGAGGGGGGATCTGACCCCTCCCTGCATCGCCTGCTGAGTCGCCGCTCGAATAGTCCCCAAGATGACTTCCGTTCCCGCTCTCAGCCAGAACGGATCCTGAGGAGAAGAAGTGACCCGCCGCAACCTGGCTGAGCTGCGGGCCGACCGAAATGCTTGTTTTGTGGCCCCACTTGAAGTGCCTTCCCCTCGGGGAGGCATGCAACGCACAGGCCATCTCAGGACGGCCGTGCCACGCGGCAACAGCGTGGGAAAATGGAGCACAGAAGAGCTGCCGCACTGGCGATGATTAACCCCCACGGAGGTACTAAGAGCACCGCTGACCCTGCCTTCGCAGTAACCTGCGAATGCGACTTAAGCCGTAAATTAAATCTTTTTTTTTTTTCCCACTTAACTGCTCTTCGGGTCCCGCGCCGAGTAGGGTGAGTGAGCCGGGCTCCCCGGTATCACCCCCACTGGTAGTGGTTGCTGGGTCCTCGACCTCCCCAACTCCGGCAGCCTCAATAACCAGGAGGGATGGTCCCCTCAGGACCTAACCACCCCCTGGGAGGCAGCTAAAATGGCTGCTGAAAACAGTGAGCCTGTTTTAATTTTTTTTTTTTTTTTAAAGAAGTAGTCCCGAATTAAATGAACCCTGACTAACCCTCACAAGCACCTACTGTTTCTGTTTTGGTTTTTTTTTAAGTACCACAGACTGCCCAGACTGCAGGATTTTGCACCTCCACCATCTGCTGGAGACAGAGAAATACTGATGGACTGCAGGTGGCACCTCAGGGTATAGGGTAGAGTCAGTCAAAGCTTTCTCTGTCTCCATCTGCTGGAGGGAAGGCAAAACCAGGAGTCTGGACTGAGCCGGATATGTACAGGGTTTTTAAAAAATTTTCTGACCACCATTGTGGCCTTTTTTTTTTTTTTTTTTTTTTAATGAAGCAGCCCTTGCTTCCCCCTCTCTGCCCAGACCACGTGCCTTAGATTGCATTGATAACCACATCAGCCAAGGGCTGAGGGACACTTCCTCCATGATAGCCCTCACTGCTGCTCATTTGACCCCCAGGAGCCAGCACTAAAGTCCCACAGCATTCCCTCCCTCCCAGCTGATCCAGTCCCGACAGCCAGGGGAATCACATCACAAGGTGCTGGGGGCCTGGCACAAAACCAGGCTTTCTTGGAGCGATCTTTGTAAACTTGCTATTTCAGGAGCAGGAACCTTCTGACATGATTGCAGAAGGTTCCCTTCCTTGAACAAAGAAGAATGTGGATTATAAATCTCTTAAAATAAACATTTAAAAAAAAAATTAAAATACTCCACCTCAGCAACATCAAAACTAGGGCTTCTTTTTAAGACAGACTCAATTTCTTTCCAAGGTAAGTAATGATTTAGAGAAATAGGCTTTAGCCTGATGGATTCTGTAAAAATCCCCTAGAGAAATGCATCGAAGTCCAACCCTTTGGGGAAAGAGATTGGAAATCTGATCGTACATAGCTCCATCTGGCAACACTACAGCGACAAAACAAAGTCACATATTGCCCCTGATTGGAAAAGATTGACTAGGTCTCTCCCGCTCCCCTTACAAAGCAGTAAGTGCTTCATTTTCCATCTTAGGAACTTCTCCACACACCCTCTCCCATGGGGTAGAAGCTATTAACATGCGGATGGCGTGGCCACAGCTCTGCATGGCGGTTTGTTGTCAATCCCTTCACTGAACGGGAGCAGATCCTGTCTGCAAGGCCAGGCTTCAGAGAAGAGCTGGGGGTTCCCTGTAGTGCTTTAGGGAGGGAGAAAGGCATTCAAGCACTTAATTATTCCTTTGAATAAAACCCTCTCTAGACTTATCCTGAGATTGTCAAGATTTAATACCTGAAGCGTAGGTGGTAGGACATGTCCCTGTACACAGCACTGCAGAAAGAGAGCAGAGTTAAGTGAATACAGAGAAATTATAATGCACCATCAGGCCCTGGAGCAGCAGTTTCAGCGAGCCACTAGTCTGGGCAGTTTCCAGCTTAGGTCTTTGGGTAGTGATCAGAGACCCAACATTCTCAAGCGGATGCGGCAGTGTCACCTTCCTCCCATCTCTTCACCTAACATGCAGGCTCAGTTTCTTTGATCTTCCAGATGCAGGATTCTCTGACCCCGCAGGAGTCTGGAGTCTAAGTATGTGCAGCAGCATCACTGCAGTCTCACATTGCAGTGCAGACTGGTGCTAAAACTACCGTACAATCTGTCAAATTTCCAGCATATAGGCAAAGCATGTTTTTACACATAAAATCCCAACCCCAGGTCCCAGCACTGGAACGCCAGCTTCTGCCCGTAGGCTAACAGTAGCCCTAGGAACTTTATTCCACCTCTGACTAGTTAAGTTACTAATGCTAAGAAATTACAAACAGGCCGATACAGTAAAGACTGTGGGAGAGCGGGCGAACGTCCGCTCTCCCGGTGCGCTCGATGCAGTATTTAAATTAGGTCCGGCGGTAGATCCGGGCAAAAGGAGGCGCTAGGGACACTAGCGCATCCCTAGTGCCTCCTTTTTGACAGGAGCGGCGGCTGTCAGCGGGTTTGACAGCCGACGCTCAATTGAGTGCCCAGTTTTTGGCCTGACAGCTGCGGGCCGAATTCAAATTTATTTTTTTTTAAAACTTTTTTTTACTCTTCGGGACCTCCGACTTAATATCGCCATGATATTAAGTCGGAGGGTGCACAGAAAAGCAGTTTTTACTGCTTTTCTGTGCACTTTCCCGGTGCGGGAAGAAATTAGCGCCGACCTTTGGGTCGGCGCTAATTTCTGAAAGTAAAATGTGCGGCTTGGCTGCACATTTTACTTTCTGTATCCCGCGCGCATACCTAATAGGGCCCTCAACATGCATTTGCATGTTGAGGGCGTTATTAGGTGCCACGGGTTGGACACGTGTTTTCCTCCCCTTACTGAATAAGGGGTAAGGGAAAATGTGCGTCCAAGAGCAGGCCAACAGTGCGCTCCATCGGAGCGCACTGTACTGTATCGGCCTGTAAGTGAGCCAGTGCACCTTGCTGGATGGGAGGGTAATAGCTAATTCCAACCCTAGCATGGGATTTACACGAGAGGCTGCAAACCTGAATGCACATCATTGTGTGCAAGACTCCCTGCTCCAGCAGCAGTAAAAAAAAAAACAAAACAAAAAACTGAGCTATATCAGCACACAAAAACAATGCTGTGCTCCTGCAAGCACAACTTATTACATCAGCCCCTTAGGACAGCAGAAAAAGACCGAATGGTCTATCCAGTTGGCCCCTCCTCCTAATGAATTTAGCTCCCTTAGCAATCTCCCAAATTTATCCCATGCTTTCTTGAATTCAGATACTGTTTTTGTCTCAAGTACTTCCCCTGGAAGACCATTCCATGCATTCACCACCCTCTGTACAGAAATATTGCCTAGGATTACTGGCGTCTATCCCCTGTCACCCTCATCCCAAGCTGCCTTGTTCTAGAGTCTCCTTTCCACTGAAAGAGCCCTCTGGGGATCACAGCTAAAGAAATACCTGAAGGTATCTGCTTTGAATTGGCTGACCAGTCATACAGGTGGAAAATAATCCTAAAATTAAATATCAAAGTACTTTTAGGTGGATAAGCTAAGGCAATGTTTCACTCACTCGTTTTAATACCCAGGTGCCTTTAGGTGGATAATTGATAGCAGTTATGTCACGCAGTGGGTTTAAGATGCAGATGTGTTTAGGAGGATAATCTATAGCAGTGTGTCACACACTGGTTTTAATACCCAGGTGCCTTTAGGTGGATAATGTATAGCAGTGTGTCAAGCAGTGGGCCAGATTTTCATATCCAAGTGTGGGCGTAGATTTGTACATACAACCCGGTGCGCACAAATTTATACCTGATTTTATAACATGCGTGCGCAGCCGCGCGCATGTTATAAAATCCGGGGTTGGCATGCACAAAGGGGTGCACACTTGTGCACCTTGCGCGCGCCGAGCCCCAATGGCTTTCCCCAGAGGGAACTTTCCCTCTGCCCCCCCCCCCAACTTCCCCTATCTAACCCGCCCCCCAGCCCTACCTAAATCCACCCCACCTTTATTTTTTTTTATTTACCCCTGCCTCTGGGCAGGCGTAGGTTGCGCACGCCGGCCAAGTGCCCTCATGCGATCCCCCCCGCACAGCCGCTGTGCCGGAGGCCTCGGCCCCGCCCACTCCCCACCCCTTTTTTCAAGCCCTGGGACATACGCACGTCCCGGGGCTTGCGCGCCTCACTGGGCCTATGCAAGATAGGCTTGACACGCGTAACCCTTTTAAAATCCGCCCCAGTGGGTTTAATACCCAGATGCCTTTAGGTGGATAATCTATAGCAGTATGTCATGCAGTGGGTTTAGGTGGATAATCGATAGCAGTGTATCACTCACTGGTTTTAATATCCAGGTGTCTTGAGGTGGATAAACTATAGCAGTGTGACACTCACTGGTTTTTGTTTTTTTTTAAATCAAAATACCTTTTATTGATAAGAAATACCACCTTGCTGTCTGAAACCACAGCATAGACATTGCAAAGTGCAGAACAAGTTACACAGGAAAATAAGTATCAACAACAGTATACAGCATGATACAGCTGGGACATTTCTTTCCCATCATTTTATATCCCCCTCCCCTCCATGCTTTTCCCATGTTCTTCCAGTACCCATGCGTACACATTCACTCCCCTATCCCTCGCGCATACATCCTCAGCCCATCCGTCCATTCCCCTCCCCAACCTCTACCCACCCATCCCACAGAGACCAGAGTTATGTCCAGCCCTCAGTCCTTCTTGGATATCCGCAGGCAACAGTTGAACACACGTAGCCCAGCAGGCTCCGTAGTCCTGGTCCGGTTTGCGCTTTCCAGCCAGAAAGTCCAGACGTTCCATCTGTAGAAACGAGGCCAGCCTCCGACACCACACTCTGGCCGAGGGCATCTTGTGCGGGTCCGCCCCGACTGCTAGGACAGAATGACAGGCAAGCAAAGCTGCCACTCTGCTAAACCTGGCTTTAGATTTACTACATTCAGTAGAACAAGCGCATGGACTGGAAAGTAGAAATTGCCCAGTCGTCGGCATCGCTACACCAATACATTGGGAAAGAGCAGCAGAGACATCTCCCCAAAAAGTTGCCAAAGTCCAGCAGCGGAAAAGATGATGGAGGAGCGTACCTTCCTCCTGTCCACATTTGACACAGAGAGGAGAGTCCGTGCATCCCATCTTGAACCTGCGAACATCATCCTAGTATATACAATGCAGAATTTTACATTGGACTTCTCTTAACCCAATATCCGGGACTTGCCTGTGTACTGCTGCAAAACAATGAGCCATGTATTGCAGGGTTAATGGCCTGGCCAAAGCAGTAGACCATTTCACCGCCAGATACTCTAGTCGGCTGTCGCTATTCAGAGAGCTACTTAATTTAGTCCAGCCAGTGATAGTATTAGCTAAATTAGCGAAGAGCTTTGTGGCAAGTGCCGACACCGAAGATAACACCTCCGGCGACCAATTGAAAGACAAAAAGTAGTGTTGGGCTAGCAAATAGGCAAAAACGTGTTTAGCAGGTAATTAGTACGTCCGGGCAAAGGTAGCGAAGTCCAACAACATATAACTTGCATGGTCATAAAACTGAACTGCATCAACTACACCTTTACAGGCCCAGCTCTGAAAGAGAGCGCCACTCCCTACCCGGCCTAAACCCCACATTGCCCAGGAAGGGTAGCAGGAGCGAGGTGATCCCCCCCTCATTCCACCCCTGCCAAGCCCAAATACAGGGATACATAAAGATTTTGGGGATGTCGAGCTTGCGCTGGTCACCCCGGCTCAGTTGGATAAGACTCAGGGGTGACCAGGGGGCCGTCCTTCCCGCCAGCAAGCCCTCTTCACAATACTTATAAGTTTCTATAATCCACTCCCCCACAAAGTGCATCTGGCAGGCCACATTGTAAATCCTAAAGTCTGGCATGCCATATCCCCCTTTATCTCTGGGGCATTCCAACATCGCGTAGCTAAGGCACGCTCTTTTACCCTTCCACAAAAATTGGATGAGGGTGCGCAAGCGTCGAAGGTCCCCACCCGCAACCAGCAGGGTAGCATGTGCAAGACATAAGATCTTAGGGGTCACCACCATTTTAATAAGGGTGCACCTACCAAACAGAGTCAGCGGCAGATTACGCCAGCCCTCCAATTGGGTCTGTATCTTATCGATAATAGCGATAACATTAAGTTCATACAGTCGCTCCAGGTTTCCGGGAACCCAGTTCCCGAGATACTTCAACCTGTCATCCGCCCACCTAAGAGGGAAGGGGCCATCCCAGGAATGTTGCAGCCGGGGGGGGTGGGGGGGGGGGGGTCCACAGCCAAAGCTTCCGATTTCGCAAAATTGATGCGAATGCCCGCCACCCGCTGAAAGTTTTCAAAAATAGCACTAATCACCGGTATGCTGGTACGAGGCCAACCAACAAAAAGCAAAATGTCATTGGCATACATTGCCATTTTGAGCTGGTGACCCCCCCACTCTGAGCCCCAAAATTGTTGCTCTCCCCTTAACAGAGTGGCCAGGAGCTCCATTGCCAGGACAAAAAGTAAAGGAGAGAGGGTCACCCCTGTCGCACTCCACAGTGCAAAGGAGGGAGTCGGCGTGCCGTTAACTAGAATGCTAGCCGTAGGATTGCTGTATAAGAGCTCAATCCACTGCAAGAACGCCCCCATAAACCCATATTGCTGCATTACCCAAAATAGGTACTCCCATGACACAATCGAAGGCTTTTTCAGCATCCAAACTAAGGATTGCTGCCTCCACCCCTGAATTATTGCTTACCCCCTGTCGTCCCCAGACAAACCCCATCTGATCGCTGTGGATTAAGGAAGGAAGCAGAGCATTAAGTCGCGCGGCCAAAATAGCAGCTAAGATTTTAACGTCAACATTTAGAAAAGAAATGGGCCTGTAAGAGCCCACCTATAACAGGTCCTTTCCTTTTTTCGGAAGTACTACTATTACTGAATGATTCAACGTCTCCGCCAAGGAATTTTTTCCAAAATACCATTATAAAACTTTTGTAGGGGCGTCAAGAGTAGAAATTTTAAGATTTTATAGAACTCTGTGCCCAACCCGTCCTGTCCTGCAGCCTTCCCCAGTTTAAGCTTCTGGATAACTGAATATATCTCCTGTTCACCAATGGGGGCATTAAGGGCTCGCACCTGCTCTGGTGTTATCTGCGACCAGGGAAACGAGCTGAACAGGGCCTCGGTAACCTCCGGATCTTGATGCTTGGTCTCAATACAGCTGTTGGTCATACTCGAGAAATCTCTCTGAAATGTTGCCCGGGGCAGTCTTATGGATACCCTGATGGTCCCTAATACCCACAATGGGCTTTCCTATGATTCCTAGGCCGCACCAAATTAGCAAGCAGCCGACAAGGCGGATTACCATATTTATATAGCTGATATTGATAATATCAGAGAGATTTGGAAGCTCGTTGATGGAGCAAACAGTTCAGGGTTTCCCTAGCCTGGTCCATTTGGCCTTTCGTTTCCGGGGTCATATCTACCACATGCTGGCACTGCACATTTTTTTTAACACCTCTGTGAGCCGTAATATTTCGGCATTCCGTTGTCGGTTAACCCGGTCCACATAAGCTATAGTCTCTCCCCGCATAACCGCTTTCCCAGTCTCCCACAGTGTCAGTGAGGAGACATCCGGTGTAGAATTTGTCGCCATATAGCCTTTCCAGCAGCCCTGCAAGTGAAGATGGAAGGCCTTGCCCAGATACAGAGCTGGCCGCAGGCGCCAAGAAAAGGGAGGTCTGGGACCCTGTCCATATCGAAAATGAACAGAAACAGGGGCAAGGCACCGACATACAGTCCTTAGGACTATACAGTAGATTAGTCTATGAACTCCACACCACAATAAACCATAACTATAATACTATGTGTAATAAAACTACCGGTGTACGTACTTTGGTACAATTGGTCATGAACTACTTCGCTAAATGTCTATGTCTAATGATTTATTGTAACCGAACCTTTGATGGCACCTGTTAGAATGTACTATAGTACACTTTCACCTACATTAAATATGTGCCTACATGTAAACCGTTGCGACGGTATTTAACTTAGCAACGGTATAGAAAAGTTTTAAATAAATAAAATAAATAACGACCCGACTCCTATACTCGCCTCCTCCACTCTGGGGAACCAGCTATCAGACACGAGCAGATAATCTAAGCGAGAGTAGGTCTAATGAGGGTAAGAAAAGAAAATGAAATCTAGCTTTGCTGGATGTAGGATTCGCCAAACATCCAGAAGCTGCAGTTCGGCACAAAGGAAATTAACCCCCATATGCTGATCCTTAGTCGTGACGAGCTTGGGTGGCTTACAGTCAAGCTGCTTATTGGCTACCACATCAAAATCACCCCCTACCACCAAAATATGACCCGAAAAATCAGCCAGCAGACTCACTAAGTGTGAGAAAAAAATCAGGGAAGTAGACATTAGGAGCATATACGTTACAGAGAACCACCTTTTGCTGACATAATACCCCGGCTGCAACCACATACTGCCCCTTCTTATCGTGGGACATACCTGTTATTTGGAATGGCAATGGTTTGTGGCTAAGGATGGCTACTCCACGTCTTCGAGGGTTGTATGAGGAGTGTATACACAGCACCCAATCCCTGTGAAGTTTGTGATGCTCAGCATCGCTCAGATGCGTTTCCTGCAAACATACAATTTGAGAATGCAAGCAATTGAACAGGTTTAACAATTTCTTCCTCTTTATAGGGGAGTGAATGCTATCCACATTCAGCGTGGTGATCTTAACCGTTGCCATCCCGTCTTACAATACAAAAATGGCAATGTGGAGCCCCCACAAAGGGCTCCAAACCTCTATATGTTTTGATCTTGCGGCCCCCCAGCCTAGGCCGCAAGCGCAAATAGCTATACATCGGGCTAGTCATAGACCCCGGTCTCATGCAAAGCAGAGCAGCCACTGGCCCCCTCCCTCCCTCCCCAGTCGTACCCCCATTCAACCATCTCAAGCAGTCCCAACCACACAGCATCCACAACACTCTCTTCCAGTCCAAGAGGCTCAGAGCCCCCATCCCCCCAGCCTATAAGGGTGCTAGGCTTCCCTTTAACAGTGTGAGAAATATCTAAATGCATGCACAAACATCCCCACCGGGACTCCCAGAGGCTGTGCGGCTATGCAGTAGATAGCTCAAAGGCCGCTTGTGACCATGGACACTTAACGTAGCGCTCCTAGGCCTCTGGCCTGTGAATTCATCTCTGTAACTTAGAGAACCGGCAAGAAGAAGTTCGTGTACCTTCAGTGGCGAAAACCAACGATGACTAAAGGCGTGATCGGTACTTGTAAAGACCCCTCTAACACAGCTCCAGTGCACGGCAGGGTGGCAATAAATCCATCCACTGCTGCTTTAGATGTGAAGTGTAGAACCTTGTTATCATGGTAGACACGTAGCTTCGCTGGATACACAACCAAAACGTAATGTCCCGTTTATGCAATTCAGTGCAAGCCGGTGTCATAATTTTCCACCGCGCTGCCGTGCTTCTGCTTTTTGCTTGGAAGCTTGCAACAGGAACGTTTTGTGGGCCCAGTTTAATATCTTCACCAGCACCGGTCGGGGCCGACTGGCACCTTCACAAGGCAGTCCCACGCGGTGAGCTCTCTCGCATCTCACAGGATCCGAAACAAAGTCCAGACCCAGCCAAATCAGATAGGTCCCCATCTTTCACGGCTTCTGGTAGCCCTATAATTTTATTATTCCGGCGTCCACGGTCCTCCAGATCTTCTACTTTAGCTGGGCCTGAAGGTCAGCCACATGGCGTTCCGATTCAACCAGTTGGTCTCCGTGATCCGATAGCACGTGCTCTGCCTCCTCTATCCGCTTAGCCTGTCCTTCAACGGTGGCTTTAATTTAGAGGACTGAATTTTGATTAGACGAAGGTCGAGGGCTGCTGTCACACTTTGCGATATTTGGAGCAGTGCGTCTTCAGAGACAGCCTCCAGTACCTTCGCACCAGCAGGGGCCGATGCCATTCTGCAGTAGCCGGGCCGGCGAGTAGCACTTTTATGGGTGCTGCATTGGCGCATCACCCGCGCGCCTCCAGCGCAACTTGGGACACTCAAAATGGCAGTGTTGCCTAGAGGAGGCGCCCTTGAATTGCGCCCCCAGGTCCCAGGGTTTGGCGGCTGGTTTAAGGAGCGGGATTGTGGAACTCCAGGCTCATGCTGCCCTCCGGATTATAGCATCACCGACAGGCCCCCCAAACAGGCCTTTTACTCCCCCGGTGGATAATCTATAGCAGCGAGTTATGTAGCGGGTTTAATACCCAGGTGTCTTTAGGTGGATAATCTATAGCAGCATGTGACACAGCGGGTTTAACACCCAGGTGTCTTTAGGTGGATAATCCATAGCAGCGTGTCACGCAGTGGGTTTAATACGTAGGTGTCTTTAGGTGGATAATCCACAGTAGCGTGTCTCGCAGCAGGTTCAACACGTAGGCATCTTTAGGTGGATAATCTATACCAGCATGTTACGCAGCGGGTTTAACACGTAGGTGACTTTAGGGTGGATAGCCTATAGCAGCGGGACGCAGCGGGTTTAATACCCAGGTGTCTTTAGGTGGATAATCTATAGCAGCGTGTCATGCAGCGGGTTTAATACGTGGGTGTCTTTAGGTAGTGTTAGAGAGAACCTTCTAAGCAAGTTAAGGTTACAGCATCATACAACAAGCTGCATTTAATTAACAGCAGAACACGTGCACCTACTGATTGAAACTCACTGTTCTTTCAGATAAAATTCGTCACCATATCGTAAAGAAGCAATTTGCTGTGGCACTGAGGCAGCAGTATGCCACTCACCTCTAACCCACTCATAAGTCGAGCAATCTGTTCAGTCTTCATCTCCTGCTGCTCAAGCCCCGTCAGAGTGGACTGAACCCAGGGCTAACTGTCCAGCTCATGGGGAGAGTTCAAAGGAAGAAAAAGACAGTTCATCTGTACCCAAAGTCTTGGGGTAGAAAAGAGACAAAGGGCTAATCCTTTTCTTACTGAGATTATTAAATAGTTCACTTGTTTTGCAGGCTGCTCAGATAAGGGTTACAGAACCCTCCTCCTCCCCTCATCAATATCATCAGACTCTGCGTTAACACGTCAGCACGTTTAATCTGAGCAGCTGAACTATTAGCTACAGCCACAAAAACCCAGTACTAAGCCAGCACAGACACAGTCATACTGAGAAGGACAACACTATTACTTAGAGAGTTAAAACTAAAAAAAACACAACTAGAGGATTGTAAGAGGCACAACCAACAGGGGAGAGCTCACAGCAGGTAAGAGCCAATTTTCCTTTCCCTGTACGTACCCGGATCAGTCCAGGCTCCTGGGATGTACCAAAGCTCCCTGATGAGGGTGGGACCTGGAGAGTCCCGATCACAAGACACTTTCTCCAAATGACTGAGACTCTCAATCTCCCAAATCCAGCCAATAATGCCTTGCAAAAGTATGTAATGACTTCCAAGTCGCTGATCTACAAATTTCCTGTGGAGAAACCACTGAGGCTCTGCCCACGAGGTCGCCTGAGACCTAGTAGAGTGAGCCTACCCTTGAGGATGTATATCGAACCAATAGCCTCCTTAAGCCACCCAGTAATGGTAGTTTTGGAGGCCTGGGTACCCTTCTTTGGACCATTCCACATGAAAAGTTGATCAGACCTTCTAAAATCATTTGTGACTTTGAGATAGTGCAGCAAAGCTCTACGGACATCCATCAGCCTAAGCTCTCATGCATGAGCCTCAGAAGTACCTAAGTCCGGAAAGGCTGGTAGTTCCACCGTCTGACTGATATGAAAGGCGGATACCACCTTCAGAAGAAAAGACAGCACCATTTGCAAAGACACTCCTACTTCCAAGGTCTGAAGGAATGGGTCTTGACATGACAAGGCTTGCAATTCAGAAATCCTCCTCGCTGAGCAAAGAGCAACCAAGAAAACGACCGTTAAAGTCAAATCCTTAAGGGTCGCTCTGCAGATAGGTTCGAACAGAGTCCCACCCAAACCTTGGAGAACGAGGTTAAGATTCCAGGGAGGACAAACTCTCCTCAAGGGAGGATGCAAATTCTTGACTCCTCGAATAAATCTAACCACATCAGGATGAAAGGACAATTTGTAACCATCCATCTTCCCTCTTAAACAAGCCAAGGCTGCTACCTGAACTCAAAGAGTTGAAAGCGAGGCCATGGACTAAACCTTCCTGGAGGAATGACAAAATGTGAGACAGCAAAGACCGCAATGCCTGAACCCCCTTAATCACACACCAAGATTCAAAGACCTTCCAGATTTGGACATATGATAAGGAAGTGGACTTCTGTCTCCATTGGAGGAGGGTAGTGATCACCAACTCCGGGTAACTTCTGCTCCTCAAACGCCTCCTCTCAAAAGCCAAGCCGTAAGACAAAAGCGATCTGCCTGGTTGGAAAATATGGGACCCTGGCGTAGAAGATGAGGGAGATGACTGAGTTGTAATGGACCTTTGACCATCAGGTTGACCAGATCCGCAAACCACGGATGGCAAGGCCACTCGGGGGCCACCAGCACCACATCCCCTGAATGCCTTTCTATCCACTGCAAGACTTTGCCTACGAGAGGCCACGGAGGGAAAATGCTCAGAAGAACTCCCCGAGGCCAAGTAACACCGAGAGGGGGGAAGAGAAAGCCATCCTTACCGCTGCTGCCTGCTCAGACAACCTGTTTCCTCTCATTTTTTTTTTTTTTTTTTTTTTTTTTTAAAGGAAAATGAGTTTCTTACCTGATAAAATTTTCATTCCTGTAGTACCACAGATCAGTCCAGACTGCTGGGTTTTGCCCCCCCCCCCAGCAGATAGAGACAGAGATGTTTTAGAAACAAAACAGCAATTTGGATGCAGACATCCAATTTTTCATGCCAATAAAAACTCTTAACAAAATTCTCCACCATGTTTCTGAATGCTTGCTGACCTTAACAGTGTGGTTAAAGCGCAAACTTATCTTAAATGTTGGGAAGACTGAAATTTTATACTTAGCAAGATATCATGGATGTTCTCAACTCTTTGACTGTTAGTGGAGAAGTAATAAATATTTCTAATCAGGTCTGTAATTTGGGGATAATCATGAAAGGAAAATTGGTTTTTACCTGCTAATTTTCGTTTCGGTACTATCACGGATCAGTCGACTCCTGGGTTTATTCATCCGTGCCAACAGATGGAGAAAGAGAAAGTAAAACGGACATTGCTTCATATACACTGGTGCCACCTGCAGTTCCTCAATATTGATCTGTACCTTCGGGAGAAAAGAAGGAACCGTGCAGATGGAAACTCCCGAATCGGAGATACTCAAAAAAGGTTCCCGGCAAGAGAGAGCTTGGAGTTCTGACACTCGTCGAGCTGAAGTTATAGTGACGAGAAAAATCACCATCAACGTAAGATCCCTCAGTGTTGTCCTCTTTAAGGGCTCAAAAGGCGCCTCACACAAAGCCGTAAGCACCAAATTCAGACTCCAAGAAGGACAAGGCTGTTGAAGCAGAGGACATAAACGTTTGGCTGCCCGAAGGAACCATGCTACGTCTGGATGCGCCGCCAAGGTTCTGCCCTGCACCATCCCACACAAACAACCAAGGGCTGCTACCTGAACCCGTAAGGAACTATATGATAATCCCATAGACAGCCCCTTTTGAAGAAACCACAGAACATCGGATACCGAAGCTCGGGTTGGTGAAACGTCACGTTCAAGACACCAGGCCTCAAAAACCTTCCAAACCCGAACGTATGCAAGATTAGTAGAAGTTTTGCGCGAATGGGGGGCGTAGTCACTACCACAGGAAAATAACCCTTGGCACTTAGGTGGCACCGTTCGAAAGCCATGCCGCTAGACAGAAGCGATCGGCTTCTACCAAACAAACGGGTCCTTGGTGAAGTAAATCTGGGATCCCTGGGAACCGTATCGGAGCCGACACCGTGAGATTGAAGAGGTCTGCGAACCAAGGACATCTCGGCCTTTCTGGTGCTATCAGGATCACCGGCGCTGGATGACTCTCTATCCGGCGGAGCACTTTGCGATTAACGGCCAGGGTGGAAATACGTACAGAAGAATGTCGACGGGCAGGGTAGAGCCAGGGCATCTACCCCTTCCGCTCCCCGAAACAAGGCCCAACAAAACAGGGTCCATCTTCCCGAGTTTGGACTCCTCTGGAGGGCTGTCAATACCCAGCTCAGAAAGTATAGCTGGAATAAGAGGTGCTAATTCGTCTTTACGAAAAAGACGAACCACCTTAGAGTCATCACCCTCTGCCGCCTGAGAGCTCCTCTCCAGCTGCGGCGGATCTGGCTCCGGTTCATCCGCTCCTGTCTGCGGAACCTGGGGTTGACAATCTGGGTCCCCAAGATCTGAGTCCAATTCAGAAGAATCTGTATCCTCCTGCGGCCTCCCAGTGCGGAGGGGACACTTGATAGGCCCCGCACCCTTATCAGACTTGGCACACTTAGACGCCCGGGCCTTATGGGAATCGAACCTTCCCCCCACAAGCATCCTACTGCTTTCCTTGCCTTGAAGGCTTTATGTAAGAAAACAATGAAGGAAGACTCAGAGGAGGTGTCAGAAGTCCCCTCAGGACTGACCCCCGGGTCAGGGGGGACAGGCTGCCGCGATTCCCTATTTTCAGGAGGCCGGGGCTGAGGAGATAATTGAGGAGGAAAAGACCCCTCCCCCATGGCAGCAATAGTAGCAGAGCAAACGATTGTAAAATGGCCTCTGTTCCCGCGCTTAATGGGAAAGGATCCTGTGCTGACTGAGCAACCCCTGCTGCCGGCGAGGGAACACGCGGTGGCCTGCCGGCAGCAGGGGTTGTCTTGTGAGCACAAGTCTCCCGGGATAGCCGTGCACGGGCCGAGCTGCACGCCCAACACGCGGCCGATCGCGGCATGGGGAAGGCAGTGAGGAGAAATAAACACTTGAAAAAGTTCAAATGTACACCCCCCCCCCCAGGCCAAAAACGCAGCGAAAATCCCCCCCGCGATGAGAGCAAGGGAGGGAGAGACCACCCAAACAAAAACGGAAGGAAAGCAAAATTACTTCAAAATTTTTTTTTTTTAAAGGTGAAAATTGCCTACCATGGTCCAGGGTGCTGATCTTTAGGGTGGAGTGAGCCGGGCTCCCCGGTATCACACCCACGCTGCCTCAATTGATAGTTAGGGTCCTCAACCCTCATCGGCAGCTGCCTCTGACCAGCAGGGGATGGCCCTCTCAGAGCCTAAACAACCCTCTGGAAGGTGGACCACAGGAAACTCTTCCTTTTTTGAGTAATTTTTTTTTTTTTTTTTTTTAAAGAGACAAACTTTTAAACTGAAAAAATATAGAGAACTCTCACTAACTAGGCTAAATCTAACCCAAAATAAAGACTCTGACCAGACTGTAGGTTTTGCACCTCCACCATCTGCTAGAGACAGAGAAATACTGGTGGACTGTAGGTGGCACTCTCCTATATAAGGAAGAGTTTTGTTTCTAAAACATCTGTGTCTCTATCTGCTGGGGGGGGGGCCAAAACCCAGCAGTCTGGACTGATCCAGGTACGTACAAGGAAATTAAACTTTAAGCGGCTTCACTACTGTCCCTGCTCCCAGCACTGAAGAGAGCTGTCCAGCTCAATTCAGCAAACTAAGAAAGGGAGCGGGAAAGGCCAAAACAGTAAAGTGAGCCAAGGAAAAGCCACCGCAGTGGCCTTGTGAGGGGAGGGATCTGGACCACCAGATTTGCACCCCACGGCTAACCCAGGTCCAGGTGTACAAAAGGGTCACCAACCCCCAAGCCCGTCCGCCTCAACCAAACAGGGTAGGATCCCTCACTAGGAACCCCGACCCCTGGGAGGAACTCCCAAAAGAATAAAAAGTTAGAAAAAAATAAATGGGCAGACTAAGAAACTGCAGGTTTTTTTCACCAGCCACCATCTGCTGGAGACAGAGAAATACTGAGGAACTGCAGGTGGCACCAGTGTATATGAAGCAGTGTCAGTTTTACTTTCTCTGTCTCCATCTGCTGGCACGGATGAATAAACCCAGGAGTCTGGACTGATCCGGGTACATACGGGGAATACCACTTTGTCCCTCTGTCTACACAAGCCAGGTAGTGAAGTCTGCTTTCTATAAGCTTCACATTTGTGTTTTTTTATTTTGTTTTTTTTTAGAAACAGAGACAGATTTAAAAACTGTTGTACATTAATGAGAGATTTAAAACTCTTCAAAAAAAAAGTTTTAAAACATGGCTCTTCAAAAAGCTTTTCAAAGTGAGAGTGGGGAGTAAATAATACTAACGGACAAGAAAAAGAACTCCTACACACAGTTAAGAGTCACCAAATAGCAGATATCCTCTCTCTATTATTTTTTCTCATGCCCAAGTATTAATTTAAGAGAGTACAGTATCTCTCATGTATGGATATTCTATTAATCATATAAATGGGATTTCCAATCCACGATCCATACAGCGTATATTATTTGAATCCTGTAACCGAAAATTTATTGGCACCTACTAGTTAATTTATAAACCAAAGCAAACTTATTTACGTGCCTATCTGTAAACCGTTGTGATGGTGCATTACTAAATGACGGTATAGAAACATGTTTAAATAAATAAATAAAATAAATTCCTTAGTAACCTCTTCACTCAACTATTGTAATGCATTATATACTGGCTTGCCCCAGACAACTTTGTGGGCACTTCAGCTTGTGCAAAATGCTGCTGCATGGATAGTGATTGGGATTCCTATAAGACACCATATTATACTGGTATTGTGGAAGCTCCATTGGTAACCCATAAACTGGAGAGTTAGGTTTAAAATGTTCTTATTGGTCTTCAAGGGCATTAATGGTCTGGCACCTACCTTTAATGCTGCCTTGAAAATGTACCAGCCAGCACAAAGGCAGAGGTCAACAGCTCAGAATTTATTGTGTGCAATCTTTTAAACAAATAAGGCTTGATGAATTGCACAAGCGGCTTTTGTGTGTCCAAGGTCCACTATCATGGAATGTACTGCCTGGGGTATTCAAAGCAGAACTGTCCTTGTTGAAGCTCCATAAATTATTAAAAGTGCATTATTTCACAAGCCTTTAATACACCCTTAGAAGTGCTGGTTCTGAGGTTCTGTTGCAAGAGGGAAGGCCCTAAGGTTGATGTTTAAGTCAGGTTGGAGGATTGTGTTTTTGTCTTTTTAAACTTATGCTTTTTTTAAAGTTTATTTATTTAAGAATTTTTCTATACCGATATTAGTAGAAACATATCGGTTTACAGCGGAACTAAAGAAAGGAAATTACAATGAACAGGGGAAAGGAGAGGGGGTACAGAGAAACGAGAGAAATAGCATGGAGAACAATAACCAACGCAAAGGACAACTTGGAAACAAGATCAATGCAATTATAATTATATTATAACATAACTATGTACAAGGTTTGGGCAATAGCTGGTGAAGTAGGGGGAATGGTTAGGCAGGGGGGCTATTAATGGTTTTGGGGGTAGGCTTGTTTGAAGAGCCAAGTCTTTAGTTGGGATCTGAATTTCAAGGTGCATGACTCTAGCCTAAGGTTGGTCGGGAGTGAGTACCAGTGCGTAGGCCCGGCAATGGAGAGGGCACTATCCCTCGTGGATGAGAGGTGTGCCTTCTTTAGGGAGGGCACATAGAAGGTCCCCTTGTTGGAGGTTCTGGTGGGCCGATTTGAGCATGTGAGGCGTAGCGGCTCGTCAAGCCAGTTAGAATTGTGTGTGAAAATGGCTTTGTGGATGGTAGTGAGGGTTTTAAAGAGTATGCGGGATGGTACAGGGAGCCAGTGTAGTTCTTTAAGGATGGGGGTGATGTGGTCATATTTACGTGCGTTGGAGATGGTTCTAGCTACTGCATTCTGCAGCATTTGGAGGGGTTTTATGGAGTAGGGTAGGCCAAGGAAGAGGGAATTACAGTAATCCAATTTGGATGAGAGTGTGGCCTGGATGACAGTACGGAAATCATTGGGGTGCAGTAAGGGTTTTAGTTTTTTCATAACATTGAGTTTATAAAATCCCTCAAGGATCGTGTTGATGTGATTTTTTAGGTTCAGTTGCTGGTCGATCTGAACCCCAAGGTTATGGATTTTATTAATGTAAACTGCTTAAGAATTATGAGAAGCGATAGGAAAATTGGTTCTTACCTGCTAATTTTCATTTCTGTAATACCACAGATCAGTCCAGACAAGTGGGTTTTCCATCCCTACCAGAAGATGGAGGCAGAGAACAAAACTTTGAGGCACTGCTACATAACCAAGAGTGCCACCTGCAGTCCCTCAGTATTGGCCTGTACCCAAGCCAAAGATTAGTCCCTAACACCCTTTCCAAGGCAAACAGGCAACTCGGGGTTGGAATCCCCTGAACTAGAGCCTCTCATATTTCCAGAAATTAAAATAGTCTGCTAACCGCTTAACTCAACATATTTACAATCTGCAAAAATTTTGAAATACGGTTCACCAACTATCAGGAAATTCAGTCTTTCAGTAGCAACAGGGTGGGTCTCTGGCCTGATCTGTGGTATTACAGGAACAAAAATTAGCAGGTAAGAGCCAATTTTCCTTTCCTGTTCATACCCAGATCAGTTCAGACAAGTGGGATGTACCCAAGCATCCCTAAACTGTGCATAGAACACTCATCAAAAAACTCATCTTCCTGTGCCAAATGGTAATGTTTGGTGAAAGTATGAAGCGAGGACCACGCCACAGCCCTATATATCTCCTGAGGAGACACCAACTGACACTCTGCCCAGGAGGCCACCTGCACCCTTGCAGAATGCGTTTAGGTCCAGTGGAATTTCGTGACTCTTACAAATATAAGCAGAGCAAATATTCTCCTGCAGGCACCGAGAGATTGTGGCTTTAGAAGCTTTATCCCCTTTCTTCGCACCACCAAACACAAAAAGGTGATCTGATCACCGAAAACTGTTAGTGACCGTCAGATACCACAACAAAGTCCGCCACACATTCAAAAGTTGCAGCTCTCTATCCTGAGGGGAATCCCTAGATCACTCCAGAAAGGCCAGAAGCTTACCATCCGATTGATATGAAAGGAGGAAATCACCTTCGGTAAAAAGGTGGGGACCGTTTGCAACGTCACTCTGTCGTTAGAAATACACAAAAAGGGATCCCTGCAAGACAGCACCTGCAGCTCCGAAATCCGTCTGGCTGAACATATGGCCACCAGAAAAACCGTTTTCAAAGTCAAGTCCTTCAAAGATGCTCTCCTTAAAGGCTCAAAAGGGGCCCCCACAGAACACTCAGAGAATTAAGTTGAGGTTCCAATCTGGGCATAACTTCCAAACTGAGGACGCAAATCCTTGACCCCCTTCAGGAACTGAATTACATCAGGATGAGAGGCCAATGACCTTCCCCGCAGCTTGCCCCTAAGAGAACCCAAGGCAGACACCTGAACGTGAAGCGAGCTATAGGCTAGACCCTTGGATAACCCTTGCTGCAAAAAGGCTAAGATATGAGAAATGTCCATAGTTATAGGATCCAGTCACTGTTGTAGACACCAAGACTCAAAAACCTTCCAGACTCTGACATATGCCAGGGAAGTAGAGGGTCTCCTAGCCTGGAGTAAAGTTCCAAATATCCTTTTGGGCGCAACCGCTGTCTCTCAAAAGCCAAGCCACAAGACAAAAGTGATCCTCCCGATCCGAAAATATGGGACGCTGTCAAAGCAACCTTGGCAGGTGGGCTAACCTGAGAGAGTCCCCCTATCATGAGATGCACATCATCCACAAACCACGGTCTCCGCAGCCATTCTGGCTCCACCAGCACCACCTTCCCTAGATGGAACTTTATGCGCTGCAAAACCCGACCAATGGGTGGCCAAGGAGGGAACATGTACAGTAGGACTCCCGTCGGCCATGGGCACACTGAGCATCCAGATCCTCCACTCCGACCTCTCGTCTGCAACTGAAAAACCTTGCCTTCTTTGCGTTGGCACACGTTGCCATGAGATCCAACTGGGGAACGCCCCATCTGGCACAGATGCGATCCCAGACTTCTGGGGACAACTCCTGTTTCCCCAGATTTAGTTGTTGCCTGCTGAGGAAATTTGCTTGCATGCTGTCCACTCTGGTGATATAAGAAGCCGCTATTCCCGAGGTGGCGTTCTGCCCAAGCAAGCAACTGTTGAGCCTCCAGTGTCACTAAATGACTCTTCGTCCCTCCTTGACAACTTATGTATGCCACCATCATCGCATTATCTGACAACACGTGAGCCATCCGACTTTTGATCCAGGGCAGGAAGGCCTCCAGGGCCTGGCGGACTGACCTTGTCTCCAGTCAACTGATAGACCAGGATGTTTCCACTGCTGACCAAAGACCTTGGGCAGATCGCCCCAGGCACCCCCCCCCCCCCAAACCCTTCATGACTGGCAACTGTGGTCACCACCACCCAGTCCGGGGACTCCAGATCCATTACCTTTTCCAGGTTGTGACGCGAGAGCCACCAAGAGAGACTGGACCTGGATTTTCCTAGAAGAGGCAAAGGCAGATAATACTCCGACAATGGATTCCACCTGGACAAAAGGAAAATTGGTTCTTACCTGCTAATTTTCGTTCCTGTAGTACCATGGATCAGTCCAGACTCCTGGGTTTTGCTTCCCCTCCAGCAGATAGAGACAGAGAAGTTTTGACTGACTCTGCCCTAAACCCTGAGGTGCCACCTACAGTCCGTCAGTATTTCTCTGTCTCCAGCAGATGGTGGAGGTGCAAAATCCTACAGTCTGTAGTTAGTTTAAAAAAAAAAAAAAAGAGGAAGGACTCGTTTCAGCCTCCCAGGGGGGTCAGCAGGTCCTGAGGGTACCATCCCCCCTGGTATTAGAGGCTACTGGAGATAGGGGTCGAGGACCCTGATGCCCAGCTTTGCTACAGCGCTGGGGTCATACTGGGGAGCCTGGCTACTCACCCCAGGAAGGTCAGGACTCCCGCTGCACAGCTCAGGTTTGAAAAAAAGAAAAAAGTTGGGAACGAACTGCCTTTCTTGTTCTTGCTCCAGGCTTGATTTCTGTCTCCTTCTGTCGCTGCGTTTTCAAAGCCGCTGCTCATTTCCTCTGTTTCAGCTGGTCCCCCAAAGCCTCCGCAGGATGATGCATGCGATGGGCTGTGTTCTTCCTGCCTCCTTGGGGGGGAAGGCACTTCAGGAGTCGCCGGGGGTGGCGTTTTTAGATCATATCGAGAGCCGGCGAAGCCCGAGTGCCCGTGGCTCGTGTCCTCCGATCCGTTCCCGCTTAGCATGGGAACGGACGCCGTTTTGGCCTCTTTTCGCGTGGCAACGCAAACCACAGATGGGGGAAGGGAATTCCCCTCCTCCTCTATCCCTGCAGCATGCAGCCCCCAAGGGGGGTGGCCCGACGGAAGATGTTACTGGTGCAGGTGAAGAGAGCCCTGGGGGCTTCAGACTCCTCCTTTTCTTCAGATTTTATATTGCTGCTTCACAAGGCCTTCAAGGCCAGGAAGCCAGCTAGGAAGCATTCTGGGGAAGTTCTCGCTTGTGCACAGTTCCACTTTTGGACAAATCAGGGGTCCAGGCCGCCAAGAGAAGCCAGGTCCTCAGAGGGAAAGGGGGCTCCAAAGCTTAAGCGCCCCCTCTGCACCTCGTCGTCCTGCCCAGTGGAGGATTCCTCCTCTGAGGCTTTGGAGTCGGAGGATCAAGGGCCGAGGGGCAAGCCTCCTCAGGGGACAGACATTGAAGGTGACCAGCACCTTCCTTCAAATCATGGTCTCCACGTTGTTAACAGAGATGAACCTAAGGTGGTCCCGGCTTTTTCCAAAGAGACGAGCCGGGCCCACTTATTCCCGCAATTCTGGAGGAATTGGGTATGGAGGCCTCTCAGATGGAGTCCGTTGATCCGGTCATGGTGGGTCTACGTGGTCCATGCAGCTCCCGTTGCCTAAGGTACTCTGACAGCTGTGCCCCGACTGAAGTTCCTGATAAAACGTTTTTGTTTTTTTTAAAAAACTTAATACAAAACTTAATTAAAGAACAGGGTTACTTCTCGTATCAGGACGGTGGCTTGCAGAAGGAGACCTCAGAGGCCACGAGGGAGCCAGTCCCCTGGCTATCAGGGCCTCCAAAAAGCAATGGGCTATAACCAGCCAGAGGTTTCCAACCTCCCCCGGTCACCCGGATCCACCTGAGGGATGGTCCATGAAGGAGCCTAACACCTCAGGGAGCCTCAAACTTTAAAACTTCTTGTATAATCTCAAATGTTTTTGTTTTTTTTTTTTAGCAGACTGCAAGTTTGCACCTCTACCATCTGCTGGAGACAGAGAAATACTGAGGGAATGCAGATGGCACTCTCAGATATGTAGCAGTGCCTCAAAGTTTTTGTTCTCTGCCTCCATCTGCTGATAGGGATGCAAAACCCACTTGTCTGGACTGATCTGGTTATGAACAGGAACTAGAAATGTGTTAAATAAATAAGTAGATCCAATACTGCTCATTAGACATAAGTGAGAATAGGCCCAGGAGAACTCGGGGTCCCATGTGCTCTTCTGCTCCAAAGGTGGTTGAGGACATTTCCATATCCCACTGCTGGGACCAATCCTTCTCAAAGTAACACACCTACATCGTGACCATGAAATGTTTATTTACATTTCTTTTTAAGTTAGCAGCTTGTTTCATTAAAGTTTGAGCTGCCTGCCCTCCAATCCCTCCCGTCAGCACCTTCGGGCAAAACACAGGTCCATGGACTTATCACTCGTAAACTGTCTTTAAAGTACGCTTTTTTGAAGCTCCTAAATAAAACCTGCATCAATGATTTAAGAACTTTCTGGTTGCTTTCTGTGGATACCTCTCACTTACTCCACACATCATTTTCCATTTTTGTTAAATATATTTATTTACACTTCTGACCATTGCAATGGCTCTTCAGATCTTACTATACAGTGTTTGTCTGGCCAGACAGTGCTGGACTGACATGTGCCAGGATCAGAGCTCTGCGGTTATCAACACTGCCACTATGTGGTCTCAGCTTAAAGACTGCTGTCCCTGCTACCAAAACTTTAGCCGAAAGAAATGCTTCTCCTGCTTTATGTTAGTTTGCACACAGGGCAGTATGCCAGTACCCAAGCCACAAAGATTGCGTGGCTGCTGTCCATCCCAGACACTTCTGGTCGACAGATCCTCTTCCCCCAACAGAGCAAGTGGAAAGGAAAGTTTCTGCTGCTTCTGCCTCCTGCTGTGAGCCACTGCCCCCCCTTCCTGCACTGTGCGAGGCTCGGAGCAGAAGGTCCTCCCCCCGTCCTCTGCCTCAGCTGAAGAAGAAAATCGATTCCTTCACTTTCTGCAGATCAAAGTCTCCTAGGAAGGAAGGGAGAAACTGCACTTCAGAAAAGTAAAATTGGCTCAAACATGCTAATTTTCAATCCTGGAATACCACAGATCGGTTCAGACTCCTAGGTTTTGCCTCTTTGGAGACAGAGAAAGGAAAATTGGTTACCTGCTAATTTTCGTTCCTGGAATAATCACAGATCAGTCCAGACAATTGGGGTTTGCATCCCTACCAGCAGATGGAGGCAGAGAATAAAAACTTTTCAGGCACTGCTACTAACGAGAGTGCCACCTGCAGTCCCTCAGTACTGAGCTGTACCCAAGCCAAGTTGACTACTTCCCCCAAACGCCAAGGATTTCTCCCTCTATAGCGAGCTGAGGAATAAGTTGGAACCCCCCAACACAACTGAACCCTTAACTTAGGGCAATGAAAAACCTTCCAATCTCAAAATAGCTTAAATTATGTACAATCTTGTTCAAATTCTGCATCACCCGCAGCATCCAAAAGCGGGAAAGGTCTTTCGTAACAATAAAGGGCAGGGGTCTGGACTGATTTGTGCTATTCCAAGAATGAAAATTAGCAGGTAAGTATCAATTTTCCTTTCCTGTTCAGACCCCAGATCAGTCCAGACAAGTGGGATGTACCCGAGCTCCTCTACTCTGGGTGGGAACCCGAAAGACTCACACACAGCACACTTTCACCAAAAGTGGCCATCTCCGAAGCCCGAACATCCAAACGGTAATGTTAAGTAAACGGGTGCAAAGAAGACCAAGTTGCTGCTTGACAAATCTCCTGCGGAGAAACCAATTGACACTCTGCCCAGAAGGCTGCCTGCGCCTTAGTAGAATGCACCCGCAATCCTTCCAAGACAGACTGACCCTTACAGATATAGGCTGAAATAATTGCTTCATTTAACCATCTTGCAATTGTGCTCTTAGCCGTTTTGCAACCCTTCTTTGCTCCACTGAATAAAACAAAGAGATGGTTCGACCTCCGAAAGTCATTTGTCACCTTGAGATATCACAATAGGACCAGACACACATCCAAAAGGTGAAGCTCCTTTGCATGGGGTGAATTAGCCGTCAGGTGCGGAAAGCCCGGCAATTCCACCGTCTGGCTAAGATGAAGGGCTGACACAACTTTGGATAAAAAGGAAGGCACCGCATGCAACAAAGCTCCATTGCTCAAAATCTCTGCACGATAAGGCTTGTAGCTCCGAAATTCGTCTAGCTGAACAAATCACCACCAGAAACACAGTTTTCAGGGTAAGGTCCTTCAAAGATGCCCTTCTTAATGGTTCAAAAGGAGGCCCACACAATACCAGAAGAACCAGATTAAGATTCCAAGATGGACAAATTCTACAAAATGGAGAATGCAAATGCTTTGCTCCTTTAAGAAAACATACTATGTCCGTCTGAGACGCTAAAGGCCATCCTTGAAGTCTCCCTCGCAAACAGCCCAAGACTGCTATCTGGACTCAGAGAGAATTATAGGCTAAACCCTTTGACAAGTCATCTTGCAAAAAAGCCAAGACCTGGGCATCATTCACCTGCAAAGAATCAGCATCATAGACCCCACACCAAGACTCAAACACTCTCTAGTCTCAGATATATGCCAAAGAAGTAGACGACCTTCTAGCTTGAAGTAGAGTAAGTAATCAGTGGCTCCGAATATCCCTTCAAATGGAAGCACCGCCTCTCAAAAGTCAGGCCACTAGACAGAAGCAATCCGTCTGCTCCAAAAAGATGGGTCCTTGGCGTAGCAATTCCCTCAGATGGCTTAACCGGACGGGACGGTCTACTTCCAGCTGAACCAGATCCGCAAACACAAATGGCACCATTGCAACACCACCAGTATCACTCTTCCTGGATGTTGTTCAATGCGCAGTAGCACCCGACCTACGAGCAGCCACGGGGGAAATACAGACAGCAGAAGTATCATTGGACATGGCTGAATCACAGCGTCAATATCTTCAGAGCCATAATTCCCTCTGGTGGCTAAAAAACCTGATTGCCTTAGCAATCTTCTGCGTTGCCATGAGATTGAACTGGAGCTCACCCCACCTGCGCCGAACGAGGGCAAAGGCCTCCGCTGACAGCTTCCATTCTCCCGGGTCTAGCTGTTGCCTGCTGAGATAATCCACCTGCACGTGCGAAGCTATTAGTACTGCTGTATGGCACTTTGCCCAGGCAAAGCGTTCCTGAGCCTCCTGAGCCACTAAACTTTTCGTTCCTTCCTGACGATTGATATAGGCCACTGTCGTCGCATTGTTCGAGAACATGCGCGCTGCATTCCCCTGAATCAGAGGAAGAAAGACTAGCAACGCCCTGTGTACTGCTCTCATTTCCAGACGTTTGATTACGTCGCCTCCACTAGCGACCACTGTCTTTGGGCCATCGATCCCTGACATACTGCTCCCCAACCACTGAGGCTGGCATCTGTGGTCACAACTACCCAGTCCGGAATCTCTAGATCCACTCCTCTCCAAATTGGGACACGATAGCCACCACTAGAGATTGGATCTGGATTCCTCCTGGAGCGGCAACGGTAGCTGAAACTCCTCCAACAACAGATTCCAATGGGACAGGAGCACCCTCTGAAGAGGTCGCATGTGAGCAAAGGCCCATGGCTTAGCACTTGTAAATAATTCCAGACTTTGGGAACAGACATATCCAGTAGCTGAACCACTTGCAACTGCAACTTGACCACCTTCTTGGGGATAAGAAACACCTTGCCTAACTGGGTGTCGAATCGTGCTCCCCGATATTCTAGTGACAGACAGCTCCAGGTGGCTCTTCGCCAGGTTTATCACCCAGCCCAGGGACCTTAGACACGCTGTAACATGTCGAATGGAACAGTGAAACTCCAGCTCTGACTCTGCCCGAACGAGCCAATCCTCCACCGCCACCACCATCACCTTCGTAAACATTCTTGGTGCAGTCGCCAGCCCAAAGGGAAACTGAAAATGTTCTCCTAGCACAGTGAAGTGTAGAAACTTTTGATGTCTGCTCAGATGGGAATGTGCAGATATGCCTCTGTTAGATCCAAGGATGCAAGAAACTCCCCCCTGTGCACCGCTGCAATTACCATCTGCATCTCCATCCGAAAGTGCGACACCCGCAAAGTTGCACTGACCTTTTGCAGATCTAGAATGGGCCCAAAGGAACTCTCCTTCTTGGGAACCACAAAGTAATTCGAATATCTTCCTTGACCTTGCTCTCCCCAAGGAACCAGGACAATGGTTTCCAAGCACTGCAGCCTTAGCAATGTGTCTCGCACCACCGCCCACTTGACAGGCGAAGTGCAACTGGACACCACAAAGGCTTCCTTGATGTGGCGCGAAAATTCTAAGACGTAGCTGTCCCTTATTACTTCCAGAACTCACTGATCAGAAGTGATTCTGCTCCGCTCCTCGTAAAAACGTGACAGCCTTCCTCAGACAGCTTCCAGGCAGGAGTGGACAAGCCTACCTTCATTGGACGGATTAAGCACCTCCCAAACCCTGTCCAGAGCTATCTCTGGCCGGTCTACTTGTCCCTCAAAAAAACTGCTACCTTCCTGAACTCTGCGCTTCTGCGTGGATCAGGAATAACTCCTGTTGGAGCGAAATCTCCTCATCTCCCGAAAGTGAACATGAGGTGAAAAGGACTTGCTCACTTTCTTATCTTCAGGTAATTTGTTCCCTTTAGATTCTGACAAATACTTCATCAGCTTCTCCAGATCCTCCCCAAACAGAAATTTCCTTTGAAGGGGAGACTGCAAAGCTGTGCTTTTGATCCTGGACATCTTTTACAGACGCTGACCCTGCCACGGGAATGGATATCTTCTTGGTCACTGCCAGCACCGCTGCATCCACCTTCAGAAGCTTCCAAAACTCCAAAGTGTCCTCCAGCAAGGGATACAACTTGGCCAACTTCAGACCTGCCTCAGGAAAATCCCATTCCGGTCAATCAGCTTCTTCACTTTCTTTGGCAAAGTGAAAGCCTTTGGCATCACGCAGTCCACCTAATATCGGGTTCACACCCTCGTTGTATGAATTCTCGTGTGTGACTTTGATCCCCAGTTCTTCCAGAACCCAGGAGATGAGAGGCTGCAACTCCTCCTTACAGAACAATCTCACCAGCCTAGGGTCATCCACTTCTGCGAGAGGAACGTCCTCCACATCCAGGTCACTGCCCACTGGGGCAGTAGCAGAATCCGCGCTCGGATCAGGACCCAGGTCATCCTGCAAATCCTCCTGAGGAGCATCTCCCTCCGAATTTTCCGAGGTGTTCTCCTCCACTCCCGATTGCCCCAGACCCAGCAGGCGAACAATGCCCCCCGACCTGGGAGGTGCCTCAACTCGAGACTTCTTAGCTGAGCTCTAAGACTGCTTACCCACTGCTTCTTTCTTAGCGAGATAGGCCTAATACAACAATAACACAAAATCTGCGGAAAACCTGTCCGGCTCACACTCTTCCTTATCCAGCAGGAACTCTCCTGGTTCCCCTGCCACATCTCTATCTTCTCCAGATCTATGTTATACTGAAGAAAGAGTCCCTGAACTCTCTGTCCAATACAGGCCTGCTGCCACGTGGAGGCACATGGCTGCTGTCTCCTTAAACCCTCCCGTGGCATCCTGGATGGGGCCTGCAGACCATGTGCAATGTCTGCCTGCTGAGTCCTCTCCAGAGGCATAGCCGGTGCATAGCACGGCTACACTGAGGCGCAATCGTCTCACACTGCAGGCCTGACAAATTTTCCCATGCGCCGTGGGAGGTGCCATGAAACGCATTGCAGCCCACGGCTAAAATAGCCCCAAGCAGGAGAAAAGAGAACTCCAATGTCGCTGCCAGCACTATCCTGGCCCCAGGTCCTGAAAATCAAGCTGTGCATACTTCCCTTTTCACCCCCGACGTTCAGCCAACCGTTGACCAAAAGAAAGCTTGCACTACATCCTTTAAAAAAACCCAAAAAAAACCCAACAGCTACCAAGCAACCCAGACAAATAAAGCAAAGATATACTTTATTTATTTATTTAAAGTTTTTTATATACCGCCGCTCATCAGAGATATCACGTCGGTGTACAGAGAACAGGAACATACGCCGGGGCGTTATACATTTAACATGGGTTAACATGTTAAATGTATAACTTTCCTGCTTCTGGGTGCTCCTGGCTGGTCCAGTTGACAGGGTAGGTGAGAAGACCTCAGGGAGAGTGAGGGAATCAGGACCCCTGGCTTTCCCTCCCCCTAGAAATCAAGGGTCAAGCCTGGCTAGGGATTTGCCAACCCCTCCCCCCCACTCACCCTGTTCAACCAGAGGAATGGCCCACGATGGAACATAACACCTCCGGGAGCACCAGTCTTTACTTCTTATCTTTTCCTATCTTCCTTTCTTTTTTTTTTTTCCCCTTAAACTAAAGTTCAGACTGCTGGTTTGCACCTCTACCATCTGCTGGAGACAGAGAAATACCGAGGGCCTGCAGGTGGCACTCTCAGTTAAGTAGCAGTGCCTGAAAAGTTTTTCTCTGCCTCCATCTGCTGGTAGGGATGCAAAACCCACTTGTCTGGACTGATCTGGGGTATGAACAAGACTACAAGCTTTACTGACACTGCTACTTAACCTGGTGTGTCACCTGCAGTCCCTCAGTATGACTTGTACCCAAGAAAGAGGAGAATAACTTTAACAATATCTGAGACCCTCAACCCCCCTCAACAAGCAGAAGGGAGGCAGACACTCTATGGAAAACTCATTCCAACAACATTAAGCAGAAGATCATGTAACCAAACAAACTGCCAAGACAAACAAGCTTTACTGAATGGACAGAGTTCGGGATGATTTGTCGACCTCTTCGTCACCGCTGACACTGCTGCATCCACCCTCGGCAACTGGAGAAGCTCCAGGGCATCTTCTGGCAGTGGGTAAAGCTTATCCATGGCCTTGCTGACATTCAGACCCAGCTCTGGCATGTCCCACTCATGGAACAAGATATCGGATGCAGCAAAGTGGAACGGGAAAGCCACGGCTGGCCCGGTGAGACCCAGTAGCACCGGATCCATGTTTGCGTCAGGCCGAGATACCACCGGAGGTGCCTCCACCCCCAGCTCCTGGAGGATAGCTGGTATAAGAGGGGCCAGCTCATCCCTCCGAAATAGACGGACCACCTTAGGGTCATCGCCGTCGACGGCCTGCGCACCTTTGCCAGTACCGGGCTGAGAAGAACCGTCCCCCGTGGCACCATCGACCCCCCCCCCCCCCCGGGGGCTCTTCAGCCAGATCTTCCGAGTCCTGCGACGAAGAATCCAGTCCGTGTCCTGCGGCATGCCTCTCAAGGGACGCTTTTCCCTAGGGGGCGCGAGGTTTCTTCTGGAAACCGCTCCGGATTTTCTCTTCCGGGATCTGGAGCCGCCGGCGGATCCCTTGGGGCGAGATTTTCCCTTTCCACGCTTGCGGCCCTTGTACCTTAGGACTTTGCGCAATAAAAGCGCAAAGTCTGAGGAAAAAGAGGAGTCCGACTCCGAAAAGTCACTTCCGCTGGCCTCCACCGGTGAGTCAGCCCCCCCCCTGGAGGGTCCCCCCCCCCCCGAGGGTGCCCATTGCGGGGAAAGCGCGGGAGGCATGCCGCCATCTGCTGCGGCCTCCCGTGAAATTTCCTGGGCTGACCCCAAAATGGCCGCCACTCCCGCGCTGACAGGGAAGAGATCTGCAGGCCCATCTGCAGCCTTCCCTGCACGCGGCGGCGATCGCGCCGACCGGGACCGGCCCTCCCGACCGGCCCCGGACGGTCCCTCACCACCTACCACACAAGCCGAGCAAACCCCGTCGTGCGAGAGGCATGCGTGGCAGGCCGACCCTTGCGGCATCCGGCGGGACCGCGAGCGAACAACAAATTGAAATTAAATAATCAAACAATTAAAATAAAATAAATCGCCGCACCAAAACAGCCCACCCCCCCCCCCGAAGAGCCTGCGAAGGAACGGAGAGCCGGCGCAACAAAAATAAAGTAAACTTTTTTTTTTTTTTTTGTACTGACTTGGTGCTGTCCTCGGTCCTGAGGCCTGTGCTCCTGGGGGTGAGTGAACCGGGCTCCCCGGTGTCACCCCCAACGCTGCTACTAGCAAGCCGGGTCCTCGACCCTAGCAGCGGCCTCTACCAGGGGGGGATGGTCCCCTCAGAACCTTCAGACCGCCCTGGGAGGCAGGACAGCCGGAGGATCTTCCTGCTGCTGTTCCCTAACAGCCAAAGCTTTCTTTCCTTTTTTTTTTTTTTTTTTTTTAAACCTTTAAGAAAAAACCAAAGAAAACTAAGCCTAACTAACTACCAGGCCTAGCCAGAGGCTGTGACTGCACCTGCACCATCTACTGGAGACAGAGTAAGACTGAGGGGCTGTGTGAGGCACGTGGCTATATGTAGCCAAGTCCGACAGATCTTGCTCTGTCTCCATCTGCTGGTGCGGAGTCACAACCCAGGTGTCCTGGACTGATCCTGGTACGTACAGGGAATGAAAATTAGCAGCAAGAACCAATTTTCCTTTCCTGTTCATACCCCAGATCAGTCCAGATTCCTGGGATGTACTCAAGATCCCCTATACTGGGCGGAAATGTGATAGCTCCATTCGTAATACACTCTCTCCAAATCCCACCGATTCCAGAGCCCAGACATCCAACTGGTAATGTCTGAGGAGAGTGTGTAATGACTTCCAAGTAGCCGCCCAACACATTTATTGTGAAGAAACCAGCCGATTTGGCCCATGAGATTGCCTGTGCTCGAGTCGACACCAGATGGCCTTTACAAATATATGACAAGCTAATCGCGTCCTTCAGCCATCGTGCAATAGTAGCCTTGGATGTCCTGCACCCCTTTCTTGGCCCATTCCAAAGCACAAAAATATGATCTGATTTCCGGAAATTATTAGTCACCTAGAGGTACCTTAACACTGCCGCATATTCGGCACAGACTAATCCAAATTCAGAAAGGTGGGAAGTTCCACTGTTTGACTAAGATGGAAGGCTGAAACAACCTTCAGAAGAAATGAAGGCACTGTTTGCAAGGATACCCTATTCTCCATAAGCTGAAGAAAGCGATCTCTACAAGACAACCCCTGAAGCTCTGAAATTCTTCTGGCCGAACAAATCGCCATAAAAAAAAATCCAAACATTTGCAGTTCTAAATCCTATAGAGCTGTCCTCCATAATGACATGAACGAAGCCTCACACAACACCCACATGGCCAAATTAAGATTCCTTGAGGGACACACCTTCTGCATCAGGGGCCGCAAGTGTTTTGCCCCTCCAAGAAAAAGAATCACAGCCAAATGCAAGGCCAGGGACACTTTCTGCATCTTACTCTGAAGACAGCCTAAAGCCGCCACCTGTACCCGAAGGAAATTATAGGCTAGACTCCTTTTGTAAAAAGGTCAAGGTATGGGGAATTGAAGTTCGAGTAGGCTGCACTCCCTGTTCAACACACAAAGCTTCAAAAATCCTCTACACCCTAACATAAGCAAAGAATGTGGCAATGACATCTTCGGAGTATGATTATCTTAAGCGATTCCTCTCAAAAATGAAGCCACGAGACAGAAGCAATTCGCCTGATCCACAAATATGGGACCCTGGCGTAACCATCTTGGAAGGTGACTGAACCTTAACATACCATCCACCACCAAGCTTACTAGGTCAGGGAACCATGGCAGACATGGCCATTCTGGAGCCATGAGAATCATCTTGCCTGGGTGTCACTATGTTCCTTAGCACCCTGCCCAGCAATGGTCATGGGGGAAAGATGTAAAGAAGGATCCCCATGGCCACAGTAGCACCAAAGCATCAATGCCTTCTGCTCTATGTTCTCACCTATGGCTGCAAAACTGTGCTGCCTTGGCGTTTTGTCTCGCTGCCATCAAGTCCATGTGAAACGTTTCCCACCTGGCCCGAAAAAGAAGCATTGCTTTCTGTGACAGTTGACATTCTCTGGAGTTCAACTTTTGCCTGCTGAGAAAATCCGCCTGCATATTGTCCATCCCGGCTATGTGAGATGCTGCCAGAACTGCATGGTGCTGCTCCGCCCAGTGAAATAACTGAGCCTCCTGAGGAACCATCCAACCTTTGGTCTCTCCCTGTCGGTTGACATAAGCCATTGGTGTTGCATTGTCCATAGAACTCACACTGTCCAATCTTGTAACTGTGGCAGAAAGGAAAACAAGACTAAGCACACCACTCTCATCCTTAACCGACTGATAGACCATGATGCCACCTTCCTTTGATCATTGACCCGATGTGGTCTGGTACTAACTGACACACTGCTCCCCAATTGCAGAGGTTAATGTCAGTGGTCCCTTTCACCCAATACGGGATTTCCAACTCCATCCCCCGGTTCAGACTGACACAACCAAGCCCCCACTGACAGGAAGAGGAATTTGCAACTCCTCCAATAACGGGATCCAATGGTTGGAGAGCGCTTTTTGAAGGGGCCACATATGCACTAGCGTCGATGCCATAAACCCCTGAACCTGCAAATAATAGAAAACTCTGGGCACCTTGAGTCGCAACAGGCAGCAAACCTGACTCTGCAGCTTCACCATCCTGTCCTCCATGAAAATCACCTTGCTAGTCCGGGTGTCAAATCGAACCCCTGGGTACTCCAAGGATTGAGATGGTATTAGATGGCTCTTCGTTAGGATCACCACCCAGCCCCCTCAATCTCTCTAGAACCTGTTGTACCACCAGCTGACAAAGGTCTGCCGATTTTGCCTGAATAGCCAGTCATCTAAATATGAGTGTACTAGCACTCCTTCCCTTCTGAAGGGCTACTGTCATCACCCACCATCACTTTGGTGAATGTATGTGGCACTGTCGCCAAACCGAAAGGAAGAGTGCAAAAGTGAAAATAATCTCCCAGAATGACCTTCTGGTGCTCCTAATTGGGATATGTAGGGATGCCTCTGTGAAGTCTAGTGATACTAGGAACTCTCCCTTGTGAACCTCTGCTATGACCGAATGCAGCATCACCATATGAAATCGTGTTACCTTGAGACTCACACTGACCTTCTTTAAATCCAAAATGTTTTGAATGTCCCTTCCTTTTTCAGGACCATTAATTAATAGAATATCAACCTTTTCCCCATTCTTTTCAGGGAATGGACACCATCACTCTTAGCTGTCTCAAACGGTCCATTTTGACGTGAACTGTTACCTGCTTGGCACGAGTAGCATAAGGGGAGACTATGAAGGCTTCCTACAACAGGCTCATAAATTCTAACATGTAGCCATCATTTTATCACTCCCAAGACCCACTGGTTCATTGTGATTCTGGTCCATTCCTTGTAAAAGTGGGCCAACCGGCCCCCAAGAGAAGAGTGGTAGGCCTCATTTCATTATGAAGACTTAGCTCCCAAGGTTCTTTGACCAGGAGTATATTGAGTTGGCTTTCGCCCAACTCGAAAGGACTTGGTCCTGCTTGTGCTTTGCCTCTGCACTACCGAAGGGCCTCTGTTCTGCCTATATCATCTATAGTTTCTAAAATATGAATGGGTGGGAAAGGATTTCTTTCCCTCCTTCAGCTTGTCCTCCAGCAATTTATGTCCCTTGGACATAAATAAGATGCTTTCACCAGCTGCTCTAAAACCTCCCCAACACGCCTTTGTTAAGGAGGGTCCCTAGCTGAGACTTTGACCAAACATCTGCAGTTTGTTAACCAGAGAAGCTGCCTGGTCAAAACTGCTATCATAACTCTGGAAGACATCCTAATCAAGTCATACAAGGCATCCGCCACATAGGCCACTGCTGCTTTGCCATGGTCTCAGGGTAAACCTACTCCCCGATGACCAGCTGCTTTACCAACTTGTGAGGGGAAAAGCCTTAGCTGGATGTCTCAAGCCAACTATGACGAGGGTACACCCCTTTCTGGTCCGACTCTACCTGAAGAAGTTTGATGCCGAGCTGTTTAAGCACATGTAAAATCAAGGGCCACAACTTTTCCCTGTGAAACCACTGGACCACCTTAGGGTTGTCCCCTTCAGTCACCAGCACCTCCTCCAGATCCAGATTCTAAAAGTCCTGAGGGGACTCCACCCCCATAGAACCATCAGATCATCATCGCCAACGGAGTCCTGGAGGTCTCAGACTCTTCCATGGGGCCACCTCGCTGCCCAGCCAAGCCAAGCACCCTCTGAATGTTGGGTGATGTCTTTTTGCAGGACTTGAGTAACCTTGCAGCTGACCCTGGGTATGAGGACGCTTCTCCCCTGCTGCCTTTCTAATCAGATAGACCTGTGGAGAAGTAACACAAAATCCAAGGAAAAGGCCTGAGAATCCACTGAATCCTCCTGCAATAATAAAGCCTCCTCATCTTCCAAGGCTTCCACAGCCTCTCCATTGGACTCCTCACAGTAAGCAATAAGGGAGGAGCAGAATCCTCTGCCGCCGCTACGACTACACTCAAGATGGCTGCCATTCCCACACTCACGTGAAAAGGATCTGTGGCGGCTCCCAACATCATCAAAGGCCTTTTACGTGCCAAAACGGAGTCTGCACTCTTACACGCCAAAACGGAGCCAGTATTGGCCGAGCTGCATTCTCCCCCAGTGACGCAGCACGTGAACAAATTCACACGGATGAGACAAGCACACATATCCCTGCACAGGTGGCAGGCCTTGCCATGATCCTTGGTTGGCGCCATGTGCATTCCACATGCACTGCCTCATCACTCACCATGGCGGTCTAGTCAACACCAGGACCCCTAGCTACTGCTGGCTCTCTCTTGTGTTTGGTGTGATCACTGATCACTTACAGAGCCAGCCGAAGTCAAGAAATCCTCTCCATGCCACTGTGTAAACGATCAGGTAATATTTTTTTTTTTTGGTAATAAAGACAAAAGTACTTTCCTGAATGCTGCAGAGCGGCTGCTGGTTCCAGAGGGCTCTCCGGAGGATTGAGGGAACTGGACAACCAGCTAATCGAAACCCCCTCTATGGATGAGCCTGCACCAAGGGTCACCACCCCCTGCTCATCTACCTCAACCAGGGAGGATGGCCCCCACCAGGGATCTAACAACCACCTGCAAGGAAGCTCCTGAAATAAATCCAGCGCTCTCGTTTTTATTTCATTTATTTATTTATTTTAACTCCAGACTGCAGGTTTTAAACTTCTACCATCTGCTGGTGACAAATACTGAGGGACTGCAGGTTAAATAGCAGTGTCAGTAAAGCTTTTCTTCTCTGTCTCCATCTGCTAGCAGGGAGGCAAAACCCAGGAGTCTGGACTCATCTGGGGTAAGAACAGGAACAGATACTAGAATCTCTGTGTGCAAGGTGGCAGCTCATGACCCAGGAAACAGCAGGGAGATTGGCTTGTGCCCAGCTCTGGCAGCAGAACTTACCATGGGCTCCTCCGTCTTTGCCAGAGAAGGGCGGGGGGGCGGAAGTGGCAGGAGAAATTTGAGAGGCAGAAACCCTCCATGCCCTGGCAGCTCTTGGCTTTAGAGGCAGGAGGAAGATGGGGGCAGCATTCCCATTCCTGGCTCAGGTTGTAACAGTTCTGGGGGAGACTCACATAGTTAAAAACTTGTCAGCGAGCCAGACTCCCCCTCCATCATCTCACTTGGAGAAGAGCTGGGGGTCCCTCTTCTGAAGGGGGTGTGAGGGGGAAGAGAACAAGATGGGGTTTCTTGCCCTTTCCCAGCCTTCTCCCTTTGCAATGCCTGGGGCTGCAGCTATCAAACACATGCTACCTGTCTGGGGTACTTTAGAAAGCAGCTCCATCATTCTCTGGTTCTCAGGTATGTTCCTGCTCTTTGGAGTTCCACTGAAAAAAAGTAAAATAAGACAAATATTACACAGGGACTCGAAACACCTACTGCAAGCACCAACCCAGCCAAACAACGATTCCTGACCCTGCCTTCAAGTACTGTCACCTGCTCCCTGTGGGAAGAGGGGTCACAATGGTCATGAGGAGATCTCACCTAGATCCTATGGGGGTCATAGCATGAATGGGTCTCCCAGGAAGGCCCATATCTTGTGTGGAGAGAGGGTGCAATACTCATGGGCTCCAGGATGGCCATAGTACGGCCCATAGCCGTGCTATGATGGCACACGATTAATTTGTAATCTATACCACCCATATTTCTCTTTATCGTGCCCTTCTGTAAACCGTTGTGATGGTTATTTAACTTAACGACGGTATAGAAATGGTTTTTAAATAAATAAATAAAATGGAGATGGGTGCAATATGCACAGGGCCTTGAAAGGGTCACATCCATGTAGAGTCAGGGCATGGTACTCACAGGACACAGTAGTTTTGCAGCATGAAACATGACAGTTCCTGTAGGAGAGGCTGACTATGCAACACCACAAACTGCTCACGACAGACCTGCACAAAAATAAAAGCAACAGTGCACTTGCACTATTATTACATAAACATACAAGCTACATATTCTGGGTTCGATAAAGCATTCAGTGTCACGCAGTGTCTGAAGAGCTGTATTAAATAACAGGAGAATCAGAGAAGGGGAGGGAATATGGTAATTCCTTCAATAGGTGTTGGGTGAGGGGAATCAAACATCTCACTCAGAAGAGGGATAGTCCACAAAGGAACCCAATGCTTTGGGGAGTCTTCTTCCAAGAAGTTAAGAAAAGGAAAATTAGTTTCTTACCTGATAATTTTCGTTCCTGTAGTACCAAGGATCAGTCCAGGACACCTGGGTTGTGACTCCGCACCAGTAGGTGGAGACAGAGCAAAACTTGTGGGTGTGAGTCATATATGACCCTGTGCCAGCCACAGCCCCTCAGTCTTACGTAATGTCAAAGTAGCATCTCAACCAAGTTACAAAACCCCAAAACATACTACCAATTCAAAATCAAACCACCCGAACTCCAGGCGGAACCGGGCTCCCCAACCGGGAGAGCTAAACAAGCGATCAGCAAAACTGAACTAAGAAAATTAATGAGCGGACTCTCCGTTACTTCAGCGAAGCCCTGCGGGCGGGATCCTGGACTGATCCTTGGTACTACAGGAACGAAAATTATCAGGTAAGAAACTAATTTTCCTTTCCCTGTACGTACCAGGATCAGTCCAGGACACCTGGGATGTACCAGAGCTAAGTTACCGAGGGTGGGAAGCAGAGAGTCCCGCTCGGAGCACCCTCTCTCCAAAACTCCCGGCATCGGTAGCCCGGACATCCATCCGGTAGTGCCGGATAAAGGCATGTAAAGATTTCCAGGTAGCCGCCCTACAAATCTCTTGAGGCGACACCTGAGAAGCTTCTGCCCAAGACGCAGCCTGAGAACGAGCCGAGTGAGCCCGAAGACCCACTGGAAGCGGTTTTCCCCGCAACAAATACGCCGAACCAATGGCCTCCTTTAGCCAACGGACGATCGTCGTGCGGGAAGCAGCGGCCCCTTTCTTCGGACCAGAGAACAAAAACGAACAGATGGTCCGTTACCCGGAACGGATTAGTAACCTCCAAGTAACGAAGAAGGGACTTCCGCACGTCCAGCTTCCGCAGTTCCCTAGAATGGGGATCGGTGGACTCCCCTACCGCAAAGGCCGGGAACTCCACTGACTGATTGACGTGGAAAGACAAAACCAGGCCTGCAACTCCGAAAAACGCCATGCCGAGGCGATTGCCACCAAAAAACACTGTCTTCAACGTAAAGTCCTTAGTAGTCGCACGCCTCAAGGGCTCGGACGGGGCCGAGCCTAAGGCGGATAGAACCCTGTTAAGATTCCAAGACGGACGCAAAGGAGGACGGAGACGTTTGGCCCCCCGAAGCGCCGCTACCTGGACCCGTAACGAACTGCACGCCCTTGGCTAGACCGGCCTGGAGAAACGTTAGGATAACCGGAACCGAAGCGGAAGTGGGATCCACTCCCCGCGACACGCACCAATCTTCAAACACCTCCCAGACCCGGACATAAGCTAGGGACATAGACTGCTTCCTGGACGTCAGCAATGTGGCTATCGCCGCATCTGAGTAACCTTTTCTCTAACAGCGATTCCTCTCAAAATCCACGCCGCGAGACAGAAGTGATCCGCATCCTCCAAACAAACGGGACCCTGACGCAGGAGCCCCGCGAACGAGATCTGCGAACCACGGCCGACGAGGCCACTCCGAAGCCATCAAGATCACATTGTACGGATGCAACTCTATACGTCGTAGAATCTTGCCTATCATCGGCCACGGGGGAACACGTACAGCAGTATGTCCGTCGGCCACGGAAGCACCAGCGCATCGACGCCCTCTGCTCCTTGTTCCCGACGCCAACTGTAAAATCGCGGGGCCTTTCGTGTTGTGCCACGTGGCCATCAGATCCATGTGGGGAACTCCCCACGTCCGGCAGATGAGACGAAACGCTTCGTCCGCCAACTCCCACTCCCCGGGATCGAGGCGGTGACGGCTGAGAAAAAATCCGTCTGGACAATGTCGACCTCTGCAATGTGGGAGGCTGCGATGTTGCCGAGAGTGTGTTCTGACCAGGCCATGTTGCCGAGAGTGTGTTCTGACCAGGCCATCAGGAGCTGCGCCTCCACCGCCACTTGAGGACTCCTTGTCCCTCCTTGACGATTGATGTAGGCCACGGTGGTCGCGTGGTCCGATAACACTCGGACCGCCTGTCCCCTTGCCAACAGCAAGAAAGCCTTCAGCGCCAGACGGACCGCTCTGGTCTCTAGACGGTTGACGCTGACCACAGGCCTTGGACTGACCTCCCTCGGCAAAAACTGCTCCCCAGCCGGAAAGACTGGTGTCCGTGGTCACCACCGTCCAATCGGGTACCACCAGGGACACCCCACAGGACAGATGCTTGGAATCGAGCCACCAACGGAGACTGGATCTCGCCTGTCCCTCGAGTGGAAGAGGCAGGAAGAACTCCTCCGAGACAGGCTTCCATCGGGATAGTAAAGACGACTGCAACGGCCGCAGATGAGCGAACGCCCCAGGGAACCAGTGCGAGTGTTGAAGCCATGGAGCCCAGAACCGTCAGGTAATCGCTGACTCGAGGAGTGTGAAGAGACAGTAACCTCCGGACCTGAGACTGCAGCTTGCACCTGCGTTCCTGGGAGAGGAACACTTTGCCCTGTTTCGTGACGAAGACAGCTCCCAGGTATTCTAGGGTCCGGTTCGGAACTAGCTGACTCTTTGCAAAATTGATTACCCAGCCTAGAGACTGCACAACCTGTAGGACTCTGGTTACTGCCCACTGGCACTGTTCCTCGGACTTTGCGCGAATCAACCAATCGTCCAGGTAAGGATGAACCAGGAAGCCTGCGCGCCGCCGCTGCGCCACTACCACCATCACTTTCGTGAACGGGCGAGGAGCCGTCGCGAGACCAACCGGCAGCGCCCGGAACTGATAATGCCGCCCCAGGATGCAGAACCGCAGGAACTGCTGGAACGCCGGCCGAATGCCCACGTGAAGGTACGCCTCCGTGAGATCTAGGGAAGCCAGGAATTCGCCCGGCCGCACCGAAGCAATGACCGAACGAATTGTTTCCATCGTGAAGTGAGGGACACGTAGACATTTGTTCACGCCTTTGAGGTCCAGGATCGGTCTGGACGTGCCGTCCTTCTTTGGTACGATGAAGTAAATGGGGTAACGGCCTTCTCCGTGCTGATGGCTTGGGACTGGAACCATAGCTCCTAAGCTTTCCAAGCGTCGGATGGTGCCTAGCACCGCATCCTACTTCTCCGGAGCCTTGCAAGGGGAGATGAGGAACTTGGCCGCCGGGGTACGAAAGAAATCCAACGCGTAACCGTGTTCTCTCACATCGAGGACCCACTGTTCCGACGTCACCCTGGCCCATTCCTCAAGAAACAACGTTAGCCGCGCCCCGACATTTGGGGTCACGCGCCGAGGTTGCGGCGAGGAACGGGCTGACCGCACTTCATTGGGAAGCCTTGGGACCCCCTCCGGTCAGGGCTCCCCCTGGTCTACCGAACCGCTTCCCCCGAAAGGATGCTGCCACTGAGGAGTCCGTGAAGAAGAAGATCGATACGAAGGTCCTGAGGAACGAGGGGGACGCGACTTCCTGGAACCGCGGAACCGGGGTCTGGAGGAAAACGAGGACCGCGCTCTGAACCTATCCTCGGGCAGTTTGAAGGCCCTGTTCTCCCCCGGGGACACCATCAGGTCATCTAAGTCCTTGCCGAACAACAATTTCCCTTTGAACGGCCGGGCTCCGAGGTGAGCTTTAGATGAGCCATCCACTGCCCAGTTCCGCAGCCACAAGAGACGACGTACCGAGACGGCCGCCACCATGGACCTGGCAGAGGTACGCAATAGATCAGGGAGGGCATCCGCTCCGTATGCTATCGCTGCCTCTAAACGATCAGCCTGCGACGCCTCTTCCGGTGACAGACCAGCGTTCGCCTGCAGGACCTGGGCTCATCGCATCGCGAAGTTAGTGCAGATAGCGGCCCGCACCCCCTGGGCGGACATCTCGAAATCTTCTGAAGCTGCACTTCCAGCTTCCTGTCCTGGATGTCCCTGAGAGCCGTCGCTCCCGTGACCGGAATGGTGGACCTCTTCGTCACCGCCGAGACTGCAGAGTCCACTTTTGGAAGTCTGAGCAGCTCCAGCGCGTCCTCCGGGAGCGGATAAAGCTTATCCGTGGCCTTACTGACCTTCAATCCCAGCTCCAGCGTATCCCATTCTTTAAACAAAATATCGATGAGAAGTGAAAAGGAAACGCCACCGCCGGTCCCGTGAGACCGAGGAGAACCGAGACCCTGTTGGCCTCCTGCCGGACCACCACCGGCGGAGCCTCAATTCCTAGTTCCTGGAGGATGGCCGGGATTAAGGGGGACAGTTCTTCACTTCGGAATAGGCGGACCCCCTTGGGATCATCCCCGTCCGCCGGCTGTGCTCCTTTGCCCCCACCGGGCTGAGAGGAGCCGTCCCCCGCCATCTCCTCGGCCCCCCTCGGGGGCTCCTCTGAGAAATCCGTGTCCGTCGCGGAGGAAAGTTCCGAATCGGACTCCTGTGGGGCGCCCCGCGGAGGCCGCCTCCCCCGCGGGGGCTGTCGGAACCCCCCGACATCCTTAGCCTTCCGCTGCTTCGGGGCGCGCTTACCGGGGCCCCCCCAGGGGCTTCCTTGTGTTTGCGCTTGCTACGCTTGCATTTAAGCACCTTACGCAAAAGCAGCGCAAAAACATCTGAAAATGAACCCGATTCGGAGGAATCGTCTCCGGAGCCCTCCCGAGATCGAGACCCCCCCGGAGCGACGCCCCCCCGTCAGGCCCCAACTGTGGGGAAAATGTGGGAGGCAAGGCCACGGTCCCTACCGGTTTCCGCGCGATTTCTTAGCCTGTGGCCAAGATGGCCGCCACTCCCGCGCTTAGTGGGAAGAGGTCCTGCTGCCTCTCAGCTGAGGCACCGCCGCGCGTCGGCGATCGCGAGGCCCGGGAACGGGCCCCCCGAGGCACCCCCGACGATCCTTCTTCGCCCGGAACGCAAGAAAGAAAAAAAAAAAAACACAGGCCGTCCCTCGAGAGCCGCGCGCGCACCGAGCCACAGGCCCGGCACGAAGAACCACACGGCATGGCGGCGAAACGCGGCGAGACTGAGGCGCAACGCGGCTGACAGGCCGAGAAAAAGAAAAATCAAATCCGCGCCAGCCCCCCCGCGATCGGCGCCTCCCCCCCGACTGACCGGAGCGGCAGCGCTAGAGAAAACAGAGAGCCGGCACAAGAAATAAAACCAAACCTGTTTTTTTTTGGTTTTTTTTTTTTTTTTTTTTTAACTTCACGCTGTCCACGGTCCTGGAGCCCTGTTGCAGGAGGGGTGAGTGAACCGGGCTCCCCGGTGTCACCCCTTGCGCTGCTACTAGAAAGCCGGGTCCTCGACCCTAGCAGCGGCCTCAACCAGGGGTGGTGGTCCCCTCAGAACCTCGCAACCCCCCTGGGAGGCAGGGCGGACAGGACTTCACTCACTAAAAATACAACTTTAAAGGAAAATTCAATTGAAAGGAAAATCCAAAGAAAAACCTGACTAACTAACAGAATCAGTGCAGGCAGAGGCTGTGACTGCACATGCACCACCTACTGGAGACAGAGTAAGACTGAGGGGCTGTGGCTGGCACAGGGTCATATATTCAATAGGTGTTGGGTGAGGGGAATCAAACATCTCACTCAGAAGAGGGATAGTCCACAAAGGAACCCAATGCTTTGGGGAGTCTTCTTCCAAGAAGTTAAGAAAAGGAAAATTAGTTTCTTACCTGATAATTTTCGTTCCTGTAGTACCAAGGATCAGTCCAGGACACCTGGGTTGTGACTCCGCACCAGTAGGTGGAGACAGAGCAAAACTTGTGGGTGTGAGTCATATATGACCCTGTGCCAGCCACAGCCCCTCAGTCTTACGTAATGTCAAAGTAGCATCTCAACCAAGTTACAAAACCCCAAAACATACTACCAATTCAAAATCAAACCACCCGAACTCCAGGCGGAACCGGGCTCCCCAACCGGGAGAGCTAAACAAGCGATCAGCAAAACTGAACTAAGAAAATTAATGAGCGGACTCTCCGTTACTTCAGCGAAGCCCTGCGGGCGGGATCCTGGACTGATCCTTGGTACTACAGGAACGAAAATTATCAGGTAAGAAACTAATTTTCCTTTCCCTGTACGTACCAGGATCAGTCCAGGACACCTGGGATGTACCAGAGCTAAGTTACCGAGGGTGGGAAGCAGAGAGTCCCGCTCGGAGCACCCTCTCTCCAAAACTCCCGGCATCGGTAGCCCGGACATCCATCCGGTAGTGCCGGATAAAGGCATGTAAAGATTTCCAGGTAGCCGCCCTACAAATCTCTTGAGGCGACACCTGAGAAGCTTCTGCCCAAGACGCAGCCTGAGAACGAGCCGAGTGAGCCCGAAGACCCACTGGAAGCGGTTTTCCCCGCAACAAATACGCCGAACCAATGGCCTCCTTTAGCCAACGGACGATCGTCGTGCGGGAAGCAGCGGCCCCTTTCTTCGGACCAGAGAACAAAAACGAACAGATGGTCCGTTACCCGGAACGGATTAGTAACCTCCAAGTAACGAAGAAGGGACTTCCGCACGTCCAGCTTCCGCAGTTCCCTAGAATGGGGATCGGTGGACTCCCCTACCGCAAAGGCCGGGAACTCCACTGACTGATTGACGTGGAAAGACAAAACCAGGCCTGCAACTCCGAAAAACGCCATGCCGAGGCGATTGCCACCAAAAAACACTGTCTTCAACGTAAAGTCCTTAGTAGTCGCACGCCTCAAGGGCTCGGACGGGGCCGAGCCTAAGGCGGATAGAACCCTGTTAAGATTCCAAGACGGACGCAAAGGAGGACGGAGACGTTTGGCCCCCCGAAGCGCCGCTACCTGGACCCGTAACGAACTGCACGCCCTTGGCTAGACCGGCCTGGAGAAACGTTAGGATAACCGGAACCGAAGCGGAAGTGGGATCCACTCCCCGCGACACGCACCAATCTTCAAACACCTCCCAGACCCGGACATAAGCTAGGGACATAGACTGCTTCCTGGACGTCAGCAATGTGGCTATCGCCGCATCTGAGTAACCTTTTCTCTAACAGCGATTCCTCTCAAAATCCACGCCGCGAGACAGAAGTGATCCGCATCCTCCAAACAAACGGGACCCTGACGCAGGAGCCCCGCGAACGAGATCTGCGAACCACGGCCGACGAGGCCACTCCGAAGCCATCAAGATCACATTGTACGGATGCAACTCTATACGTCGTAGAATCTTGCCTATCATCGGCCACGGGGGAACACGTACAGCAGTATGTCCGTCGGCCACGGAAGCACCAGCGCATCGACGCCCTCTGCTCCTTGTTCCCGACGCCAACTGTAAAATCGCGGGGCCTTTCGTGTTGTGCCACGTGGCCATCAGATCCATGTGGGGAACTCCCCACGTCCGGCAGATGAGACGAAACGCTTCGTCCGCCAACTCCCACTCCCCGGGATCGAGGCGGTGACGGCTGAGAAAAAATCCGTCTGGACAATGTCGACCTCTGCAATGTGGGAGGCTGCGATGTTGCCGAGAGTGTGTTCTGACCAGGCCATGTTGCCGAGAGTGTGTTCTGACCAGGCCATCAGGAGCTGCGCCTCCACCGCCACTTGAGGACTCCTTGTCCCTCCTTGACGATTGATGTAGGCCACGGTGGTCGCGTGGTCCGATAACACTCGGACCGCCTGTCCCCTTGCCAACAGCAAGAAAGCCTTCAGCGCCAGACGGACCGCTCTGGTCTCTAGACGGTTGACGCTGACCACAGGCCTTGGACTGACCTCCCTCGGCAAAAAACTGCTCCCCAGCCGGAAAGACTGGTGTCCGTGGTCACCACCGTCCAATCGGGTACCACCAGGGACACCCCACAGGACAGATGCTTGGAATCGAGCCACCAACGGAGACTGGATCTCGCCTGTCCCTCGAGTGGAAGAGGCAGGAAGAACTCCTCCGAGACAGGCTTCCATCGGGATAGTAAAGACGACTGCAACGGCCGCAGATGAGCGAACGCCCCAGGGAACCAGTGCGAGTGTTGAAGCCATGGAGCCCAGAACCGTCAGGTAATCGCTGACTCGAGGAGTGTGAAGAGACAGTAACCTCCGGACCTGAGACTGCAGCTTGCACCTGCGTTCCTGGGAGAGGAACACTTTGCCCTGTTTCGTGACGAAGACAGCTCCCAGGTATTCTAGGGTCCGGTTCGGAACTAGCTGACTCTTTGCAAAATTGATTACCCAGCCTAGAGACTGCACAACCTGTAGGACTCTGGTTACTGCCCACTGGCACTGTTCCTCGGACTTTGCGCGAATCAACCAATCGTCCAGGTAAGGATGAACCAGGAAGCCTGCGCGCCGCCGCTGCGCCACTACCACCATCACTTTCGTGAACGGGCGAGGAGCCGTCGCGAGACCAACCGGCAGCGCCCGGAACTGATAATGCCGCCCCAGGATGCAGAACCGCAGGAACTGCTGGAACGCCGGCCGAATGCCCACGTGAAGGTACGCCTCCGTGAGATCTAGGGAAGCCAGGAATTCGCCCGGCCGCACCGAAGCAATGACCGAACGAATTGTTTCCATCGTGAAGTGAGGGACACGTAGACATTTGTTCACGCCTTTGAGGTCCAGGATCGGTCTGGACGTGCCGTCCTTCTTTGGTACGATGAAGTAAATGGGGTAACGGCCTTCTCCGTGCTGATGGCTTGGGACTGGAACCATAGCTCCTAAGCTTTCCAAGCGTCGGATGGTGCCTAGCACCGCATCCTACTTCTCCGGAGCCTTGCAAGGGGAGATGAGGAACTTGGCCGCCGGGGTACGAAAGAAATCCAACGCGTAACCGTGTTCTCTCACATCGAGGACCCACTGTTCCGACGTCACCCTGGCCCATTCCTCAAGAAACAACGTTAGCCGCGCCCCGACATTTGGGGTCACGCGCCGAGGTTGCGGCGAGGAACGGGCTGACCGCACTTCATTGGGAAGCCTTGGGACCCCCTCCGGTCAGGGCTCCCCCTGGTCTACCGAACCGCTTCCCCCGAAAGGATGCTGCCACTGAGGAGTCCGTGAAGAAGAAGATCGATACGAAGGTCCTGAGGAACGAGGGGGACGCGACTTCCTGGAACCGCGGAACCGGGGTCTGGAGGAAAACGAGGACCGCGCTCTGAACCTATCCTCGGGCAGTTTGAAGGCCCTGTTCTCCCCCGGGGACACCATCAGGTCATCTAAGTCCTTGCCGAACAACAATTTCCCTTTGAACGGCCGGGCTCCGAGGTGAGCTTTAGATGAGCCATCCACTGCCCAGTTCCGCAGCCACAAGAGACGACGTACCGAGACGGCCGCCACCATGGACCTGGCAGAGGTACGCAATAGATCAGGGAGGGCATCCGCTCCGTATGCTATCGCTGCCTCTAAACGATCAGCCTGCGACGCCTCTTCCGGTGACAGACCAGCGTTCGCCTGCAGGACCTGGGCTCATCGCATCGCGAAGTTAGTGCAGATAGCGGCCCGCACCCCCTGGGCGGACATCTCGAAATCTTCTGAAGCTGCACTTCCAGCTTCCTGTCCTGGATGTCCCTGAGAGCCGTCGCTCCCGTGACCGGAATGGTGGACCTCTTCGTCACCGCCGAGACTGCAGAGTCCACTTTTGGAAGTCTGAGCAGCTCCAGCGCGTCCTCCGGGAGCGGATAAAGCTTATCCGTGGCCTTACTGACCTTCAATCCCAGCTCCAGCGTATCCCATTCTTTAAACAAAATATCGATGAGAAGTGAAAAGGAAACGCCACCGCCGGTCCCGTGAGACCGAGGAGAACCGAGACCCTGTTGGCCTCCTGCCGGACCACCACCGGCGGAGCCTCAATTCCTAGTTCCTGGAGGATGGCCGGGATTAAGGGGGACAGTTCTTCACTTCGGAATAGGCGGACCCCCTTGGGATCATCCCCGTCCGCCGGCTGTGCTCCTTTGCCCCCACCGGGCTGAGAGGAGCCGTCCCCCGCCATCTCCTCGGCCCCCCTCGGGGGCTCCTCTGAGAAATCCGTGTCCGTCGCGGAGGAAAGTTCCGAATCGGACTCCTGTGGGGCGCCCCGCGGAGGCCGCCTCCCCCGCGGGGGCTGTCGGAACCCCCCGACATCCTTAGCCTTCCGCTGCTTCGGGGCGCGCTTACCGGGGCCCCCCCAGGGGCTTCCTTGTGTTTGCGCTTGCTACGCTTGCATTTAAGCACCTTACGCAAAAGCAGCGCAAAAACATCTGAAAATGAACCCGATTCGGAGGAATCGTCTCCGGAGCCCTCCCGAGATCGAGACCCCCCCGGAGCGACGCCCCCCCGTCAGGCCCCAACTGTGGGGAAAATGTGGGAGGCAAGGCCACGGTCCCTACCGGTTTCCGCGCGATTTCTTAGCCTGTGGCCAAGATGGCCGCCACTCCCGCGCTTAGTGGGAAGAGGTCCTGCTGCCTCTCAGCTGAGGCACCGCCGCGCGTCGGCGATCGCGAGGCCCGGGAACGGGCCCCCCGAGGCACCCCCGACGATCCTTCTTCGCCCGGAACGCAAGAAAGAAAAAAAAAAAAACACAGGCCGTCCCTCGAGAGCCGCGCGCGCACCGAGCCACAGGCCCGGCACGAAGAACCACACGGCATGGCGGCGAAACGCGGCGAGACTGAGGCGCAACGCGGCTGACAGGCCGAGAAAAAGAAAAATCAAATCCGCGCCAGCCCCCCCGCGATCGGCGCCTCCCCCCCGACTGACCGGAGCGGCAGCGCTAGAGAAAACAGAGAGCCGGCACAAGAAATAAAACCAAACCTGTTTTTTTTTGGTTTTTTTTTTTTTTTTTTTTTTAACTTCACGCTGTCCACGGTCCTGGAGCCCTGTTGCAGGAGGGGTGAGTGAACCGGGCTCCCCGGTGTCACCCCTTGCGCTGCTACTAGAAAGCCGGGTCCTCGACCCTAGCAGCGGCCTCAACCAGGGGGGGTGGTCCCCTCAGAACCTCGCAACCCCCCTGGGAGGCAGGGCGGACAGGACTTCACTCACTAAAAATACAACTTTAAAAGGAAAATTCAATTGAAAGGAAAATCCAAAGAAAAACCTGACTAACTAACAGAATCAGTGCAGGCAGAGGCTGTGACTGCACATGCACCACCTACTGGAGACAGAGTAAGACTGAGGGGCTGTGGCTGGCACAGGGTCATATATGACTCACACCCACAAGTTTTGCTCTGTCTCCACCTACTGGTGCGGAGTCACAACCCAGGTGTCCTGGACTGATCCTGGTACATACAGGGAACTGCTCTCTCTTATTCAATGGTTTTTTGTTTTTTTTAATAAACTCCGGTCTGCAGATCTGCACCTCTACCATCTGCTGGAGACAGAGAAATACTGAGAGAATGCAGGTGGCACTCTCGGTTATGTAGCAGTACCTCAAAGTTTTGTTCTCTGCCTCCATCTGCTGGTAGGGATGCGTAAACCCACTTGTCTGGACTGATCTGGGGTACGAACAGGAAATGATAATTCCTTCAACAGGTGTTGGCTGATGGGAAGCAAGCATCTCACTCAGAAGAGGATGAATGAGGGGACCAGAGCATGAGGGAATGAGGAAAGGGGGATGGGATAAGCAGAAGGAGGTGGGCAAAGGAAGGGGGCTGGGAAGCAGAGGACGGAAGTGAGGGAAAACAGGGGTAGGGGTGAGTGCAAGGCAACAGCGGAAGGGAGAAGAAAAGCAACAGAGGATGGAGGTGAATAAAGATGGGGCAGGGAGGCAAGGGGCGTGAAGCATCAGTTTTGCAGATAACAGGAGGGGATTAATGAGGTTTGTTCTCTCCATTACCTGGTTCATAATATCCACAGTGAGAGCATGAGTCCAGAAGCAATCATGGACAGACACAAAGGTCAGTCCCTGCCTGCAAGAGAGATAAGTGTCAACACTGAATGTTCCCCCCCTTCCCCTGCTACCAGCACCAGAGTCTCACCTCCAAAACACCACCCCCTTCACCTGCTATCACACTGACTCCCACCTTGCCAGAGACAGAAGGAATTATCAGCATCGACTGCCTACTCCAGATCACCCCCCCCCCCCCTCCCCGGCCACACAGACACTCCATCTCCTCCTGCCATCTCTTACCCCATCCCCTGATGGCTCCAGCTCTCAAACCCTCTTGTAGAACACTGGAAAGCTGGCAGGCTTGTCTCCATAATACAAACTGCATCAGAAGGCCATGCTGAGAGCCGGCCCACTCTGCTTCATTTCCCATGTTCACCTGCAGACTTCTTCCTTTTGTCCTCTGAGTGACCCAGTGAGGACAGCAAGACAGTGAGGCTCAAATTCTGCAGCTGAATCATCTCTTACCATCACCTTACAACCAACTCTCCGCAACGTCTGCAAAGTATCTTCAGCCAAGCCAACTCAACAGCGCCCCTTCCAGCCTACCCCATTTGCACTCTCTCTTCTATCGCCTCTCCACCTCCTTTCCTTTCTTGTTATATTTCTCTCTCCCTAGAATGTCAAAGCTTCCAGGTCTTGGTATGGACCTGTGACACTGTAGAGCGGTCAGCATCATGTGTGTGGAGTCCAGCGAGTGAATGAAATTGGGTGGAAAAGCATTTTTCTGCTTCACAGTATCCGGTTTCCTGCAGTAGGCGACAGAGAAGAACATTAGTTCCACAATCCCAGATCAGGTCAAGGGAGAAAGAAGGGGGACTATGTTCACAGAGACGAGGATAACAACTCCATAGGTCCAAGACAGGTCAGTGCACAGAGACGGGCATTAGTTACAGCTCCAGGTCAGGGCAGAGAGGAGGACATTAGTTACAGTCCTAGAGCAGGTTGGCTCTTCTAGTTTGCTGAACTATGGCTAGAGTGGACCCCTATCTATGATGGGACAGAGAGAAAATGCCACAGGCAGTTTCTACCCGACAGATGCTTGTGTGCCTTGAGAGTTAGAACAGTCTGAAGTCTTCTGGCAATCAGAGAGGAGGAACAGGAGGAAATAGTTTGAGAGAGAGATTTCCTGGTCCTAATTACCAACAGTAAGAGTTTGGACTCTTTGTAGCAAATATACCAAATTGTGCCAAATGTGTTTAAAAGCCATGGTCAGAAGCCAATCCTGACCCAGCAAAAGTGACTACAAACAGGAGCTGAGAGGAATCCTAGAGAAAGTGGAAGTGGATCATGGCACTTACTCACTGGCATCAGATGTCACTTGCAGGGACACATTCTGGAGATTGCTATAAAACTGAGGAGAGACAGAGAGAAAGGATTGTAAGGGACAGAGCACACAAAGCCCACACCATCCTGTCTTTCAGCAAGGGAGGAGAGCGTGCATCCCTCCATTCAAGCTGATTATCAGCTGCATCCAGACACAGCAGGCAGAGGGAGCACAAGGTATTGTGGGCTCTGTCCCACTGCTGGAATAAGCACTGAACCCAGACAGGTGGCAAAGAGAAATTCTTTACTACATCAGATTTCTTAGGAGCAATACATAGTACCACACCAAAGTAAAGTACGCACAGAGCTCAAAGCTCTGAAGTTGTGCAATAGATTTTATACTTCTCCTCCTCCTAACTGGTTAATACTCTTATCTCAGTCATGTTAATTCTGAATTCTTGAAGGTTATATGATATCTTGTAAGTTAAGCCCAGAAAGCAGAAGCAAAGCCTAATGCTGACCTTTGACCTATATTAGAATTCCAACAGCCTTGGCTGTTTCCACAGGTCTAATCAGTTCAATCATATTATTAAGCTGCCATTATTTTTCTGCTTCTTCACCGCAACCCACTGATCTGTCTCCACGGAGAACCCTTCAAAGTGCCCTTGTAGTGGGAGGGAGGGGGGAGAGATCAGGGGTGCCCTATGAGTTGACAGAACTGTACCTGATTTTGAGAGCATCTAACTTTGGTGGTGCAGGTGGCAGGTCCCTTGAGAGGAACGGCACTTACCGATGCACTCTTGCTGCGATGATAGGGCTGCACAATAGGAAGCCCAAGCGGTGTGATCCACTCCACAGTGCTGCCAGACTTTGCTATCATCCGGGCACTCTGTGTGAGCCAGAGCTGGAAACAAAAAAATTCAGCTGAGTGCTCTGGAGCACCATTTCTAGCCCTGGCTCTCATACCAGAGATTCTATGCAGAAAGAGCAAAGGAATTTACCTGAATTTCTCTAATTCCAGAAAACATTTCCTTAAGGCCACTGAAAACCTTCTGAACAAGGTAATGGGAAGCCTCCCACACGTACTCCTGGTTGGAACAGACACAGCACATCAGAAGCCACATCCCAACTCTTCCACCTCTCCACCACCAGCAAAGCCTCAACCCACGTCATATCTTATTTTACAAACACCCCAAAAGTCCCCCAGCAAAAAAAAAAAAAAAAAAAAAGCTTCATATGGGTCAAGGAAACCAAATACAAAGGATAGAAAAAAAAAAGATAAAGATCTAAGATTCAAGAGCACACATACAGCAGGAAGAGAGCATGAAAATATGTAAGAGAGTTATCCGTCCCAATTGGTAGGTAAGTGGAGCAGTGCGCTGTTTTAATGAGACCAGGCTCTGGTCTTATGTCCAAGGCTCTTCCTAAAGAGCAGAGGCAGATGGAGAACACACTGTCCTCCTACCTCACTTTCAATCTTTAGGAACACTCAGCACAGACACGCCTCATTCTAAACTCCTACAGCCAGCCCCAGAGCCCGGTGGAAAATATAAGATTTGCCATACTGGATCAGAACAAAGGTCCATCAGGCCCAGTATCCTGTTTCCAACCGTGGCCAATCCAGGTCACCAGTTCCCGGCAGGATCCCAAAAGGTCGATAGATTCCATGCTGTTTATCCCAGGGATAAGCAGGGGATGTCCCCAAATCTATGGACGTTTTTCCCCAGGAACTTGTCCACATCTTTTTTAAACCCAGTTAAACTAACAGCTTTCACCACATCCTCTGGCAACAAATTCCAGAGTTTAATTATGCACCGAGTAAAAAAAAAAAAAAAATTTTCTATCTTAAATGTATTACTTAGTAACTTCATTGAATATCCCCTAGTCTTTGAACTTTTTGAAAGAGTAAACAAAGGAAAATTAGTTCTTACCTGATAATTTTCATTCCTGTAGTACCACGGATCAGTCCAGACTTTTGGGTTTTGCCTCCACTCCAGCAGATCGAGACAGAAAGGTTTTGGCAGACTCTGTCCTAAACCCTGAGGTGCCACCTACAGTCCATCAGTATTTCAACGTATCGAAGCAGAATGATCCAAAACCCTACTTAACTATCTGCTGTAACTGGGGTTCAATTCCATAGAAGCTAGGCTAACTAACCCAAACGGCAGCAGAGTCCATAACAAGATTGTAAAACATCAATAAAAAGGTTCAAATTATGCAAACACTTATCTGCAGAGCAAATTAACCAAGAACTGAACGAGCGGACTCTCTGTTATCCCTGCACTGAAAAGGGCGGGACTCTGGACTGATCCGTGGTACTACAGGAACGAAAATTAGCAGGTAAGAACTAATTTTCCTTTCCCTGTACGTACCCGGATCAGTCCAGACTCCTGGGATGTACCAGAGCTCTCCTACCCGGGGTGGAACCTTGAGACTCCTGCTCGGATTACATCTTCACCAAATCTCCCAGAGTCTGGAGCGTGCACATCCAATCGGTAATGACGAGCAAAGGTGTGCAGAGATTTCAAAGTCGCCGCTCTACAAATCTCATGCGGCGAAATTTGTTGGCACTCAGCCAACGAGGCTGCCTGTGAACATGTAGAATGCACTCGGAGACCCTCCGGGAAGGGACGACCCAGAAAGAGGTACGCTGATCCAATGGCCTCTTTTAACCAACAGGCTATAGTAGCCCTAGATGCTTCATGACCTCTCCTGGGACCACTCCAGAGCACAAATAAATGGTCTGACATGCGAAAACTATTTGTGACCTCCAAATAACGCAACAGGGCCCGACAGATATCGAATCTTCGTAAATCAGTGGAGTGGGGATCAGGAGGATCCAAACCAGAGAACGATGGAAGTTCCACGGACTGATTCAAGTGGAAAGAAGATACCACTTTTGGAAGAAAGGAAAGAACTGTCCGCAAGGAAACTCCCGAATCTATAATCCTCAAAAAGGTCTCCCTGCAAGACAACGCTTGAAGTTCCGACTTTCTGCGAGCCCAATAAATGGCCACGAGAAAGGACACCTTTAAAGTAAGATCCTTCAAAGTAGCCCTTTTTATGGGCTCGAACAGCATGTTACATAGAGCTTTAAGAACTAAGTTCAAATTCCACGATGGACAAGGCCTTTTAAGCGGAGGAAGCAGATGATTCGCCCCTTTAAGAAAACACGCCACGTCAGGATGAGCGGCCAAGGAAACTCCTCGTAACTTACTACGGAAACATCCAAGAGCTGCTACCTGCACACGTAACGAGTTGCAGGACAATCCCTTAGAGAGGCCCGCCTACAAGAAGGAGAGAATATCAGCCACCACCACCCGAGTGGGATCTATGCTGTGTTGAATGCACCAGGCCTCAAATATTCCCCACACTCTAACATAAGCTAGTGAGGTAGAAGTCTTTCACGACCTTAAAAGAGTAGATATCACAGCATCCGAGTATCCTTTGCTCTTCAAACATTGCCTCTCAAAAGCCATGCTGCGAGACAGAAGCGATCCAAACAAACGGGTCCCTGATGCAGAAGATTCGGCAACTCTCTGAACCGCAGTGGGCCGTCCACCACTAGGTTGTCTAGATCGCAAACCAGGGACACCTCGGCCACTCTGGCGCCATTAGCACCACTTCCCCCGGATGAGTCTCTATTCTTTGAAGCACTCTGCCGATCAATGGCCAGGGTGGAAACACATACAGGAGGACTGCCGACGGCCAAGGAAGAACCAGGGCATCCACTCCTTCCGCCCCCATCTCCCGGTGCTGACTGAAGAAACGAAGAGCCTTGGCATTTCAGAACGTAGCCATGAGATCCATACTTGGTCTGGACCACGTGTCGCATATCATCTGGAAAGCTTCTGCGGAGAGTTCCCACTCTTCGGAATCAAGACGGTGGCGACTGAGAAAGTCGGCTTGAACGTTGTTGACCCCGGCAATGTGAGAGGCTGCAATACTGACGAGATGGTGCTCTCCCCAACGAATCAGGAGCTGAGCTTCCAGTGCCACTGGTTGGCTCTTAGTTCCTCTTTGGCGATTGATATAAGCCACCGTTGTCACGTTGTCCGACAGGACTCTGACCGATTTCCCCTGCAGAAGCGGCAGAAAGGCTTGCAACACCAACCTCACTGCTCTGGTCTCCAGACTGTTGATTGACCAACTGGATTCTTCCAGCGACCAGAGGCCCTGTACCAATTTGTCTTGACAGACCGCTCCCCACTCGGAGAGGCTGGCATCCGTGGTCATTATCGTCCAGACAGGCACTTCCAGAGGCATACCCCGGTTCAAGTGGTCTGAGAGGAACCGCCAGTCAAGACTGGACCGAGCAGAATCCGTAAGGGGAAGAAGGTGAAACTGTTCGGAAACGGGATTCCAGCGGGAAAGCAATGCTGACTGCAGAGTCTCATATGAGCAAAGGACAATGACACTAACTCTAGAGTGGAAGCCATGGAACCAAGGACCCTCAAGTAATCCCATACTCTTGGAGGATTTTTGGACAACAAATCTCAAATCTGTCCTTGCAGTTTGACAATGCGGTCCTCGGTGAGACTCTTTCACGCCGTGTATTGAACAAAGCTCCCAGGAATTCCAAAGACTGCGAAGGAGTCAGGTGGCTTTTGGCGGGATTGACTACCCAACCGAGAGACTGCAGTAGCTGAAGCACTCTGCTCACCGCTGAACGACAGAGATCCTCAGACTTTGCCTGAATCAGCCAGTCGACCAGATAGGTATGCACAAAAAAAACAAACAAAAAACCTTTTCTCAGGTGCTCCGCCACTACAATCATGATTTTGGTAAAGGTTCTGGGCGCCATAGCCAGGCCGAAGGGAAGAGCACAAAATTGAAAATGATCGCCCAGCACGGAGAATCGCAGGAACATCTGGTGGTCTGGACGGATGCAGATGTGTAAGTACGCTTTGGTGAGATCGAGGGACGCTAGGAAATTGCCCTTGTGAACCAAGGCGATGACTGATCAGAGTCTCCATGTGAAATCGTGGAACACGAAGGCACCTATTGACTCACTTCAGGTCTAGTATGCGCCGGAAGGTGCCGTCCTTCTTTGGAACCACAAAGTAAATGGAGTAACGGCCCTTGTGCCATCCCTTGGGGGGAACTGGAACTATTGCACCTAGATCGATCAGGCGCCTTACAGTGTCCCTGACCGCCTGGCATTTCTCTTCGTAGGAGCAATGGAGAAATTACTTACCTGATAATTTCGTTTTCCTTAGTGTAGACAGATGGACTTAGGACCAATGGGTATTGTGCTCTTCTGCTAGCAGATGGGAGACTGAGTCAGATTTCAAAGCTGACATCACTCTAGATATACCCCTGCAGTAACGTCAGCTCTTCAGTATTCTCTTCGAAAAGCCATTGTGGATATATCTTTGCTTAAATAACTTGATTAGACTTGAGTAAAACTTGAACTGGTTCAACTAATTTCCAAACTGGAGACTGCCAGTGCACTTGACCAATTAATGCCAACACCGGACAAACTGTGGGTGTCTTGAACTAGGGGTAGGCCACAGCTTACCAGTATTTGCTTAGTCTCGAGGTTTGCTATCCAAGGTTCTCCTTTTCTGAGGGCAGCCGTGGGTGGGATGCTGAGTCCATCCGTCTACACTAAGGAAAACGAAATTATCAGGTAAGTTATTTCTCCATTTCCTAGCATGTAGCCAGATGGACTTAGACCAATAGGATGTACAAAAGCTACTCCTGGACAAGGCGGGAGGCTGTCCGTGGCCCATTTAATACTGCCCTTGCGAAGGCTGTGTCTTCTTGGGCCTGAACATCCAGGCGGTAGAACCTGGAGAAGGTGTGTATGGAGGATCACGTTGCCGCCCGACAGATCTCGGCTGGCGACAACAGCTTGGTTTCTGCCCAAGAGACTGCCTGGGCCCTCGTAGAATGAGCCTTAACCTGTAGAGATAAGGGCTTTCCTGCCTCTATGTAGGCTGCCTTGATTATTTCTTTGATCCAGCGGGCTATGGTCACCCACGAGGCCGCTTCTCCTTGTTTCTTCTCACTGTGAAGAACGAACAAGCGGTCCATTTTGTGCACCGGTTCTGATCTTTCCAGGTATCGCACTAGGAGTCTGCCGACATTTAGATGGCGAAGAAGGCATGAGTCTTCAGAGTTCTTATGTTCATCCGGAGATGGTAGCAAGATGGTTTGGTTCAAGTGAAACTCGGAAACCACTTTCGGTAGGAAGGAGGGAACAGTGCGCAGTTGTATGATTCCAGGTGTGAACCTATGGAACGGTTCCGACAGGATAGTGCCTGTAACTCAGAGATGCGATGAGCTGAACATATTGCCACCAGGAATGCCGTCTTCAATGTTAAGAGGCATAGTGACAGACCGCGTTTTGGTCTGAAGGAAGCTCCAGTAGGAAGTCTAATACTAGATTGAGATTCCATAGAGGCACCGGCCACTTTAGCAGTGGTAGGAGTTGTTTAACCCCTCTCAGGAAGCGGGACAAATCCAGATGGGTTGATAGCCAGATACCACCCACTTTGGCTCTGAAGCAGGCCAGTGCGGCTACTTGAACCTTGAGGGAGTCGAGTGACAACCCCTTCTTCATACCGTCCTGTAGGAACTCCAGAATCATGGGAATCTTGGCTGTCCGCAGGAGAATCCCGCGGTCCTCACACCAGGCTTCGAATACTCTCCAGATCCGTATGTATGACAGGGATGTGGAAAACGTGCGTGCTCGGAGCAGGGTGTCAATCACAGCCTTTGAGTAACTGAGCTTCTTCAGGCAAGTCCTCTCAAGGGCCAGACTGTAAGAGAGAATCGAGACCGATCTTCATGGACAATCTGGCCCTGCCAGAGAAGGTCCTTGTGCGGAGGTAGGCACAGAGGGTTCCCCGCAAGGAGTCTTTGCATGTCTGCGTACCATGGTCGTCTTGGCCAATACGGGGCCACTAGCAGAACTAGTCCCCTGTGATGTTCTTTCTTGCATATGACCCTGCCCAGTAGTGACCATGGGGGGAGGGGGGGGTCTTCCTCTGGCCAAGTCTGGACGAGAGCGTCAATTCCTTGGGATTGTGGCTCTCGTCTGTGGCTGAAGAACCTGGGGACTTGGGCACTGAGATGGGTGGCCAGTAGATCCATGGCTGGGAGGCCCCAGCGATTTACTATCAGTTGGAAGGCTGTGGTCGACAGCGTCCATTCCCCCAGGTTCAGGCTCTCTCTGCTGAGGAAGTCTGCTGAGACGTTGTCTTCCTGCGATGTGGGAGGCCGAGATCCCTTGTAGGTTTAACTCATGCCATGAGGGGGGTCTATCTCCAGAGACACCTACTGGCTCTTGGTTCCTCCCTGGCGGTTGATGTAAGCAACCGTTGTAGCGTTGTCCGACATTACTCGAATTGCTTTGTCACGGAGTCTGTGGCTAAATCGCAGGCACGCTAGTCTGACTGCTTGAGCTTCCAGGCAGTTTATGTTCCATTGTCCCTGGGCCGTCAGTTCCTGACAACGAGTTCCCCACCCTCGCAGGCTCGTATCCGTGGTGAGCAAGATCCAGTTCGGTGGGGATAGGCTTACTCCTCTGCTTAGGTGGTCTTCCTATAGCCACCACTGGAGCTGAGAACATACCTCTGCTGGTAGTTGGAGGCGAATTGAATAGTCCTGGGACTGTGCGTTCCACTGTGACAGTAAGGAGCGCTGGAGCGGTTACATATGGGCCCTTGCCCAAGGGACGACCTCCAGGGTTGATGCAATTAGGCCGAGGACTTGAAGATAATCCTATACCTTGGGGCGTGCATTGGTCATCAATCGTCGTAATTGTTCCATCAGTTTCCTTCTCGGAGAAGGGAGGAAGACTTTGTTCTGTTTGGTGTCGAAACGGGCCCCCAGGTACTCTAGAGATTGAGAGAGCTGCAGACTGCTTTGCCCGTGTTCACGACCCAAATGAGTTCCTGCAGTAGGCTCTTGACTCTGCTGGTCACCTGCCGGCTCTCTTCCAAAGACTTTGCCCTGATTAGCCAATCGTCCAGGTAAGGGTGTACCAAGATCCCTTCCTTCCTCAGTGTCGCTGCCACGACCACCATGATTTTGGTGAAGGTTCTGGGAGTGGTTGCTAGGCCAAAGTGTAGTGCTCAGAACTGGTAATGGTGACCCAGTATCGCAAAGCGCTGGTGATCCTGATGGACTGGGATGTGAAGGTAGGCTTCGGAAAGGTCCAGGGGGGTTACAAAATCTCCCGGTTGTACTGCCATTATTACGGAACGAAGAGTTTCCATGCGGAAGTGTAGAATCCGCAGATGACGGTTGACATTCTTGAGATCCAAGATGGACTGGAATGATCCTTCCTTCTTGGGAACGATAAAAGATGGAATAGCGCCCCGTATTTTTTTGGGGTGTGGGAACCGGAGTTATTGCCTTCAGACTGAGTAGTCTTGTTAGAGTGGTTTCTACTGCTAGTCTCTTGGAGTGGGAGTGGCAGGGTGACATCATAAATTTGTCTCGAGGGATGCTGCGGAACTCCAGAGAGTAACTTTCTCGAATGATGTTTAGAACCCATTTGTCCGACGTTATCTCGACTCATCTTTGGTAGAAGAGGGCAAGTTGGTCCCCTATATCTTCTTCCTGTAGATGGGTCAGCCCATTCTCATTGTGGAGCACGGCTGGAGCCTGCCCCCGGGCCTGCTCCCCTCTTGGTCTGTCTGTTCAGAAAGGGCTGGGACCTTCCGGAGAGACGAGTGCCTGGACCTGCGAGTTCCTGTAGAGTCTAAAGCGCTGCGATCCTCTGCCCTTGGTTCTTCTGGGGGAGGGACGCTATCTTCCGGTAGCCGAGGCACTGGGGATTTGCCCCATTTGCTGGCTAGCTTCTCCAATTCGCTTAACAAGAGAGATCCTTTAAAAGGCATTCTTGTGAGATTTGCTTTAGATGTTGCATCCGCAGACCAATTCCGTAGCCATAGTTGTCTTCTGGCTGCCACTACTGAGGCAATGCCCCTGGCTGAGGTGTGCACCAGGACTGAGCTTGCGTCCATGAGGAAGGCTGCTGCAGGTTCCATCATCTCACCAGTATATGTTCCGGAATTATTTGCCTCTCTCGAGAGGAGCAAGCAGGAACATGCCACCAGTGCGCAGCAGGAAGCAATCTGCAGTGTCATTGCTGTTGCGTCGAAGGCCTGCTTAAGGATGGATTCCAATCGTCTGTCTTGAGTGTCCTCCAATGCAGCCCCTCCCTCAACAGGAATCGTTTGCTTTGAGACGGCACAGACCATAGCGTCCACTTTCGGGAAACGCAGGCGTTTCCTTGGTCGCTGGTTCTAGACGGTACAGGGCTTCCAAAGTCCAATCACTTTTGAAGCTGGCCTCTGGGGCATCCCATTCCAGGTCAACCAGTTCCTAGATGGCTTCCGTCATTGGGAAGTAGCATGAGGCCTAACGAAGGGACAACAAGATGGGGTTTTTCTTTGGTTCCGCCATAGGGTCAGTGCCAGGAATACCCAGCGTCTTTAGAGTCTGGGAAACCAGAGCTGGTAATTCGTCCTTGTGAAAGAAGCGAAGCATGGTTCGGTATGGTTCCATTCCTGGAGGGATTTCTCCTTCTTCCAGGGAGTTACTCATCATCTGAGGTTTCTGGGTCCCTGTTAGGAAAGTTCTTGGTTAAGCAAGGCATGTTTCGAGGCATCCGAGCCGGGCCGGGAGGATCTTGTGCTTCCGGCAGGGGTTGAACCTGGGGCGAGGCTGGGGCTGATTGCGCATGAATGAAGGCTTGCAGCCCTTGGAAAAATTCCAACCAGGAGAAGGTCCCTGGGTCCATGTTAACCCCAGGGGGAATCGGAGTAGGGGCACCAGAGGTGCTCTCCTGTAGGGAAGGCATCTCGGAGATGCATAGGTCCGGGGAGCTATCATCAGTAGTTCTGGAACCATCTCCCGACAATAAGGGGCCAGACTTTGGTTCCCCCTGGGCTTCTTCGCAATATTGACACAGGCAGGACTCCAATTCAGGCTGCGTGACTCTTATGTGGAAGGGTGTGCAAAGAGAGTGCCTTCTGGCCTTCTTGGGTGCCTGTGCCATTGTCTCTATGTGTTTGCGTGAGTGCAGTTGTAAGTGCGGCTGTGCGTGTAGATATGCGCCCAGGTGCGCTCTGTTGTGCGCACGCAAGTTAGGCACATCGGCCGCCCGGTCTGCCCTGTGCGTACCGCCGGTCGAGAAGGGAAGATGGCACCGACGACCGCCACGTGTAAGATGGCGCCCCCCCATGGGTCTCCACATGTGTGGACCCTTGCACCGGATCAGGGCCTAGCCCAACCAAGGCTGCTCAACCCGATTGGTGCTCCCTTCTAACCTCACCGGGGACGGATTCGGAATGGCAATCCGAGCTCTGGAGACCGGATACCTGAATTTAAAGATTTTTTATTACCTAGCCTCGGCGCTTACCAATCGTGTGTCGGATGGTCTCCAGCTGCGGGGGGAGAGGGAATTACCTTCACCGTCGCACTCGTTTCTGCACCCGCTGCCTTTCAGCCACACTGGGGGCTAGGTCTATGCCGGGAACCGGCTACCGGACCAAGGCACACCTCTGAGGGATATCTGAGATCAACCTCAGGAATTCTCGACTGGGGGGAGGGACCCTTAGTATCACCTCAGGAGAGCAGGGCTCGATCTTCTTAAGGTAAATTTTGTTTTTCTTTGCTGCAATTCTTAACACTATTCTAGTTTGTAGGATAGTGTCCGCATCTGCTAGGAGATGGAGAGATACTGAAGAGCTGAGGTTACTGCAAGGGTGACATCAGCTTTGAAATCTGACTTCATCTCTCATCTGCTAGCAGAAAAGCACAATACCCATTGGTCCTGAGTCCATCTGGCTACATGCTAGGAAAGGGGAGATTAAGACGCGATCCCCAAAGGCGCTGAGCAAAATTTAAAGCGTAGCCTTGACTTATCACTGTGAGGACCCATTGATCCGACGATAACTTGGCCCATTCCTCGTAAAATTGAGACAGTCTGCCTCCCACCAGTGGAACGGACCAGCCGCATTTCATTGAAAGGATTTGACTCCTCCTGTGGATTGAGAGGCCCCGGATCTTTCGAACCTATGGTCACGAAAGGACTGAGACCATGATTGCTGCCTGCCTGTAGAATGTCTGGAGAAGGACCCAGACGAACGAGAAGCTCGGAATCTACGATTTTCCCCGGAAACGAGACTAGGAAGGGAAGGTACCCCTGGGTCTAGGCTTATCCTCCGGCAAGTGGTGGACCTTGTTTTCACCCAAGGATTGGATCATATCTTCCAGTTCCTTTCCGAACAGCAATTTGCCCTTAAATGGCAAAGAGCCCAACTGAGCTTTAGAGGAGATGTCGGCCGACCAGTTTCTCAACCAAAGTAGGCAGCGGGACGAGTCAGCTGCCACCATGGAGTGGGCTGATGTCCGAAGCAGGTCATACAAGGCATCAGCGCTGTATGCCACCATGGCTTCGTGTCCTGCCTGAATGGTCTGCTCCTGAGAAAGAGAGGTAATATTCTGCAGATGTTGGACCCAATGAAGACCTGCATGCAAAGAAAAGCTGCTGCACATAGCAGCCCGGACCCCCAGCACAGAAACTTAAAAAATGTGCTTAAGTTGCACCTTAAACTTACAGTCCTGAAGATCTTGAAGTGCCGTTGCTCCTGTCACTGGGATGGTGGTCTTTTTGGTTACTGCAGACACCGCCGCGACCACCTTAGGCACTTTCAACAGGTCCAATGCTTCCTCGGGCAGGGGATACAGCCTATGCATTGCCTTGCTGACCTTCAGCCCCAACTCTGGAGTGTCCCATTCACGGAACAGTAAATCGGTGACGGACAAATGAAAGGGAAAAGACTTTGTCGGCCCCCGGAGACCCATCATGATTGGGTCAATGTTTCCTAAACGGGAATCTTCCTTAGGTACCTCAATACCTAATGCTTCCAATACAGCCGGAATGAATGGGTTCAACTCATCGCTTTTAAAGAGACAGGTCACCTTAGGGCAGTGGTTCTCAACCCTGTCCTGGGGACCCCCCCAGCCAGTCGGGTTTTCAGGATATCCACAATGAATATGCATGAGAGAAAATTTGCATGTTATGGAGGCAGTGTATGCAAATTTTCTCTTATGCATATTCATTGTGGATATCCTGAAAACCCGACTGGCTGGGGTGGGGTCCCCAGGACAGGGTTGAGAACCACTGCCTTAGGGTCATCTCCCTCCATGCCTTGAGGCTTGAATTGGTCCAAGTCGTCATCAAGATCCGCCCCCAGTGGGGGAATGTCACCCAAATTCGTGTCGTCCGGGTCAGAATCTGGTGAGGATACATCGCCTACAGGATGGGCCGGGGAACCGAAGCATCCCTTTTCTCTGGAAGCCGAGGCCACTTAGGGCCAAGTGCCCCAGAGACCAGAGAGGCAGCTCCTGTCCCTCTCTTGGCAGTTTTGCGGGCTTTAAAGGCTTTATGCTGGAGCATAATAAAATCAGAAGAAAATGAGGAAGGAGGAGGAGTCAGAATCCCCCTCAGGGCTCTGCCCCTCCTCGTCAGTGACCTCCTCTGCCCGCTTGCGCCCCTCAGGAGCCTGAAAATGCGGTGATAAAGGTGGGGGTAAATTCCCCTCCCCAGCACGGCTAGCTCAGCCTTGCGAAAAGTTGCAAAATGGCTTCCATTCCCATGCTGAGCGGGAACAGGTCTGAGGCGTCCTGCTGCAGCCGCCCGAGCTTTCCCGGCTTGCGGCACAGCTTAGAAACGCCGTTACTGGCGGCGGTCGACGATCCCTCCCCCCCCGGGAGGCAGGCAGAACAAAGGCTGTCTCTGGAGACGCGCGTGCATCTCCACATGAGAGAAAATTAAAAGAAACGCTGACTGAGAAATAAGCCTGCCCCCAGCGCAGCCCGATAACGGAGGGAGACCCGGCACAGCAAGGCACTCTGCCCCTGAAACAGGAAAAAAACAAAACTTTTTTTTTTAAACCTGTTCGACGTCTTCCTGGCTCCTCTGCCTCTGGGGGTGAGTGAGCCGGGCTCCCCGGTATCACCCGAAAACCTGGGGGGGGGGGGGGGACCGGAACAGACACAGAGGTCCTCCACCCCTCGCGCCTAGTTCCTCAAATACCAGGGGGATAGTCCCCTCGGCACCTGCCAACCTCCTGGGAGGCTCCGAAGGCTGTAGAGAATTGAAGTCTCTCTTTTCTTTCTTTCTTTTTTTTTTTAATACAACTAACTGACTAAGACCAGACTATAAGTTTTGCACCTCCACCATCCGCTGGAGAGAAATACTGATGGACTGTAGGTGGCACTTCAGGGTTTAGGACAGAGTCCACCAAAACATCTGTCTCCATCTGCTGGAGGGGAGGCAAAACCCAGGAGTCTGGACTGATCCGGGTACGTACAGGGAACTGATCTGCATTTACTTGTTCCGTTCCACTCCACTCATCATTTTATAGACCTCTATCCTACCTTGGTGACCTGGATTGGCCACTGCTGGAAAAAGGATACTGGGCTTGATGGACCCTTGGTCTGACCTAGTATGGCAACTTATGTTCTTATGTCATATGTCCTTACCTCCTCTCAGTCATCTGTTCTCCAAGCTGAAAAGCCCTAACTCCCTTAGCCTTTCCTCATAGGGGAATCATTCCATTCCCTTTTTCATTTTCATTGCCCTTCTCTGTACTTTTTCTAGTTCTAATATTTTTTTTTTTTGAGATGCGGGGTCTATAACTGCACACAATACTCAAAATGCGGTTGCACCAAGGAGCATTATCATATTCTCTGTTTTATTCTCCATTCCTTTCCTAATAATTTCTAGCATTCTATTTGCTTTCTTCGCCACCACCACATACTGAGCAGAGGATTTCAAAATATTATCCACAACAATGACTAAATCCTTTTCCTGGGTGGTGACTCCCAATGTGGAACCTTGCATTGTGTAGCTACAATTTGCATTGTTCTTCCCTTGCACGTGTCCACATTAAGAACATAAGAAATTTCCATACTGGGTCAGGCCAAGGGTCCATCAAGCCCAGCATCCTGTTTCCAACAGTGGCCAATCCAGGCTACAAGTATCTGGCAAGTACCCAAAAACTAAGCAGATCCCATGCTACTGATTCCAGTAATAGCAGTGGCTATTGTCTAAGACAGCTTGATTAATAGCAGGTAATGGACTTCTCCTCCAAGAACTTCTCATCTGCCATTTAGATGCCCAGTCTCGCAAAGTCCTCTTGCAATTTCTCACAATCTTCTTCTGATTTAACAACTTTGAATCATTTTGTATCAGCAACAAATCTGATCACTTCACCCATCTCTAGGTCATTTATAAATATATTAAAAAGCCAAGTTCCCAGTACAGATCCCTGGGGCACTCCACTATTCACCTTTCTCCATTGAGAAAACTGATCATTTAGCCCTAATCTCAGTTTTCTATTTTTTAACCAGTTCTCAATCCACAACAGGACACTACTTCTCTCAGGATGTACCCCCTACAGCCTGCCCCAGGGCCCGGTGTAAGCCTTCTCTTAAGAGATTTCTAAATAAGCAAATTTAGAAAAGTCACCACATGGAAGATGGAAGAAGAGTTAAGAGATGGTCCAAGAGGATGAGAGGAGCAAAATACCTGTGGGAAAGTATCCATCTCCTTCAGCCGCTTCTCAATCTGCAGCCGCCCTCCGTACCTAGTCACACCATACACCACTGTCATCACCGTCTGCTTCACGACTTTCCGGCTGATGAAGCCATCCAGCACCTGTGCGATCACCAGGCCGTTCTCTGCATCCTGCCTTCGGAACTCCTCCACCTGAGCCCACAGACAGCCGCAAGAAGAAAAAGTGGTCACTCAGGTCAAAGCCCTCCAGACCTCCATGTCTCTGCAGCTGACAGTCAACGGGTCAAGTAATAAAGGGACAGTCTAAACTCTGTATGGAACTCAGTCACACACTGATCTGCTTTGCCTCATTTACCAGATGTTGTATACACACAGCTCTAGTCACTACGGTAGGTACATGTTATAGGGTGTCACTGATTTCTGCTGCTTTTCTACAAGTGTCTGGATCCATCTTCTAAAATCTACTAGTTCATAGACCTTCATGGTTTATGACCCAATTTTCTCTGTTCATACACCCAAACCTACATGTAGGCAAGTTTGTAATAAGACAGCCACATGCTTGGCAACCTCCTTCTGTGGACCTCAAATTTACATTCCCCTTACCACCCAGTGCCCAAACCAGCGAACCAAATGCACTGTGCCGCGGGAAGGCCTGAAAGAGCCGAGGCAACCTCCCCCACTCAGCCGAGAAGCACAAAAGCTGTCAGGTCCACCCGGAGCCCTGGGCTGCCGACCTCCTCACAGCCTGCTCTGCCCCGCACCAGGCTTCAGGACACAGTCCCCACCCGCCTCATCTGACTCCAGAGGCTTACCTGAAGTGATTAAAAAAAAAAACACAAAAAAAAAACCAGCCTTGTTGTCTTAACACTCAACTTTACCAAACCTTGCTGAAGAGCAAGGCCAGAGGAATTGGGGGGAACTGCTTCAGAAGCCTCTGGATATCAGGCCTACCAGCAGGCACACAGGCAAAACAGTCAGGGTAACCAACCCCCCGAATGCCCGGCTCCACTTGAGGGATGGCCCGCGACGGTGCCTAATACCTCAAGGAGCAACACACTACACTAACTCAACTAATTTTTTTTTTAATCTAAATCCTAGACTGCAGGTTTGCATCTCTACCATCTGCTGGAGTCAGAGAGATACTGAGGGACTGCAGATGGCACTCTCTCTTATGTAGCAGAGTCCAAAGATTTGTCTCCGACTCCATCTGCTGGTAGTGATGCATAACCCACTGGTCCACAATGATCAGAGTATGTGCAGGAACTCAAATTCACATTCCCCTCACCACCCAGTGCTGGGGTGAGGGTTGGGCATATCTGCTGCCATGGTATTAAATTCCAAATATCCACTTACCTGCTGCGCCACGTCACTGTACACGTCCTGAGGAATGTCACACGGCATCAGGTTAACGGACTTGGCACCGATAACATCTCGGCCTAATGCGGCATAATGCTGGAGCCCATTACAAGAACCGTCCTACAAGAGCCATCACGCGCATCAGATGGTGGTGCAGGTCAGTACCTGCTCCTACTGACCCACTGCCATGCCCATGTAACTCCAGAATACAGCACTAGGAATTTCCCTATCCTCAGGGGGCTTACAATCTAAGTTTATACCTGAGGCAATGAAGGGTAAAGGAAAATTGGTTCTTACCTGCTAATTTTCGTTCCAGTAGTACCACAAATCAGTCCAGACTCCTGGGTTTTGCCTCCCTTCCAGTAGATGCAGAAAGTTTCACAGGCACCGCCTCTTAACCTGGAGTGCCACCTGCTGCTTCTCACTATTTATTCGTACCCAAGCAGAATAATCTTATAGAACAGCCTTCTTATGAATTAACCTAACTTTATCCCCCGAACGAGCACAAGATGAGGAACAAAACTTTGAAACTGAAACAAGGAACATCCTTAAAGTAACACAGTAACATAGTAATGACTGCAGAAAAAGACCAAAATAGTCCATCTAGTCTGCCCAGCAAGCTTCCCAAGATAGTAACTGCCACTCCATGCAGGTCACCCCCATGTTTCTCTTAAGGGTAGTAACTGCCGCTCCCTGCAGGTTACCCCCATGCACGGAGTGGTAGTTACTACCCTTAAGAGGAACATGAAAAGCCTATGCCATTCTTCAGAAAAGACTACAGAAAACAATACAGTTCAAGTGGGCTCTCCACACATACCCCTAAACCCCACCCCCACAGTGGGCAGGCGTCTGGACGGATCCATGGTACTACAGGAACGAAAATTAGCAGGTAAAAACCAATTTTCCTTTCCCTGTATGTACCCAGATCAATCCAGGCTCCTGGGATATACCAAAGCTTCCTAATTGGGGTGGGACTGTGAGCGTCCCACTCGGATGACACTGGCACCGGAACTGCCAGCGTATGAATCCTGGTCCTTCAAATGGTAGTGTCTAGGGAAGGTGTGTAAAGACTTCCAGGTAGCCGCCCTGAAGATTTCCTGCAGAGAAACCAGCTGGCATTCTGCCCAGGAAGCCGCATGCGCTCAGGTAGAATGGGTCCTTAGTCCCTCTGGGACTGGGCGACCATGGCAGATATATGATGCAATGGTTTCCTTCAACAGATGCAGATGCAATGGTTTCCTTCAACCAACAAGCAATAAGTAGCTTTAGTCGCCTTCTGTCCTTTCTTTGCACCATGCCACAAGACAAAAAGGTGATCCAACAAACGGAATCTGTTGGTAGCCTCCAGATAGTGCACCAAGGCCCGTCTGACATCCAGCCATCTCAGTTCTTCTGAATGAGGATCCCTCAGCTCCACATCAGTAAAGGCCAGAAGCTCCATCGATTGATTCAGGTGAAAAGCGGAGACCACTTTCGGCAAAAAGGATGGGACCGTTCGTAGCAAAACTCCGGAATCCGAGATGCGGAGAAAAGGTTCCCTGCAGGATAAGGCCTGAAGCTCATACACTCTCCTGGCTGAACAAATCGCCACCAAAAAGACCACCTTCAGTGTGAGGTCCTTCAAAGTGGCCTTCCTGAGTGGCTCAAACGGAGCTTCACATAATCCCCAGAGAACCAAATTCAGGTTCCAGGAGGGACAATGTCTGTGAGTCGGAAGGCACATATATGTTTCACCCCCTGGAGAAAATGCACCACATCAGGATAAGTCGCCAGAGGAGACTCCTGGATCTGGCCCCTCAGACATCCCAGAGCGGAGACCTGAGCCTAAAGGGAATTAAGACACAGCCCTTTCTCAAGGCCTTTCTGCAAAAAGGAAGGAACCAGAGGCACCAAGGCTCTTTGAGGATCCATCTCCTGAGGTTGGCACCAGGATTCAAAGATTTTCCAGATACAAACATATGCCAGGGATGTATAGGTTTTATGGAGTCTTAGCCTTTCTTCCTCAACTGTAGCCTTTCAAAAAGCCAGGCCACAAGACAAAAGCAATCCACCTGATCGAAAAATATAGGGCCCTGGAGGAGGAAGTGACGTCACCCTCAGGGATGGCTGCTTAATTCGTGAGCTCCTCCAACCTTCATAAGAATCCCTGCGATATCAAGCCATCCGAATTGCTACCTCGGGCCAAAGTACTTAATATCGCTGTTCCATCTCGCCCGGATGACTACGAGGCGAAAACAAATTGATTTTCGTAAATTTTCGTATCAAAAACTTGAGGTGGAGCACGGGCCTACTCAGGACGCTGAGATGGCAGACCAAGAGGTGGCTGATACCGGAACGGCACTACAGGAAGCCCCTGCAGGAGTCGACGACGGGGTACTGCCGACTAAAGGAGAAATGAAAAGCTGGTTCTCCGAATTAAAACAGGAACTCACCTCGAATACGAGAGATATTATGGAGTCGATTGAAGAGCTCAAGGGCGAGCTGGCAGAACACGGACGTCGCATTTTTGAGCTGGAAACCCGAGTGGACGCCTCCGAGGACAATGTTAAAAAAATGCGGGACAATCAATTGAGTACTCGGGCGGACGTGGAGCGGATAAATGATAAACTCGAGGACCTCGAAAACCGTTCGCGCAGGAACAACTTACGATTTCGAGGTGTGCCGGAGTCCCCGGAGAACCAAAATTGCACTACAGTAGTACAGCAAATTTGCTCTATGCTGCTCGCATCGGATTCTGCGCAGACCAATGGGGTTCTGGACGGTGAAATAAAAATTGATCGTGCTCATAGGGTTATGGGACCCCGGGCCGGTAATAAGCCCAAGGATCTCCTCGCCTGTTTCCACGATTTTCATAAGAAAGAACAGATTTTGAGCATTGCGAGGAAGCAAGCCACGTGGCAATGGCAGGGGGAAGCCATAATGGTATTTGCTGACTTGTCTCCCATCACTGTTAAGCGACGTCAAGAAATGCAACCGGTCACTAAACTGCTGAGGGAGGAAAATATTAGATATCGTTGGCTGTACCCCTTTGGTTTGAGTTTCTCGTTGAAGGGTGAGAACCATCGTGCCAAATCTTTACCGGAAGCGGCGGCCCTTCTTCACAATGCAGGTTTCCCTGGCTTAGACCAGTTTAAAACTGCGCCACAAGCCACTGCGCGACGAGAAGAACACCCAAAATGGCAGCGGGTGCAGAAAGGGGATAAGCGGTTGAGACGCAATGCTGATCCTTCTGTTCCTCATCATGCAAAGACCTGAGAGACGGATCTATGTAATCGCTTTGGGGACATTTCTGGTGCTCTGAGTCCACGATATATCGGATGGTTTGACTTTTACACGATATGGGTTTGCAATTTCTAAGGGGAATTATATGTTCACAATGTTTAATTTACATAGTTGGTTGGGCTGGAAGGGCAGTCTCACGGGGATGACTTATTCCTCCCTTCAGAATTTAATTGGGATGCTGGTTGCATACCAAATAGAGGGGATAGGGGTAGAGCGGGAGAGAGGAGGGGGATTGGGAAAGGGGGAACTTCTCAGCACTGCTATGTCGCTTCACTACTTTAACCGGGACAAGGTGGTTTCTTACGTTTCTATATGCTGTGTGAGTAAGGTAATGTTATGCGGTGGTCTTGGGGTTGTTTTCCTCAATGGGGCAGCGATGGTTTTAGATAGGATTCAGGATCAGCCATGGTTGCTTTGACGCTACTGTCCCTTAATGTCAAGGGACTGAATTCTCCATTTAAAAGGCACTGTCTTTATTCTGATTTACTACACCATAGTGCCTCTATCATCTTCCTTCAGGAGACGCATTTAAAAAAACGTCACGAATTTCTCTTGAAACACCAGGCATACCCAGCACAATACTGGGCAGCTAGACCTCTCAATCATAAATATCTTGGGGTTGGGATCCTATTCTCCAAAGATGTAATGTATGAAGAGGTGGCTTGTTACAAGGATCCCGAGGGACGCTATCTCATTCTTATTGTTAATATTGGAGGGGAAAAGTTTACTTTAGTATATGCTCCTAATTCTGGCCAGGGGCCCTTTCTCCAACATATCAGCCAAGTGTTAGAGGGGCATTTAGTGGTAGGGGGCGACTTTAACCTGACCCTCAACCCTTTTTTGGATAACTCCAGGGGTAGTGCTACTTCCTCTGGGACTGATCGTAGACTTTTTAAGTCCTTTCTATCCCAATGGCACCTGATAGATGTCTGGCGATGTTGGAATCCTAAGAGCAAAGGTTATACGTTCTATTCTAAAGTTCATCAGACATACTCCAGGATTGATATATTGCTAATCTCTAAAAGTTGTGTTAACTTAGTAGAGAATCCGGTTTTGGGGCCTATCACCTGGTCCGATCATGGTCCTATCATGTGCCAGGTGGCACTTAGTTCTTATGATAAAGGCCTCCAATATTGGAAGTTAAATGAAAGTTTATTGGATGATGATTCTTTCGTGCACCAGCTACACACGGTGATACAGGAGTATCTGGAACATAATGACACGGCTGACGTTTCTCCCATGACGCTGTGGGACTGCCTAAAGGCAGTACTTCGCGGTAAACTTATAGCCCGTGGGGCATATTTAAAAAAAACAACGCAATAAAGTCAAAACAGACACGCTACAACTTTTACATAGTTTAGGCTTACGACATCAGCGTTCAGGCACTCCCTTCTTACTGGAGGAGATGGACACATTGAGGGCCCAGCTGGAAAAATTAGAAACCGCTCATATAGCACATAAGCTAACAATTACAAGACAATTATATTATGAAGGGGGAAACAAAGCGGGAAAACTATTAGCCAGAAAGCTTAAGTCTCAACAACTGCAGAATAATATCATTAAAATAAAGGATGAGAGCGGTAATATGCTCACCTCCAATACAGAAATCAGGAAGAGATTTATCAGATTTTACTCTGCGTTATACACAGCTGAAGCACAGATTGAATTGGAAAAGATAGATTCTTATTTAGACCAAATCAAGCTCCCGGTCCTATCCCCGTCCATTCAAGAATCTTTAGATCGTCACATCTCCCCGGCTGAAGTTACCTGGGCTATAAAAAATTTGAAAATGGGGAAATCCCCGGGGCTAGATGGGTTTACTGCTGCCTTTTATAAAAAGTTTAGTGGTTTGCTCTCCCCCCTCTTAGTAATCTTTTTAATGGCCTTCAGGGTGAGTTGTCCCTTTCCACAACCGCCAATTTAGCTGGGGTGACTATTTTAGCGAAACCTGGTCGGGACCCTACTAATTGTGGTTCTTATCGACCTATTTCGCTTATAAACTTGGATATGAAAATATTAGCGAAGATATTGGCGAACAGGCTAAATAATTATCTCCCTCAAATTATTCATTCGGATCAATCGGGGTTTATCCCAGGCCGCATGGCGTCAGACAATGTTAGAAAAATCATCAATCTCATAGGTCTGGCACGTGCGGAGCGTATTCCCCTGGCTCTTTTGGCAATCGATGCTGAGAAGGCTTTTGACATGGTCCATTGGCCTTTTCTGTTCCAAACAATGAAGGCTTTCCAGATTGGTGAGAAATTTATCCGATGGGTAATGAAACTGTATGAGGCGCCTCAAGCATGCTTGAAAATTAATGGGGGTTATTCCTCTCCTTTTCATGTAGAACGGGGCACTCGTCAGGGGTGCCCTCTATCTCCCCTATTATTTGCCCTCTTTCTAGAGCCTTTTACCCACCATGTTAGGGCTAATACACAGATCTATGGCCTGGGAGTAGGGTCCTTTTACTCTAAAATGTCACTTTTCGCGGATGACATCCTGTTCACCATTACTAACCCCAAGGCCTCTCTAGCGGCACTTATGGCAGAGATGAAATCCTTCAGTGAGGTGTCCGGTTTCAAGGTGAATTGGGATAAATCTGAATTGCTAAATATAACCTTACCTGTCTCGCTAGTGGATGAGCTTAAAAAATCACATCCATTTAAATGGGCTAAAGGGAAATTGAAATACTTGGGTATTTACATTGGGTGTCACTCAGATCTCTTTCGGCTTAATTATCCCCCCCTGTTACTGAAGATTTATAGAGAGCTGGAGGAATGGGATCGCTATCATATCTCTTGGTTGGGACGCTTGGCCATTATAAAAATGAACATTCTACCCAGACTTCTGTACCTTTTCCAGACCTTGCCCTTGGTGGTGCCTACTAGATTGCTTGCTAAATGGCAAGGCAGGCTGTTTAAATTCTTGTGGCAGGCTAAACAGCCCAGGATTAAAAGGACACTTTTATACTTCTCTAAATCACAAGGCGGATTGGGGATGCCATACTTACTGGGATACCATGGTGCGGCACATTTAAAGGCAGCAGTGGATTGGCATAATTCTCAATTAGTAAAGCCATGGGTGCAACTAGAACAGGAGCTGGTGGGTGATCTCCCCTTAACCGCTCTTCTGTGGCAACCCAGCTCAACCTGGAGTCCACGGCCTTCCCTACCTGAGACTGTACTAGCGACGATGGCCGTGTAGAACAGATGGCGGAACAAGTTGGTGACTAACCGAGCTGTCTTTTCTAGTACGCATTTGTTCCACCACCAAGCTTTCTCACATGCTAGCCAACCACAAAGGGCGTCTCGATGGAAGTCGATGGGCATTACCAAGGTGGCACACATGTGGGACCCGGGGGGTTTTGTCTCATTTCCTATCCTACAAGACCGTTATCATGTGGACTCACGAGACCATTACTTTTATTTACAAACGCGTCATTTTCTGACCCACACACTTCAGGTGGGAACTAGCCCCATGAACACGTCTCCTTTTGAAGCTTTGTGCCTGCAGGCCTCTAAGGTTCGTCGGCATATTTCACAACTTTATGCTATAAAATGGGTGGCCCCTCAACTCCTGCATTACATATTACTGCGTGGGAAAGGGATTTGGGAGTTTCGTGGACGTTGGATGAATGGAAACGTCTCTCTTATTCGATGGGGAAGGGTCTGATATCCGCCGCCCACATAGAAAATGGGTACAAGATGCTATTTCGGTGGCACTGGACTCCGGCTCGACTGCATCGCATTCACCCAGCCCTATCACCACTGTGTTGGAAACTGTGCCAGGGTGTTGGTACCTTTTTTCATTTGTGGTGGGAATGTCCCAAATTACAATCTTTCTGGTCCTCTATGTCAGCTTGGTTAACTGAAGTTTTGGGACGGCCAATCTCTCTTACTTCTACCCAGGCATTACTCAATAAAGACAATTCCGACTACTCAAGACACCAAAATATTTTTATTAAATACACAGTGACTGTCGCGAGAGGGGCTCTTGCCCGAGTATGGAAAGATCCACTGATGCCTTGTATTCAGGACATACAAAAACTTATGATAACGACCCATACTCTGGGGGAAATAACAGCGTATAAACACAAAACCTTGTCCAAATTTAAGAAAATTTGGTTTCTCTATGAAAAATGGAAACTTTCTGCTACTATATCTTAGGAGATGAGGCCCAGTTAGGATTATGTGATATGAGATTCCTCATTTCTGCAAATTTATAATGGTGATCAATATATATGGATTACATGAGAAGTTCGGGGGGGAGAGGGGAGGGGCTTTACAGGATTTTATGCATAAAACTGTAATCTGGCTTATTTGTTTATGTAATGTGTGCTACGGTGGGAACCATGTATGAAGTTTCTTACCGTTTTGACTGTATATCCTACGCTGGTACAATACTTTGTATGTTTTCGTTCTGCCAGTTAATAAAAAACTTATAAATAAAAAAAAAAAAATATAGGGCCCTGACGAAGAAGATTTGGAAGATGACTCAGACGCAGGGACCCGTCCAAGGACAGATTCACGAGGTCCGCAAACCAAGGCCAGCACAGCCACTCTGGAGCCACGAGAATCACTTGTCCCGGTTGAAGTTCTATCCTCCTGATGACCTTGCCCACCAGCGGCCAAGGAGGGAACACGTAAAGGAGAACATCGTGCAGCCAAGGGACCACCAGTGCATCAACTCCCTCCGTGCCGTAATCTCTTCTGCGACTGAAAAAGCACGGCGCCTTGGCATTTACATGGGTCGCCATCAGGTCCACATGAGGTTTGTCCCACCTGCAAGATATCAGGCACATGGCGGTTTCAGACAGCTCCCATTCCCCTGGGTCTAGCTGTTGACAGCTGAGGAAATCCGCTTGAACGCTGGTCAGTCCCGCAATGTGTGCTGCTCCGCCCAGGACATCAGCATCTCCGCTTCGAGAGCTACAAGACGACTCCTGGTTCCTCCCTGCCGTTTGATATAGGCTAATGTCGTCGCATTGTCCGACAAGACTCTGACCGCCTGATTGTGCAGGAGGGGGAGGAAGCTCTCTAAAGCCAGCTGAACAGACCTCATCTTGAAACGACTGATCGACCAAGAAGCCTCCACCAGCGACTACTGTCCATGAACCAACAGAGTGACATACTGCTCCCCAGCCGGAAAGGCTGTCATCGGTCATCACCACCATCCAAGATCTCCAGATTCACCCCTCGCTCCAAATGGCCCTGGGCAAGCCACCACGAAAGACTGGACTTGGCAACGTCAGTAAGCAGTAGCGGAAGGTGGAATTGCTCCGACAGCGGATTCCAGTAGGACAACGCAGTTTGTAAAGGTCTCATACGTGGAAAGGCCCACGGGACTGGCTCTAAGGTTGATGTCATGGAACCAAGAACTTGCAAGTAATCCCAGATCTTGAGCATCAAGGCTCGCAACAGATTCCGGACTTGGCTGCGCAATTTGAGAATCCTGTCCTCGGAGAGGAAGACCTTGCCCATCTGGGTATCGAATTGCGCTCCCAAATCCAGGACCAGGGAAGGGGGGGCAAGATGGCTCTTGGCGAGGTTGACCATCCAGCCCAGGGACCTCAGGCGGCATAAAACCACATCCATTGCCTGTGAGCATAGGTCCGACGACTTTGCTCAGATGAGACAATTGTCCAGATAAGGATGTACCAGAATCCCCTCCTTCCTTAGGGCCGCCACTACCACCACCATAACTTTGATGAAAGTCCGTGGAGCCCTGGCAAGCCCAAAAGGTAGAGCACAAAACTGGAAATGTTGCCCCAGAATCATAAATCTGAGGAATCTCTGATGGTCCTGGCAGATCCTGATGTGAAGATAGGATTCTGTCAGATCTAGGGATGCCAGGTATTCGCCCTTCCATACTGCTGCAATGACCGAGCGGAGCATATCCATCCGAAAATGGGGCACCTTGAGAGCCACGATCACCTTCTTTAAATCCAGGATGGGCCGAAAGATTCCCTCCTTCTTTGGGACGACAAAGTTAATGGAGTAACGTTCCGCCCTGTGTTCTGACTGAGGAATGGGAACGATGGCCCCCAGACGTCAGAGTGACAAAGGGTCTAGTGAACGACAAACTCTTTTTCTGGAGACCAGCAAGGGGACACCAGAAACAGGATTCGGAGCGGTCGAGCAAATTCTAATGTGTAGCCGTGTTCTATTACGCTGAGAACCCGACGTGATCTTGACCCACTCCTTGTAAAAGAGAGTCAGCCGACCCCCTATGACAGGATCCGCGGAGTGGGTCGACCACAACTTACTGGGCAGACTTGGCCCTGCTGGGCCCCCGTCCGGAGCCATCCCTGGCTGTTCGACGTCCGCGGTAGGCCTGCGACCAAGACTGGAACCTCCCTGAGGCTTGTCTTTGTCCCGCGCGCTGAGCCCTGCTCTGTCGAAAATGCCTTTGACTATGAAAGCAAGAGCGGGTGGAGGAGAAGGCTTTCTGTCCTTTTGGCTTATTCTCCGGGAGCTTATGGACCTTATCATCGCCCAGATACTTGATTAACTGCTCCAGGTCTTTCCCGAATAGGAGCCTGCCCTTGAATGGGAGTGCACCCAGCTGAGCCTTGGAAGCAACGTCTGCTGCCCAATTCTTTAGCCACAGAAGAGTCTGAGCAGACACTGCATGCACCATCGTGCATGAAAAAGTGCAAAGCAGATTACAGAGCACTATCCGCACCATAAACCACTGCCACTTCTAATCACTCTGCCTGTTTCGCCTCTGGAGAAGCAAGGTCCTTTGCACTCTGCAATTGCTGCACCCAGGGTAGGCTTGCCCACATTATATAACTGCTACAGACTGTAGCACAAATGCCCAGGGGAGAAACAAAAAATTCTTTTTGCTCTCCAATTTGTGATCCTTAAGATCTTTCAAAGCCGCTGCTCCTGCCGCCAGAATGGTTGTCCGCTTGATAACCGCTGAAACAGATGCATCCACCTTAGGAAGCCTTAGCAGTTCCAAAACGTCCTCGGGCAAAAGATACAGCTTGTCCATTGCCCTGCTGACTTTAGCCCTGTCTCAGGAGTATCCCACTCCTGGAGCAGTAGCTGTTTCACATTGGCATGCAGGGGGAAGGTCTTAGCAGGCCCGCGCAAGCCCGCTAGGATGGGATCCACCACGTCCAGGCTCAGCTCCGAGAGTGACTCCGCAATTCCTAGCTCCATTAGGACTTGAGGAATCAAAGGCACTAATTTGTCACGCTGAAATAAGTGGACTACGTTAGGGTCATCCTCCTCCACAGAAGGCAATTAGTCAGGCCCGGAGCACCTGAGGGCAGAGGGGGGTCCACCGGCCCCTTCCCCGGGTCCAAGGCTTCAGAAGAGACATCCCGGGTGAAACCCCGTGCCATGGGGCTCTGAACACGGACTCTAGTCGCTGTATCTTCCTTCCTGGCCTCTTGCCAGGAGTACCAGTGGACCTCTTGAGGTTGGAAGCTCCCCTCTTGTGAGCAGAGCTGGCAAGAAAAGCCTGGTGCATCAACAGTATAAATTCTGGGGAGAAGGCCGTAGGATCCACAGAATTCCCCTTTGGGGAATCGGGGTCCTCTCCCTAGAGCTCCCCCAGGGCCCCTTGGGCCACAGCAGGGAGGAATTAGCGGGAGAAAGCGCCAGGGGAAGATCCCTTCCATGCCACGAAAAGCGTTAAAAATGGCCGCCATTCCCGCACCAAGGGGGAACAGGTCAGCCGGGAGCTCCTGAGCAGTGAGCAACCTCCCAATGCTCAGCTGCTGTGAAACTGCCGCCGCGGGCGCGCCAGAAGAGCCCTCCCCTCCAGGGAGGCAACGGTTGCAGCAGATGGACAATGCGCAGCTGGAAAGCTTCACCGCAGCGTGAGCACCGGCTCTTGCAAGGCATGCTGCCCTAGATTAATTGCGGGGCAGGCGCCAGCAGCCGCAGGAGGGGGGAGGAAGAAACTCAATCGGGAGAAAAAAGCCCACCAACCTCTCTCTGAAATGTCCCCAGGGCTCAAGTCTCAGCAATTGGTCTCTGCCGCACAGCCTCAGTTAACACTGCCCATCCATTTCCCTTTCATGGAGGAGTTGTTTTTTTTTTAAAAACTTTATCAGGAGAGCTAAACAGGCACCCCAGAGAAAGAAAGGAGCAGAAAGGAGGCAAGAGAAGGGATACTTCTCTGAAGTAATAGCAGAGGCTGCAGGAGACCGTTGCAGAAGGAGGGAGGGAGCTGGACCATCAGCTGTCATCCCACTGGCAGACACAGGAGCAAATTTTGGGGTTCCCAGCCCCTGTTTGTCCAATACCTACAACCAGGGAGGATGGTCTCACCAGGACCTGACTACTCCCTGGGAGGCCAATAACAGGAAAATACTATGTTCCCTTTTTTTTTTTTTTTTTTTTTTTTTTTTTTTAAGCTTGGGATCAGAACCGCAGGTTTTGCACCACCTCCATCTGCTGGAGACAGAGAAATACTGAGAAGCAGCAGGTGGCAAACCGGGTTAAGAGGCAGTGCCTGTGAAACTTTGTCTTCAACTGCTGGAAAGGCGGCAAAACCCAGGGGTCTGGACGACCTGGGTACGTACAGGGAAAGTGACTTGTCCAAGGTCACAAGGAGCAACAGTGGAACTTGAACATTGATTTCCCCGGTTAGTAGCCTGCTGTTCTAATCACTAGGCTACTCCTCCACCCCTTGAATAACCCCACACTGCATTCCATTTGCCAGCCTTCCCCTCTATAGTGAGTAACCCCAAAATACACCACTGCCCACTCCACTGCAATTATAATCCCAGGGCACAGTCCAGTCCTTTCCCCACTATCTGTGAGCCCAGAAAACCATTCCCTGTATAAATACCAGATGACATCCCGGCACCACCAGACCCATACATAAAGCCTCAGCTCACGCACCTGGTGCACTGGAAAATGGGAAATATATTTGGCTGGATCAGGTGACCTTAATGCCTTTGCGATTTCCATGCAGCATGCCAGCGCCTGCCAGGGCTCATCAGTACTCATCCACCACTTTCGTCCCTGGAGGTCAGAGAACCAGAATCAGAAACCAACCCCCAGACAGGCCCCCTCCTCTCTTCACATTCTGAGAACAGCCAAAACAATCAGGTTCTCATACGAAACATACAAGGGCTACATCTTGGGTGCATCTGCATGCACTATCATCCGCCTGGGATCCGCACAGAGGGCTAGAAATACAAGCACTATTCTGAGCAAGTCATCTGTGTACTTATGCAAAAGATTAGACCCATGCTACTCAGAACCGGCAGAAAAATCTGTACAGCACAACTGGTGAAAGACAGGACCCAGAGAAGCACCTACCGTCAACGGGTAATCCGCTGAATCCAGTATGTCCTCTATGATTTCATTGGCATACTGCAACCTCTGCTGCAGAGAGCTCCTCTTCTTCAGCCCAGTCAGGTTGATGAGGTGGATCTTCAGCCAGTTGAGCCCGTGTTCCCCCAGTGGTTTACCCTCTGCAAAAAGCAAGATGGCCCGGGTGACATCATTGCCCAAGTGGTTGAAGTAAGGTGGGCACGGGTAGGTGCGGCCCCGGAAGTCCATGTTGTGGGGGAACCAAAAGACTTGGTTGCGCATGTGATTGGCGATGGAAAGCTTGTACAGGGCGTCCATGCGTAGGCTGTACATCTCTGCCATCTTCTTCCTGCACTGTGCCATTTCCCGCTTCAGGACACTCTTATCCCAGGAAGACTGGCCTTCCTCCAGGTGGGGCTTGGGCATATCAGGTGCCTCGGAGAGGGGAGGTGGGATGTCCAGCTTCTCGTTGCCCTTGTCATTAAAGATGGAAATTATAATGTCCAGGACCCGCTGGTTGATCTTCCAGGCACAGTTGCTCAGCTGGTTCAGTGCATCCAGTACCGGGTGCAGCTGGCTCGTGGGACATTTCTCCAACAGCAGCTGGTGTTGGATGGCTCCCTCCACATACCGCATCAGTTTGGAAGGAGTGAGAATGTAGGCACCAAAACGGGGTGAGGTCCAAGGCACTGGTGGACACAGCATGGGCATGACAAAGGCATCAAAGGTCAACGAGCTCTCAGCAGCATCAGACAGGATCTGGGTGAGGATCGGGTGGGGTTTAATGAAGCCAATCTGTGAGGGGAGAAGTGGGAGGAAAAAGGCAGAACATCAGCAGAACAAGATCAGGATCCCAACTCCTGAGAATGGCAGAGAGCAGGCGCCTCTTCGCACATTCTACCAATGCTCTCTGGGCAGTTGCAGTGTTGAACAAGGGCAGCCAAAGAAGCATAAAGGCCTGAACTCTGACTGGTTGCAACAGTGAGCACCATTACCTTACTCAGCTATTGGAGAAAAGTAAAGAGAAGCAGAAAAAGAAGAGAAGAGGCCTGGGTGCCTCACTTGGGGGACGAAGAACTCACCTGGCGGTTGCTGCGGAAGGAATACATATGGTAGAGCACAGGGATAAGTTTCTGCTCCAAGCTGCTGCTCAGAATATTCTTCTGCACCCTGATCCCCTGCACCATGAGGTCCACCAGGTGTGTCCCCAGCTGCACCAGGATGACATGGGGCCAAGGCGAGTCATTACTGGTTAAGGAGGGGCCCGATGCCATTTCTGCCTCCAGCTTCTCCCAGTACTCTCGGGGCAGATAATTATCCAACTAGAAAAGCAAAAGGAGGAAGAGGACACCAGGCCTCCTGTTATTCAGGCATCACCTCTCCAGCCCTGCCTCGTCTCCATCATCTCCGTTATGCAAATTTCCCAGTGGAATGGTGTTCATCTCCAACTTGCCACAGAGCCTGATGCCAATCTGCATAAGATACCAACATTAACCCTCTGCTACCCAGGGGCTTCCAATTCCAATTCTAGTGCACTTTACCAGCCTAAACGAAAAGGCAACAACAGACTGGTGGAAAAGGGGCCCCTGCTTACCCTTTTACCTTCCCATACAGTGCAGAGACATGAATGCTTACGAGGCAGACCTCGATGTGGCCCCTCACCTGCGAGTCTTTAGCAAGTAGCTGCAGATAAGAATTGTAAATGGTCTGAATCTTGTCCACCATCTGGTAATGCATCCTTCTGCGGATAGCACATCTGCTGTAGATCTTGGCTCCCAACTCCCTTGCTATAATCAACAGCGATTCCCCTTTGGGGGGCAAGTTGGAGAGACTCTGGAAGGGCAAGCATTTAAAAAGACAAAAAAAAAATCAGTGTTTTCCAGCAAAAACAGCCAGGAGAAGGTTACATACAGCAGCACTGCAAAAGGAAAACTGGCTCTTACCTACTAATTTTTGTTCCTGAAGTACCACAGATCAGTCCAGACAAGTGGGTTTATGCATCCCTATCAGCAGATGGAGGCAAAGAACTAAAAACTTTGAGGCACTGCCTCATAACCAAGAGTGCCACCTGCAGTCCCTCAGTATTGATCTGTAGCCAAGCCAACTATAAAGTAACAACTCAACAATCCCCTAAATGAGAGCGAACACCAAAGCCAAAGGTTGAAGCCCACCCAAACAGAAAAACCACAAATCAACCCAAGGGGCTAACCACAAACTGGCAAACTTCTTTAGGTTCTGTATATATACATTCTGACAGCTCTTATCAGTAAGCAAGCCAGAACACAGACTTGCAGTAACGGTCTTGAGAAAATTAAGGGGGTGGGTCTTTGGACTGACCTGTGGTACTTCGGGAACAAAAAGTAGCAGGTAAGAACCTAATTTCTTTTCCTGTTCGTACCCCAGAACAGTCCAGAAAAGTGGGATGTACCAAAGCACCCCTATACTGGGCGGGCCCACGAAAGACCCCATCTCAACACACTTTCGCCAAAGGTCGGCTCTCCTGGAGCCTGAATATCTAAGTAACAGCAAGAAAAAGTGTGAAGAGAAGACTACACCACTGCTCTACAAATCTCCTGCGGCGACACTAATTGACACTCGGCCCAGGATGCTACCTGTGCTCTAGCAGAGTGCATATGCAACCCATCTGGAATTCTTCTCCCCTTATATAAAGGCAGGCTGAAACTATAGCTTTCCTTCAGCCAACGCACTATCGTGCCCTTGGAGGCCTTGCATCCATTTCTGGCATCTCCAAACAATACAAACAAATGATCTGACCACCGAAAACTGCGTGTGACCTTTGCCTCTGGCAACTCAGCAGATCAATTCAAGAAGACAGGAGCTCCTCATTCTGATTCAGGTGAAACAGAAATACCAACTTAGTCAGGAACAAAGGTACTGAACGCAAAGAAACACCCTTGTCCGAAATCTTCAAAAACGGTTCCCTACAGGACAAAGCCTGCAGCTACGAGATCCTTCTGAACGAAAAAATTGCCACCAAAAAATACCGCCTTCAGCGTGAGGTCCTTTAATGATGCCTTCCTCAACGACTCAAAACGGAGGCCCACAAAGCACCTGCAAGACCAAATTTAAACTCCATGCTGGATCCAATCTATGCACTGGCGGCCACAGATTCTTGACCCCCTTCAAAAACCTCATAACATCCGGACTTGAGGCCAATAACCTTTTCCTGGGAGTATACCTCTGAGACACCCCAAGGCTGCCACCTGAACCTGCAAGGAATTGTAAACTAAGCCTTTGAAAATTTATTTATTTAGATAATTTTGATATACCGATACTCAAGACTAGTGTCTTATCGTACCGGTTTACATTGAAACAAGGGGTAACCAATTAACTAGGAAGATAAAGTTACAATGAACAGGGGATTTACAGAGTGGGAGAGTAGAGAGCAAAAGCATACGATTAACATAATAGATTATAACGTAACTAAGTGTATCATAACAAAGTTTAACATAGGAACTTCAGAGTATCCTTTTTGTTGCAAGCGCTGCTCTGGAAAGTCAAGTTGCGAGACAAAAGTGATCTGCCCAATCCTAGAAAATAAGACCTTGCTTTAACAGACCATGCAAATGTGCAATCTCAGGGACTTGTCAATTGGGCGCTAAACCAGATCTGTGAACCATGGATGACGCAGCCTCTGCAGCAACCCCAGTAACACCTGGCCTGGATACCTCTTGATGTGCCTAAACATTCAACCTATTTACGGTTATGGAGGGAACACATATAACAGGATCCTTGTCAGCTATGGAAGAACCCGAGCATCTATGCCCTTGGCTGCAACCTATCATCTACAGCTGAAGAAACTTGCTGCCTTGACGCCATCAAATCCAGACGGGGACTGCCTCAATGAGACTGGATAAAGCCGAAGAACTCCTTTAACAGCTCCCATTCTCCCAGGTCCAACTGGTACCTAAGATACCGCAACATGTGAAGCAGCTATCCCCTGAAAATGTCACTCCGCCCAGGCAAAAAGGTCCCGGGATCCTTGGGCAACCACACGACTCTTCATTCCCGCTTGCCGATTGATATAAGTCACCTTGTCACATTGTCCGAAAACACACTGACCATTCAACCTTGGACTTGTGGAAGGAATTCCACCAACGCTCCACACACTGCTCTCGTTTTCAAGCGATTGATAAACCAAGATGCTTCTGCTGGAAACCACAGTCCTTGTGCCAGCCTTTCTTGACAGATTGCCTCCCAACTCTTGAGGTTGGCATCTGTGATCCCTATAACCCAGTCCAGAACCTCAAGGCCCATCCCTTTCTCCAAACTGGGCCAACACAGCCACCACGAGACACTGAATATGGAAGTACCCTGCAGCAGTAAAGGCCGATGAAACTCCTCTGACAGCAGATTCCAGCGAGACAGCAACACCTCCTGTAGAGGGCATACATGGGCAAACGCCCATGGAACCAAATTCAATGTAGATGCCATTGAACTCAGGACCTGAAGATAATCCAAAGCCCTGGGCACTGGCATCCGCAAAATCCGGGATTGTAACTTTCAAATCCTCTCCGAGGTGAGAAACACTCTGCCGAGCTGAGTATCGAACTTTGTTCCCAAATATTCCAGCATCTGGGTGAGGCTCAGATGACTCTTCACCAAATTCACCACCCAGCTCAAGAACCACAACATATCCATCACTGTGCACATAGACTGCCGGCATACCTCCTCCGATTTCCCTTGGATAAGCCAGTCATCTGGCAGAAAACTGCTGCCACCACCACCATCACCTTTGTGAATGTGCGAGGTACAGTCACCAAACCGAACAGGAGGGCCCGAAACTGGAAAAGTTACCCCAGAGCCATAACATAAAGAAACTTTGATGTTCTTCCCGAATAGGTATGTGCAGATAGGCTTCCATCAAGTCCAGCAAGGCCCAAAAATTCCATGAGACAAACTGCCACCATCACCATCTGCAATGTTGCCATATGGAAAAACAGGGAACTCGCAGTATCTCATTTCACCTTTTGCAGATCGAGGGTGGGATGAAAGGCTCCTTCCTTTATTGGCACAACACAATAAATCAAGTACTTCCCGTGACCGCGCTTCCCTGGCCGCTACCGGTACTATCATGCCAGCAACTGAAGGTGACATGTCCTGAATTGCCGCTTGCTTGCCTTGGACATTGCAATGATGCACCACAAAAGCTTCCGTGAATGGGGCGAAAAAATTCTAAAGCATAGTCATCCATTATTACCTCTAGGACCCATTGGTCCAAGGTAATCCTGCTCCACTCTTCGTAAAACTGTGATATATGGCCTTCCACTGCCAACTCGAGAGAGTGGACCAGCCTGGCTTCATTGTGAATCCTTACCGCCGCCGGCCCCCTAGTCAGAATGGTGCCTACTGGAACCCTGGTTCTGCCCCAAAGACCGTGCAAAACCCTTATTGGGACAAAAATCGCTGCAACTCCTGAAACCTAGATTGAGGCAGAAAAGACTTCCTGACTATCAACTTATCCTCCCAGCAGCTTATTCCCTTTAGACTCCCCCAAAACATTCATCAATTTTCCTTTGTTAAAAGGAAAGATTACAGAGCTGCAACCACAGCAGACATCGCACTGAGACCGCCATGGCCATATTTCTGGCCAAAGTCCAGCTCAAGTCATAAAGCATGTCAGCCTCATCTACAATCCTGGCCATTAACCCCAGCATCTGCTGAAGTCTTTTCCTGAGACTTCTGGACCCAGCATGAACAGGCCTTCTGCATCAGATCGCTGCTCACAGGCTCAGCGCCGAGACTTCGAACATCCTCTCCCGATGAATCTCTAAGCTTACAGTCTTGTGCGTCCTTTAATGCTGCCAACCCACAACCAGAATGTTCGACTTCTTAGTGATCGCAGGGACTGAAGAATGCACCTTCAGCAATACCAGCAGCTGCAGGATATCCTCCGTGAGGGGATACAGTTTTGCTTTGGCTCTAGCCACCTTGGGGCTCACCTTTGGAAGTCCCATTCCTGGTTCACCAGTTCAGTGATCTTTTTAGGGAAAGGAAAGACTTTTGGTGGCCCTGGAGTCCAACTAACACCCGATCCACCCCTTCATTGTCAGACTCCTCCTGGACCACCTTAATACCCAGTTCCTTCCGAACATGGGAAGGAAGGGGCCTCAAGACCTCCTTAGGGAACAGACAAACCACGCGTGGGTCATCTCCCTCCATTATAGGGACCTCTTCAGGATCAGCCTGATCAACATCCACTGTGAGATCTGTGGGTCATCCTGATCCACCCCGGACCAAGCCCAAGACCTTTTTCCGGGTCATTGAGGTCCGAATCATCTGAGCCACCAGGCCCCTCAGGATGTCCCCTGTCCCCCAGGAAAGGAGCCCCTCGGCCTCTCTGAAGCAGGACGAGACGGCTGATAGAAATGCCCTTTTATAGCCAGTGCTTTTCCTGGTTAAAAACGGCTTATGCATAAGCAAGACAAATTCTGAGGAAAACTCCACTTTATCCTCTCCTCTGTCCCGCCCAGAGCTCACATCTCATCCCCCCCCCACCCCCGAAGGGATCGCTGGAGACAACAGGGGAGGGGAGTCCCTGGGCTCCCAGGAGTCTCTCACCTTCCGAGCTGTAGCCCTTCTCCTCCCTGACAGGCTGCTTAGGCTCCCAGTATTGATCCTGACAGGGCCTTGGGAACCTCGTTTCCCCCCCGGAGGGCCCCTCCCTTCTAGAAAATAATTGTAGCATAGCGCAGCTGCATTCTGCTGTCCCTGAGCCAGGCCTCCAGCCCGACAAGTTTTCCCACACTGGGAAACCGCTGTCGGTGCCATGTTGTCTCCATGCGGCCAGGCCTGCCGCAGAGGTACAGAGGCTGCGTGATTGCGGCTCGCAGGAGAGGGGAACACGGCTCAGTGCAGCCTCCGGCTCCCCGAGCAGCTCGAAACTGAGAACAGAGGAGCTACACTGTTCCCCCTTCCCTAGCATGTAACACTTTTTTATTTATTTTATTATTTTATTTTTTTTTAAAAGAAACAGCCGCCACAGCAAAGGAAGAAATTCAAGCAAAAAAAAGGAATACTTTCCTGCTGCTGGCAACATCTCTAGGAAGGAGCCTTCAGGGATAAAAGGGAACCGGGACCCCTGACTGTCAGACCACTAGATCTGCTGCGGGCTAAACCTGATCAGCCTGAGGGATGGCCCACGAAGGAACTTAACATCTCAGGGAGCAATTGGAGAAATTACTTACCTGATAATTTTGTTTTCCTTAGTGTAGAGGGATGGACTCAGGACTAATGGGTTATGTGCTCCCCTGCCAGCAGATGGAGACGGAGTCAGGTTTCAAAGCTGACGTCACCCTAGATACACTCCTGCAGTGACCTCAGTCATTCAGTATTCTCTTCAAAAGCCATTGTGGACCTACTATTGAAAAAAACGGAATAAAATTTGGATAAAAATGATTAAAAACTTGATTAAAAAAACAAAACTGATGACCGTAACTGTACTCAACCAAACATAAGCGCTGAATCCCAGCAGTATTATAGATTCCCTGATCTAGGGAAAGGGCAATGACTTACCCGTAACCTCTTAGAATAGAGATTCACCTCTTGGGCGATTCCTTGGCACCATTCTTGAGCACCTGTGGGCGGGATGCAGAGTCCATCTGTCTACACTAAGGAAAATGAAATTATCAGGTAAGCAATTTCTCCATTTCCTAGCGTGTAGCCAGATGGACTAGGGACCAATGGGATGTACAAAAGCTACACCCAAGCAGGGCGGGAAGCTGCCTGTGGTCCAGTTAGCACCGCCCTCACAAAGGCTGCGTCCTCTCGGGCCTGGACGTCCAGGCGATAGAACCTGAAGAAGTTGTGCAAGGAGGACCACGTCGCTGCTCGGCAGATGTCGATGGGAGACAGTAGCTTAGCTTCCGCCTAGGATACTGCCTGGGCCCTAATGGAATGAGCTTTAACCTGAAGGGGGAAAGGCTTCCCTGCCTCTACATAAGCTCCCGTGATCACTTCCTTGATCCAGCGAGTTATAGTAGCTTGCGAAGCTGCTTCGCCTTGTTTCCTTCCACGTGAAGAACAAACAAGCGATCCGTCTTGCGCACCGGTTCTGAACATTCCCGATATCGTACTAAAAGCCTACTGATGTTTAAGTGGCGTAGGAGGTGGTAGTCTTCCGTGTCCTTGAGTCTATCTAGGGACGGTAAGGAAATGGACTGGTTCAGGTGAACTCAGAGTCTACCTTTGGTAAGAAGGAAGGGACACTGCAAAGCTGTAACATATTCCTGGAGTAAACTGGAGGAACGGCTCCCGTCATGACAGCGCCTGAAGTTCAGAGATGAGACGAGCCAAGCATATCACCACAAAGAATTCAGTCTTCAGGGTTAACAGACGTAGAGACAGACTGGGCAATGGCCGAAAGGAAGGCCCTGATAAAAAGTCCAATACTAGATTGAGGTTCCATAGGAATTCAGCCATTTTAAGGGTGGTCGGAGGTGTTTAACCCCTTTTAGGAAACGGGCCAAGTCTGGATGCATAGACAGGCGGGTTCTGTTCACCTCACCCCTGAAACAGAACTGCGCCGCCACCTGGACCTTCAAGGAGTTGAGGTACAACCCTTCGTTCAGGCTGCCCTGTAAAACTTCCAGAATCATGGGGATCTTGGACGTCCGAGGGGGAACCCCGCGTTCCTCGCACCAGGCCTCAAATATTCTCCAGATCCACATGTATGCCAAGGACGTCGAGAGCTTCTGCGCGCAGAGCAAGATGGCGATTACTGCCACCAAATATCCCTGCTTTGTCAGGCGAGCCTTCTCAAAGGCCAGACCGTAAGACAAAACAGAGTTGGGTCCTCATGAAGGATCTTACCTTGTTGGAGAAGGTCCCTGTGCGGAGGGAGGCATAGGCGGGGTCTCCACTAGAAGCCTCCGCATGTCTGCATACCACGGGCGTTTGGGCCAATCCAGGGCAACCTGGATCTTGTGGATGACCTTGCCCAGCAGAGGCCAAGAAGGTAAGGCATATAGTAAATCCTCCTCTGAACAGGTCTGGACAAGGGCATTGATCCCTTGGGAGCGCTGATCTCTTCTGCGACTGAAGAATTGGGGGACCTTCGCATTGTGAGATGTGGCCAGTAGGTCATTGGATGGGAGGCCCCAGTGATCTACCAGGAGCTGGAAGGCTCTGGTCGACAGCTCCCATTCCCCTGAGAAAGTCTGCTCCAACTGTCTTTTCCTGTGATGTGGGAGGCCGAGATCCCTTGTAGATTTAACTCCGCCCATTCCATAAGGTGGCTTTTGGTTCCTTCCTGGTGGTTGATGTAGGGTACCATTGTTGCATTGTCTGACATCACACGGACTGCCTGTCCCTGGAGCCTGTGACTGAATTGCAGACCCGCTAATCTGACAGCTCGGGCTTCCAGGCAGTTTATGTTCCAGCGTGCCTTTTCCAGGGTCCATTGCCCCTGAGTTGTCAACTCCCCACCCTCGAAGACTCGCATCTGTCATGAGGACTAGCCAGTTCGGTGGGAACAGGCTTACACCCTTGCTTAGATGAACTTCCTGTAGCCACCACTGGAGTTGAGAACATACTTCCATCGGCAGATGGAGGCGAATCCAGTAGTCTTGAGACAGTGGGTTCCAACGTGACAGCAGGGAGCGTTGGAGTGGCCGCATGTGTACCCTCGCTCATGGTAATACCTCCAGGGTTGACGCCATGAGGCTGAGGACCTGGAGGTAGCTCCACACCCTGAGGCGTATCATGTCTGTCAACTGCCGCACTTGGCACATCAATTTCCTTATCCTTAAAGGAGGGAGGAAGACTTTGTCCTGCTTGGTGTCGAACCAGACTCCCAGGTACTCTAAGGACCGGGAGAGCTTAAGGCTGCTCTTGTCCATGTTCACCACCCAACTAAGTTCCTGAAACAGGGACCTGACCTTGGTGGTCACCTGGAGGCTCTCTTCTGACGACTTCGCCCAGATCAGCCAGTTGTCTAAATATGGGTGCACCAGGATCCCTTTTTCCTCAGTGCCACCGCCACAACTACCATAATTTTGGAGAATGTTCTGGGGGCGGTTGCCAGGCAGAAGGGCAACGTCCGGAACTGATAATGGCGGCCCAGCTCCACAAAGCATAGGAAACACTGCTGGTCTTGAAGGATTGGGATATGCAGGTAGGCAGGCCTCCAAGAGGTCCAGGGAGGTTAAGAACTCTCCTGGTTGTATGGCCAATATGATGAAGTGGAGAGTTTCCATGCGGAAGTGGATTATTCGCAGATGACAACTGACGCTCTTGAGGTCCAGGATGCGGCGAAATGAACCCTTCTTCTTGGGAATAATGAAACAGATGGAATAACGCCCCATATTTTCCCAGGACTAGGTACCAGGGTTATAGCCCTCAAACTGAGGAGCCTTATCAATGTGGATTCCACTGCCAGTTTCTTGTGCTGGGAGTGGCAAGATGACATCATGAACGTGTCCCGAGGGATGCTGCAAAACTCCCAAGCGTTTCCTTCTTGTATGATATCCAGTACCCATTTGTCCGACGTGATCTCAACCCACCACTGATAGAAGAGGGATAGTCAGCCCCTTATCTCCTTGTCCCGTGGTTGGGCCGGCCAAATGTCATTGTGAAGTTCGGGTTGAACATGAGCCCAAACCAGTTCCTCTTTTTGATTGTCAGCTCTGAAAGGACTGAGACCTTCCAGAGGGCCGAGATGTCTAAAATGACGAGTTTCTGTACGGCCGGAAGTGCTGGTTGCCCCTAACCCGACCCCTCATTGGCGAGGGGGCGCTGCAACCTCTTCTTATTTTCCGGTAGCCAAGGCACTGCAGATTCACCCCATTTATTGGCTAGCTTTTCCAATTCGCTTCCGAATAGGAGGGAACCTTAAAGGGCATCTTTGTGAGGTTTGCCTTAGAGGTTGCATCCACTGAAGAATTTCGTAGTTATAGCTGTCTTCTGGCTGCCACCATTGAGGCTACTCCTCTGGCCAAGGTGCACACTAAGTCAGAGCTTTCATCCGCCAGGAAGGCCATGGCGGGCTCCAACACCTCTCTGGAATGCACCCCTGAGCTATCTGCCTCTCTTGAGAGAAGCAGACACGAGCAAGCCACCAGGGCACAATAGGAAGCGATCTGCAGTGTCACGTCAAAGGCTTGCTTAAGGATGGACTCCAGCTGCTTATCGTGCGTATCCTTCAAGGCCGCTCCTCCTCTACTGGGATAGTTGTTTGCTTTGAAATGGCACAGACCAGGGCATTCACTTTTGGAAAACGCAGGCGTTCTTTGGCCACAGAGTCCAGAGAACAAGGCCTCCATGGCCCGACCTCCTTTAAAGCTGGCTTCTGGGGCTTCCCACGCCTGGTCAATCAACTCCTGGATGGCTTCCAGCATCGGGAAATAGCAAGAGGCTTTCCGTAGACACCAGGATGGGATTCTTCTTTTGGTTCCGACATAGGGTCCCATGCCGGGAACTCCCAGAGTCTTCAGGGTCTAGGAGACCAGGGCCGGCAATTCATCTCTGTGGAAAAACCAAAGCATGGTCCAGTAGGGCTCCAGGCCTGGAGGGATTTCCCCGTCCTCCAACAAGCCTGCAACCTCTTCATCGTCCATGGTGTCTGGGTCCCTGTCAGGGATACCCTTGGTGAGGCGAGGCATGTCCCAAGGCATACTGATAGGGCTGGAAGGACAAGGCCTTCCCAGCTGGGGCTCAGACCGGGCAGGGGGAGCAGCTAACTGCTCCTGGACAACGACTTGACGGCCCGGAAAGAATTCCACCCAAGAAAAGGTCGCCGGGTCCATACCTAGCCCAGGAAGAACTGGGGTAGGCGCTGCTGAACTGCCCTCTCCTGAGGAGGACGCAGCCCCAGAATTGCACAATTCCGGGGTGCTACCAGATAGGGTCGTGGTTGACCCATCCTCCGACTGGGAGGGGCTGGGCTTGGAGAAGTTCTGAGAGTCCAGCCCTCCCTGGGTTTCCTCACAGTGCTGACACAGGAAGGAATCTAGATCAGACTGTGCAGCCCTAATATGGCACGCAGCACAAAGAGTGTTGCTTGTGCTTCTTTGTTGCCGGAGCCATAATTCACTATAGGCTGTGCGTTCAGCCGGCTAGCGCGCACAAATCCATCTGGACACGAGTAAGTATAAGCGTAGGGTTATGCCGCAGGTATTCGCAGAGGAGTGCGAGCACTTATGCGCGCATTAGGCACACAAGACCGGCTCTCGCCGCGTGTACCGACGGTCAACTGGGGAAAATGGCACTGCTGTGGCCTGCCACATAAAGAGCCCACTGAGCCTGAAGTGGGGCCTAGACCATCGGGGGGCCGCTCAACCCGCTCTGAAACCCCTTTCCCTATCGGGATCAGGTACGTCGTCAGTATGGCGCACCGTACAAGACCGGAGGAAAGACTTACCGAAGCCCTTCCACGTCTCTGAAACAGAGGAGTTCTTCTTTACTTACCTGGGCTCAGCGCTTACCAGCTGAGTACAGAGACTGTCTCTGGCTGCAGGAGGGGGAGAGGGCTTAGGCCTTCACCGCCGCACTTGGCTTCGGCACACGCTGCCTTTCAGCTGCTTCAGCAGCAAAGTTCATGCTGGGAACTGGATAGAGGCTCACCTCTGAGGGATCTCGGAAATCGCCTCAGAAATTCTCAACTGGGGAAGGGACCTTTAGGTATCACCGCAGGAAAGCAGGACTCGATCTTTCTCCAATTTAAAGGTAAAGGTAAAATTTTCTTCTTTGAGCTAGTACTGCAATCCTGCTAAACACCGCTGCTGGTGTGGGGATAGCACGTCCACATCTGCTAGGAGACGGAGAGATACTGAATGGCTGAGCTCACTGCAGGGTGACTTCTGCTTTGAAACCCGACTCAGTCTACAACTGCTAGCAGGGGAGCACATAACCCATTGGTCCTGAGTCCGTCTGGCTACACGCTAGGAAATTCTAACTTCTCGTCTTCTGTCCCTTCTTTCTTAACTGCAGGCTTGCCTCTCTACCATCTGCTGGAGACAGAGAAATATAGAGAGTCTGCAGGTGGCACTCATTAATGTAGCAGTGCCTCAAAGTTTTTAGTTCTCTTCCTCCATCTGCTGGTAGGGATGCAAAACCCACATGTCTGGACCTCTCTGGGGTACGAACAGGAACAGGCAGATAGAGGGAAACACTCGATGAAAGAGCAGTACAAAGAGAAGGTCAAAGAAATGTGTCACCTGAAGCATGAGTTCCACGTATTCCCTCTCATCTAGAACACAGAGGAAAGGATACAGATTCATACGCAGGGAACGTGGGGTTAAAGCCGCCATCCGAACTTTGGATTCCCTCAGGGACTGGAGAAGGGACTGCCGCCAATGGGAACGCAGTGCATTCAACAGCTCTCTCTGAAGAGAGAAAGCAAAGCAATGAGACAAGCCCTTCATTCCCAACAAATCAAATAGAACAGTACCAACCAACAGCAGCTTTCATCCCTTAATGCAACACAATAATACCCCTTCAGATCCCCTTCCCTCGAAGGGAGCAAGCCAGGGGTCCTCACACACCTACTGTACTCATTAAAAATAAAAGTCCCTTCTGCTGTTTTACAGTAACACTACTTCCAAATGCAGCTAGGGGCACTCACCGCTTTCACCTGCTGCTCTGTCAGGGGTTTGATGGCTTCTACAGAATCAATGGTGATGGTGTCGGCTTTCTCCAACTCCAGCTGACTGTGGAATCTTTCTTGCAGATTGTGCAGGGGGAAATCCATCTTCTGATAGGACACTGATTGCTCCTGAAAAAGAGGAGCACTGTGAGCAAGACTCAGCCACCGGGCAGCAGAAAGCCCTCCCAAGTCTGGAGGCCACATTTCATTTCATTTAAAAAGATTTATTAATCGCTTAACACAAATGGCCTAAGCGATATACAAAATAACATACATAATATTAAAAAAAATCATAAAAATACACAGAAACGTAAATCAAACAAATTTGACAAAAACAAAACAAATAAGATCATAATAACAATAAAAAATAGAAATTACTGTCACATTTAAATATGAAGTCTGATGACATTCACTTCATTGCATTACTCTTCTAACCAGAAGCAGATAACATGACTACTACTCAGAATCTGGCTACTGATCTGGAGGCAGAACGCCCTCTAAAACAATGTTTCTCAACCCAGTCCTTCGGGCACACCTAACCAATCAGGTTTTCAGGATATCCCCAATGAATATGCACGAGACAGATTTGCATGCACCTCTTCCACTGTATGCAAATCTCTCTCATGCATCTTTTCATCGTGGATATCCTGAATACCTGACTGGCTAGGTATTCCCCCAAGGAGTGAGTTAAGAAGCAATGCTCTAAAACAAGGAAACAACATTGCTGTTCAATAATGAAATCTGGTAGCCACCATCAGTTCCTCTGGCTACTACTGGCCACTGGATTTCTATCAATCTGACGGGGGAGCCTCAGGGATGTCCCAGCCACATTCCTGTCAACAGTTACAGCCTAGTATGCATTAAACTACCTTGGTCAAATTAAACCTAATCTGAAATCAGTTTTATACTGAAGAATGAACAGTCTTCAGTCACCTGGAATGCTCATCGAGATATGTGCGCCATATACTACAGGCACTGAAAGATGCACGCTGTGCCAGTAACGATGTTAATGTGATATGTTTAATCACCAGATATCCTATTAATTATTAAACCTGACATCTAGCAGGCCTAAGGAGAAAAAGAAAGGGAAAGGAAAATTGGTTCTTGCCTGCTAATTTTCATTCCTGGACTACTACAGATTAGTCCAGAGGCATGGGGTTTTCATCCCTACCAGCAGATGGCGACAAACTTTATTGACACTCTGCTACTTAAGAAAATGAGTCACCTGAGGTCCCTTCAGTATGACCTGTACCCAAGCCAAGATGAGATAAAACATAAACCAAATTTTAAAACCCCTCCAAAGTGAGCAGAGGAAAGAACGAGTTCTCCCAACCAACTGGAGCGCTTTTGTCTAGAGATGACTGAAGAATCCCAGACCGAAAAACAAGTGCTGTACTATCTACCCATAAGAGTCACTGAAACACTGAATGGTCTTTCCAGAGAAGGCAGGGTCTCTGGATTGATCTGTGGTATTCCAGGAACGAAAGTTAACAGTTAAGAACCAATTTTCCTTTCCTGTTCTACTCCAGATCAGTCCAGACGCATGGGACGTTCCCAAGCTCCGCTAAACTGGGCGGAAATCTGGAAGACCCACTCACAGGACAGTGTCTCCAAAACCAGCCACTTCTGGTGCCCGAACATCCAGCAGGTAATGCTTTATCAAAGTGTTTAGAGAAGACACTCTCTGTTAGGGAAGTGGGGGGGGGGGGGGGGGGGGGGGGGGGGGGGGGGGGGGGGGGAGAGGTTGGACCACCGTGCACACCAAGGAAATTAATTAAGAGGACTCCTGTGTAAAGAAAAAGAGTACAAAACTTACCCCAAGTGAAAGGAGATTGGTACTTTTTGAATTACCTAAGTTCTGTTTGCAAGTTTCAGAATAATTGAAACTAAGACAAGTTCTTACACAGATCCTCCTAAGTATATCTTTTTTTTTTACATATGATCCATCCAAAGAAAGAAAAATATTCACAAAATCTATTAAGATTACAAAGGAACCACAGGTGCCACTTTCATCTGCTGGAGTCAGAGTAATACTGAAGGGACGCAGAGGGCGCTCCAACCTATAAAAGGAGCCGTCCTTACAAATTTGCTTTGACTCCATCTGCTGGAAGGGGGACATAATCCACTGTCCGGACTGATCCGGGTACGTACAGGGAACACCAATATGCTTCTCTAAAAATGTACGCTCTCCTGCATCATGCGCAAATACCAAGTGGAAGTCAGACCTCTTATTGAGAAAGCCCTACTCAGAGAGCCTCCCTCAGCAAGGCCCACACTTACATCATTGGTTTTCAACCACTGGTCTATGGCAGCATTTTTGCTGGTCCACAGAGCAGTGGTGATTCAGGAAAGAGAAAGCCAGACTTGCGCTGCAACTTTCCCTGCTGCACGGTACCCTCCAAGACCTCCATGCCAGCAGCAACTCCCCCTAACTCCCCTCCCTACCCCCTGCCCCTTTTTTCAGGTGAGGCCAATCCCAGTGACCGATCATTGGGACAGCAGCATCCAAATGTTTAGTGGCTGGCGGCTGCTGCTGCTGCCGTCCCAGTGATCAGGCCATTGGGTCCAGACCCACCTGAACACAGGTCCACAGCAAGGAAGGTTGTTGGCTGTAGTCGCTGGTGGGGAGAGAGAGAGAGGGGGGGGGGGTTGTATAATTGGCATCTTATGGCTTGCTGAGAAAGAGGGGAAGGGCTTTATTGTTTTGTTTTGTTTTTTTAACTGATGGTTGGCTGGGAGCAGAGGAGGATTTTTTTTTTTATACCTATGCCTGGCTGGGTGGGAGAATTAGAGAGCGAACTTTTTTAACTAATGGCTGGACTGGGAGTGGAAAGAGAAACTGTTTGTTTGGGTTTTTTTTTAGAAAACAGAGTAATTTGTTAGCTACCTTCCTAAAATGACACAGACCAGTTGAAGGGCTTACACATGAGACTGAAGTATGGGAAAGAACCTGCCCCTCCCCCGGCTTTTCAATGTTCATGGGAGGGCCATCAGTCTTGCAGCTGGTCCATGTAATTAAAAGGTGGTAGCTAACCGGTCTCTGGCACACAAAAGGGCCTAGAAGAATAAAAGGTACCTTGCTGTAGAAGTCTCTGAGCAAAGGAGAGCTGCAAACAGTTGCCTGCAGCCGAACTGGTGGCTGAAAATCTGGCTGCAAGGTCTGGAGGGCCTTCAAAACCATCTCTCTCTCATCTTCCTGAAATGTACAGTCCTCGAAAAGCTCTTCCAAGCGGAATCCATCCTCCGCCAGCTGTTGCACACATCTGGGTAAGGGAGGGATAGAAAACCAGCAGATTAAACACGAGTTTCCCTAGGATTCAGTGAGACACATTCCAGTGCTGCCGCAGGTGAAGAGCGTCTAAGAACATAAGAACCTGCCATACTGGGTGAGACCAAAGGTCCATCAAGCCCGGCATCCTGTTTCCAACAGTGGCCAATCCAGGGCATAAGAACCTGGCAAGTACCAAAAAACTAAGTCTATCCCATGTTACTGACGCTGGTAAGAGCAGTGGCTATTTTCTAAATCAACTTATTTAATAGCAGGTAATGGAAGCATGCTCGGATATAGGCAACCATATTGATCTCTCCTCCACCGACAACGCCTTCTCCACCTGGGTTAATTCCACCCTCAGCATCGCCAATAAACACTGCCCTTTAATAACGAAAACTGTAAACCCAAACCGTAGAAATCGAAAACCCTGGTACACGTCTGAGCTCAGGGATCTTAAAACCCATCTCAGAGCTGCAGAAAGGTCCTGGCGTAAGCACCAATCCCCCGCAACCAAAACAATATACTACCAACGTATGCATGAATATAGAAAGTCCATACTCCAAACCAAACGAGAATATTACGCCAAAAAAATACATGGTCTGCAACACAATCCCAAGGCCCTCTTCTCCATGGTTGCCAATCTAACCTCGCCCTCCCTCACACAACAACCTGCAATTTCCTCAAAAAATCGGTGCAATGAGCTTGCACAATTTTTTAAAAACAAGGTATCCTCCATCACAGCACAATTCTCTCGCAACAGCTTCAAAATCTGTCTCCCCTCTATAAACGCACCAGTCTCCCTTTCCATTTTTTATTCCTCTTCCTCCCTGGAAGTTGAGAACATCCTAAAAAAAATGAAACCCTCTTCACATCCCTCTGAAACTATTCCTTCTAAACTCTTACTATCTATACCCAAAGTGATCGCCAAACCTTTATCGAATATTCTTAACTGTTCCTTAGAGCATGGCACAGTCCCTAATTTTCTTAAGCAAGCAGTAGTGAAACCGCTACTCAAAAAACCCAATCTTGACCCTGCCACCCTATCTAATTACAGACCCGTCTCCAATCTACCCCTCCTAGCTAAAGTCCTGGAAAAACTAGTTAATTCACGCCTATCTGATCACCTAGAACAGAACAATATTCTCCCATCCACCCAACACGGTTTCAGGAAGCATTTAAGTACTGAAACCCTACTGCTCTCCCTACATGATACCCTCATCAGAGGAATCGACTCAGGATCCTCGTACCTGATTGCAATGCTTGACATTTCTGCTGCATTTGATACAGTCAATCACGATGTCCTCCTCAATATCTTGAAGAGTATCGGGATTACTGGCAATGCCCTCACCTGGATTCAATCGTACCTCCAAAATCGCTTCTTTACTGTTTTAGTGGACAACAATGAATCTGACCCCATCAGTCTCCCTCAAGGTGTGCCCCAAGGATCCTCTCTCTCTTCTACCCTCTTTAATATATACATGCTTCCCCTTACCACGCTTCTCACTAACCTTCACATCAAGCATTTCATATATGCTGACGATGTGCAACTCATTTTCCCATTCTCTGACTCTCTACAAACTGCGCTACAGAACTGGGAATCCTGTCTCTCCTCTATCAACCAACTTCTCAATGACATGCAGCTAGCTCTAAATCCCAACAAAACTGAACTATTAATCATATCTAACAGGCATCCGCTCCCAGACATTCCTTTTGCATACTCATCTACCACTTTCCCCCCGCACACTCGCAACCTAGGTGTCCTTATTGACAATCATCTCACCTTTAAACCATTCATTAAATCCATCCTAAAGGAATGCTACTTTAAGCTCCAAACGATAAAAAAACTCAGACCCCTGCTTCATTTCTCCGACTTCCGCACAGTTCTCCAGTCTATCATTTTGTCTAAAATAGACTATTGTAACGCTCTCTTCCTTGGCATCCCTGCAATACATACCAAGCCTTTGCAACTTTTGCAAAACGCCGCCGCTAGGATTCTGTCAAACACAAGAAAAGAGACCATATTGCCCCCACACTCATAGAACTACATTGGCTCCCAATAAAATCACGAATTCTTTATAAAGCACTCTCCATCATTCATAAAAGTCTGTTAAACTCCAACCTCAACTGGATCAACCCCCCCCTCCTCCCCCGCACCTCCAACAGACCCACCCGCACAGCCCTTCAAGGAACCCTTCGTGCCCAACCCATCAAAACTTTCAAACTATCCTCTACTATTAGCAGAGCTTTCTCCCTCGCCGGCCCCACCTTATGGAACTCCCTACCCCATGATATACGCCTAGAGACACATACACCCAAATTCAAAAAAAAAACTGAAAACCTGGCTTTTCCAGCAAGCCTACTCCATATCCCCCCCTACCACTTAGAATTTCCCCCATTAGTGAATTCCTCTATAATATATACTCTTCGAGCTATGACTATGAATGCCTCCGATTTAAGACTAAGAATTTGCCTGCTGTTTTTTGTACTTTGAACTCTCCTATCTGTGTATATAGTTGGTTTACTCATATTGAGTTATATTTATAGCTAGTTTTCACCCCCCTGTTTAATGTACTCTATTGGTTATATGTAAGGGCCCCGCCCAAAAGTTAATCTTGTTCCGCTGTTATATGTAAGGGCTCTGCCCAAATGTTTTTGTTTTTTGTAAACCGATGCGATGTGTCAACGGATGTCGGTATAAAAGAGACCTTAAATAAATAAATAAATAAATAAATAAATAAATAAATAAATCTATCACATAAATGTCCCTTCAATATTATCCAAATGATTATGTTACCTGGAGATAAAAGGAAGCAACCACCTATCTAGTCTCCTACTTGCAGGAGCTAATGCTTGTTTTGAGTTTGGGAGCCTCAGATGCACACAGATATGAACTACAAGTGGAATAGTAACTAAGCACCATATGCCCACTGGTGGACAAGGGCCATACTACACTGTAAAGAAAAGCAGGAAGTATTTGCTTTCTACTTGCATTTCGGGGGACAGAAAAGGCACAGGTGACGGTGGAAGAGAGGAATGGGATAGGGAACAGACTCCACATAAGCTCTGCAGAAAAAAAGGAGTGTAGAGTATCTCCATAGTTCTGCGGCCCTCCCAGCATTACCTGCGAATGACTTTAGCAGAAGTAGCTCCACGCCCCATGCATTCCAGGGCTGCTGCGTAGGAATTGAGGGTGGGTTTCAGACCTGACTCTTCAAGCATCACAAATAACCGGGCAATCTGAGGAAAAGAGCCCTGAGGAGGGAGGAAGGAGGCAAGGAAAATCAGAGCTCTATGAAGATTTAATGCCTATCTTCTCCACACCTCTTCTAACAGATAGGGGAAAGAAATCCCATCCCCCACTTCCTACATCTTCATTGCTAATAGGCCTATTAAATCCCTTATACCCATCCAATGCTTACTAATCCTTCCCATGCCCCCAGGACAAGAGCCACTCATACCATGTAACAGAGTAGAGTCAGGTACATAATGCTACACACTGCAAATCCCATTCAAGAGTTCCCTTTCCCAAAGAGCCTGTAATCCAAATTTCTAAACACAGGAAAGCAAACATAGTAGCAGAGTAATTGATGGCAGATAAAGACCAATGGTCCATCAAATCTGTCCAGCAAGTTGCTTAGGGTAGTAACTGGAGCTCTGTGCATGATACCCTTCCCTCATGCCTTTTGTTAAGGGCAGTGACTGCTGCTCTCAATTTTGTGTTTTATCTCCAAGTCTGCTATACAGGATTGCAGCAGGTACCTTCTTAGCCCAACCATGCAAGAGGGAATTGTACATCTTGATGCTGAGGTGTTTCCTTCGGGCTGGACAACGATGATAGAACAGCAGACACTGCTGAGCCTTCTCCAGATCCCCAATTAAGATGCATGTCTCCAGGAAAGCCAGGATACTCAGCTGAGTGTTCCCATACTTGTTGCCCTCCTTGTCTTCCAGCAGTGGTCTTGCACTACTGGACCTCATCTCTTCCTCAGCTTCTCCAGCCAGCTCATCCAACCCAGAGTTGCTGGGTTCTGCCTTGGCATTGCTAGCACCATTCAACTCAACTCTTGGCTGATGGCTGGTTTTCCACCTCTCTATTTTGACAGGCTTGGCAAGATTAGTTTTCCTCCTTGGCTCTTCTGCCCACTTGAGGCTTTGACCTTGTTGGGGGGATCCTCCTGAGGTAGATTTGTACCTGGTGAAGAAGGAAATCTCCAGAACTTATTCTGAAGTCGTTGTTGTCTCTTGTGATTTGTCCATTTCTCTCGATTCAGCTTTTCTATCCAGCGGGTAGGCTGAAGGGGGGTCCTTACGGATCCCCCATCCTCTTTCTTTTTGGTCACTTGCTCCTCTGCAAAACTTTCCACATGGCTTTTCCTGGTAAAGCCACTGCTGCTCTCCAAATGTGTGAGGTTCACCTTGTCCATTGTCAGCTCAGAAATGTTCTCCGTCTCCAACTGCTGCATTCGGGCCTCCAGAACTGACACAGTAAAAAAAAAAGGAAATAAATTAATTAGAGGAAACTCACCTCACTTCATATCCGCAATAAATCCTGCTACCCTCTCCCGACGCTCACCCCACAGCCACATCCAAATTCACACAGCTCTACCAATGCACCTCATTCCTGCCATTTAGCACCCCGCCCCCCCCCTTCTGTTCTAGTATGGAGACCGACCCCCACCACTCACACTGAACCTCACGCCTGGCTCCACACAAGGTCAGGGGTACGGGGGTTTCCTCACCATCCAGCAGTTCGTCTCTCCCGTCTCGCCCCCCATGCTCTTTCTTTAAGCTGGCCGAGGAATGACTTCTCCAGAGCAGCCCTGGAGGGAAAGAGAGGAGGGAGTGAGGTCAAACTACGAGTTCTCTTCACCAAATACCCACATCACACGGAGGACCCGCTCTCACCTGACTCCGCAGCGGCCTGACACCTCGGACAGCCCCCGGCCCTCGCCGCCCAAGCCACTCGGGTCATAGCTCGGATCCTGAGTACCGCCATGGCCGGGACACGCGATGGTACATCCTCGCTGGGCCTCAGAAGACTGCGCGTGCGCTGAGTCGCGCGGCATTATAGGCCATGAAGTCTCTGTGCGAGCCTGAGCGACTGGGAATCTAGGTTCGCGGAACTACAGTCCCCAGAATGCAAAGCGCGGCACCATAGTTTCCATACTACAATTCACTGTTCTGCACTACAGTCCCCAGGAAGCATTTGTGAGGGCTCAGGTCGACTGTCTCAGGCACTGCAGTTCCCAGAATGCCACAGCCCGCCGGACGCAACACTACAGTGTCCAGGATGCACTAGGCACAGCCCCAGAGACGCTGTTTTGGTCCCACACGGTTTGCGTGATCGCCGCTGGCGGTATAGTTGGACCGAAATGCCCATAGACCTGTGGAGTAAGGTTGGCCCTGCGCTTTCTGCTGGTCAGAGCTGGATTGACTAGAGCACCACTTAGTGTCTGTGTAATTTTATTTTAATAAAATAAAATATAGTCTTTTTTCTCCTCTTTTTGTTGTTTTGGGTTTTTTTTTTAGCCATCTTATGAATTACATTGGCAGCAAATGCACAAGGCGTGCTAAGAAAGTTTTCTGAATCTGAAAATAAATTTAGCATGAACTGGCTCGTGGTGCCCCATTCGAGAGCATCCTTGAGGTAGCGCCCGTTGTGGCACAAAGCCCTGTCCATACGATGTAAGGGCTTACACCAAAGCGATACTGCAACGTTTCAGAATACAGTAATGTAGTAAATGACGGAACATAAAATGTCGATGCAGTCTGCCCGGCAGATGTTTAGGATTGTAGCTGCCGCCCTTACCCTCCTCGCCACACAGACACGTTTTACCGGACCCATTTGTGCGCAGCCGGCTATGCTAAGACACAGTTCTTAATTGCTGCGCACTGCAGCCTTGTAGAGCCTTAGCCCATGGCCTTGATGTGTTTTTTCTGTCATTGAAATTATTTTTACAAACTTTGTCATTTGTTGTTGGTTTCTTTTTATTAACTGCTGGCAAGCGCAGAAAGAATGCCTTAGCATGACTGACTCTGTAGCAGGTCAGGATGACAAGTCAGGAGCCCAGATATCACCCTGCTAACCAGCTTCTTGTAGACCAGATGGGTCAGTGCAAAAGTATTCAGCAATGCTGATTCATAGCAACAGGCAGGCACTTTCCAGCACTGAGGCTGGAACCTGTCTGTTCACCTGCCTCTCTCGTCTCCTCTTCTTCCTGCAGTGAATTAGGAAGGTGGAATGTTAGAATATAAAAAGCCAGCTCCCAAAAAGTGGCCTTCCGCCAGCTGCTGACATCACAGCTTATTGCTGTGGGAACATTTCTGGTGTCATAAGAGGCCTTCAAACTTGAGTGAGAGCATCAGCAGGAGGAGATGGCTCTGGAGACACAGCCATCCCTGGTCCCTGTGGGACTGACACCAGGACTCCTGCTCAATGGGTGAGTGATAGATATTGTTACCTGCTGAGGCCAGCCCTAAAAAACATAAATCAATAGCCGCATGTGTGAAATCTCCCCAGGAAACATAGAACGTGTACTAATCTCTGTCCACAAATCCTACTGTTTTAATATACTAGAGCAGCAGAAAATAGAGTAGGACATGTCCCTATGTTTCACGGTTGTGTAAGGTTAGGAAAAGGGATGAAGAATATGGTCTGTGTGTGTGTGGTTGGGAGGAGAGGTGAGGAATATAGTCAGTATATGATAGAGAACACAAGTGAGGGATACGGTCTGTATATGATATTGGAAGCAGCCGTGAAAGATATGGTTTGTGGGTAGGGAGGAGGGGTGAGGGATATGGTCTATGGGTGTGAGTTTGGGAGGAGGATGTGGGTATGTTGTGTGTGTACATGGTTGGGAGGAAAGTTGAGGGATATTTGAGATAGAGAACAGGAGTGAGGGATATGGTCTGTGTATGAGATTGCAAGCAGAAGCGAGGGATATGGTCTGTGTGTGCAAGGACGGACTGACTGTGTGATCTGAGCCCCTAGGCAATAAGGGTCATGGACCCCTTACCATCCATCTGAGGCTAGGGGAAAGTGCTGTGGGTCTTCAGGCACTGCCCCATTGTGCGAATGGTCAGTCTGCCGCTGTGAGTGTGAACGGTTGAAAGGAGGGGTGAGAGGTATGGTCTGTATATAAAACAGGAAGCAAAAGTGAGGGATATGGTCTGTGTGTGCATTATTGGGAGGAAGGATAAGGCAAATGGTCTGTTTATGAGATTGGGGGCAGGCGTGAAGGATATGATTTGTGGGTGTATGGTTAGGAGGAGGGGTGAGGGATATTGTCTGTGTGTGGGATTGGGAGGAGGGGTGTGGAATGTTGTGTGTATGTGGTTGGGAGGAAGGGTGAGGGATATGGTCTGTATATGAGAGAATAGGAACAAGGGGTATGATCTGTGTATGGGATTGATAGCAGGTGTAAGGAATATGGTCTGCATGTTTCAGGATTATGTATCTGTATGTATGTAGTTGCACCTTTGACATGTATCTATATGGGTATGTAAATGTATGCTTTATATGTGTCTCTGCCTGTATGTGTGTATATAATCTAAATACTGTTTTGTTTATATTATGTGAGAGTCAGATGTGCACATGTATGTGTTCATAGACAAACTTGTACATCCATGCACTCAGATTTTCTCACTCAGTGAGCGAGCAGCACGCAGGCAGGGCAGTGGGGCTCACTGCCCCACTGCCCTGCCCTCTCTCCCTGCTATTGGCTGAAGTCGGGGCCAGGGCTGCCCTGCATCCTTGTCAGTGGCAACTAAGGAGGAGACGGAGTAGCAGCAGCCTGTGCTGAAGACGTCTTCAGCAGTAAGCACTGCCCCTCTGCTGCTCTGGACAGGGACCAGCTAGGGTAACCTGGCCCCCCAGACAAGAGCCAAAACCCTCAGGAGAGAGGGGAGAAGAGAGAGAGAGAAAAAAAAGCTCTAGCCACAAAGGGAAACTTCCAATATCAACAAACTGGGAACTCTGCATTTGAGGGGTTATGGTACCATCAGGACTTCTCTGAGCCTGCAGGAAATCTATCCCCTGACCTTCTAAGTGAACCCCCATCCATGGGACCTAGGGCAAGGGTGCAAGGAGCCAGTGCTCACCTTGGCAGCTGTATCCTTGAGAGAAACACGACACTGTCACGAGGGTTGCCTGCCTTTCGGAATCCTGTCATCCTCCATTGTCCATGCTAACTCCTCACACTTCCTGCTCCTCCACAGGCTGCCTGGCAGCGATGTGCCCCTGGGTTCTGACTGATGCCCTCCGTTTCTCCGTCTTCCTGGCTGCCTGTATTATTGCACTTCTCTCTGGATCTGGCTCCAGTACCTGGTACTGCTCGAACCTCGCAGCCCAAGCAGCCCTGAGCAGGAGCATCTCCTCCACCCTCCGAAGTCGGCAGCCCAGCAGTTACCAGCACCTGGAAGGTGACATCCGATGGAGGCAGCTGTACTCTGCAACTAACTTCTTCCTCCACATTCACCAGTCTGGCAGGGTGGAAGGCAAGAGATGGAAAGACTGCCCTAACAGTGAGTAGAGAAACAGCCTGAGGCACATTCTCAGGCACCAGTGAGCTAGGACGAAGGGCAAGAGATGAGGCTGGCATGCGATACTGGTGCCCTGGGAGTGACACACTATGGTGTGGTATTCCTACAGCGATGCACTGGTTGTGGAACACGATAGTGTGGTATTGCTATGGTGATTTTCTAGGAGTGATAAACTATAGTGCAGTATTCCTTTAGGGATTTTCTAGCTCTGGCAAACAATAGTGCAGTATTCCTGTTTGCATACCCTGGGTATGACACCCTGTAGTATTCTCGGGGGGAGGGGGGGGTAGTGTCTCCAAATGGATTTGTTTTGTGCATAACATGACAAGAATGAACCTCACTCGTAAGCCAGGATCGTTTAGATATGATCTCAAGCTCTCCGATTCACTGCTAGTGCCCTTCTCAATACTTTGTACCAAAGAGAGCTTCCTTCTAGAGCTTGTAAGGTGTAATATGCATAGGTTTTGCTTGGGGGGTTCTTTTTAATCAGGTTTATTTATTTATTTATTTATTTATTTAAATGCTTTTAAAATATACCGACATTCATAGGACATATCATGCCGGTTCACAATCAACATTGTAAAGGAGGAAGAGGAAATTACAAATAACAGGGAGGGGGGTTTGTGGTGCCCAACACACTTGGGACTATTTCTGTATCTTTCTGCAACATTGGGTTTTTGAGGAGTTTCTCTCTCTCCATACCTTGTGCAGAATAGCTTCTTCTATCAGCAATGCCGGTCTTGAGTTTTTCTCTTTTGCCACAATAGCTGGTTTTCTTCCACTGAGCTCTTTATGGGTAGGGATGAGAACACAATCACAACGTCTTCATCCTCTGCAGTCCTCTTAGGGTTGTGATTCCAATGTTATTTTTGATACAGCAGGGCTCTAATGGTTACAGTTAGGGTTGCCAACTGGCTCCAAATTTTCAGGATAGACTGATCCAGTCCTGGTTTTACTCCACTGTTTGCATAGTCTTGTTTTTCTAGGGCAATCAATAAGTTATTTACTCTTTCAGATAATAGAAGGACTAGGGGGCACTCCATGAAGTTAGCAAGTAGCACATTTAAAACTAATCGGAGAAAGTTCTTTTTCATTCAATGCACAATTAAGCTCTGGAATTTGTTGCCAGAGGATGTGGTTAGTGCAGTTACTGTAGCTGGGTTTAAAAAAGATTTGGATAAGTTTTTGGAGGAGAAGTCCATTACCTGCTATTAATCAAGTTGTCTTAGGGAACAGCCACTGCTATTACCGGCATCAGTAGCATGGGATCTGCTTAGTTTTTGGGTACTTGCCAGGTACTGTAGCCTGGATTGGCCACTGTTGGAAACAGGATGCTCGGCTGACCCAGTATGGAAATTTCTTATGTTCTTATGACACCAGAACTACAAAGTCCATGCAGGCAGTGGGATAAAGCCAGAAGTGGATGAACCTTTCCTGAAAATCTGGAGCCAGTTGGCAACCCTCTTTCCAATGGGCGAGCCATGCCACCTTGTTGTGCCTTTCTGCAGCAGGTCACACTCAGCAGTGAGATCAAGGGGATGTGCAAGCGGCTCCAGTTCTGTTTTACAGAATCTGTATTTGTCTGTAGTGCACTGTCCTGCGCTGCAGTTATCAGTCTCTCATCATCTCTTTTTAGCCATTCCTGTGTCCAGTCTTCATCTAGGAGGGCTGTCTGAAGTGGCTCTCTGAGTTTCCCCACTTCCTGCTTCAGCTGATTTATTTTTCCTTGTTTGCTGCTCTGACCTTTTAAAAAGAAATGTTTCTTGCTTTGCAAATTTCTATTGTCTCTTTCTCCTTCTTACTTCACTCGCCGCCATGATCATCCCAGTTTAAGGATGGAAGCCAGTTTCATGCTTCAGCGCTTCTTGAGTTCCTGGATCTGTTGATGCTGCTAGCTAGGCTTGAAGGCCTATAATCGGCGCTTTCTATGGGTAACCTGTAAGGCCCATACTGCCTTCAGCTCTTGGCACGCGCTGATTCCTATAGATTACAGCAGGGTGGGCATGGAAACGTTTTCTTGTTCTTACATCTACCTGTTCAGGATCTCTGTGGGACCAGTCTACAATTCCAAAAGTGAGGGAGAAGGCAGGGATCGCAAGTTGATTGATTCCTTGTTTCTTATTCTGTGCTGTGAAACCACTTTTCAATACCAGTTTCAGTCTCCTGTAGTAATCCTTGCTGATCTCTTCCCTCAGGAACTTGTGCTGGACGGTTGCACCTTCTTCTGTTCCTAGATATTTCTATACCCCTCCCTGCTCAAGTGGTTGTTTTTTTTTATATTGCAGTCTTCAGTCAGAGAGATGTTTCCAGGTTTGTCCAGGCCAAATGTCCTCCTGATGTCAGCCGAGAGGCCACTGGGAGTCACTGCTCTGTGAATACTCTGCCTTATATTGCAGTATTCCTGTGGGAATATTCTGGATGTGGCTCCGTAAAACGCAATAACGTGTTTAACCATCAGTTTATGGATGTCTTGTGTTTTCTGCGGGGAGCAGGATCTGGCAGTGAAAGGCCTTTAAACTCTGCTCCAGCATCCTCCAAATCCAAGCCCGTGACTCTTCCTTCAGAAACCCCTTCCCTTACTTTAGTGTAGGTGGAGCTGTTACCTGGAACAGGAGGCAGCGGAAGGGACACAGGGCCTGCTCTTATTTCCGCAGGCACCAGCTTTCAGTAGCCCCGCCCAGGTGCGAAGGCCATGGCTACTTTTACAAAGCCTTCTGCGCACTTTTCATTTTTTTTTTTGTGGGGGGGGGGAGGGGAACAGTCTGCACGCGCATTTGAAAATTCAGTTCTACACGCGGACTCGACTCCCCCCGAGCTAAAAACACACCTCTTCCACCCCCCCCCCCCCCCCCCCCCAGGAACTTCTCTTTAACCTGGCAACAAAATATGCTTGCACTTCTAGCAGAGCAGTGGTAGGGGGCCAGATTCAGACCGGCCACCTTATCCAGGTAAATCTCTATTTTCCCTGCTAACTGGTTGGGAACGTCCCTAGTAAGGCTAAAGACCTGTCCTAATTATAGCCCATGTGAGGCAATGCACACCCCCTTTGGACAGGAGGGTCATTTGTCCTGCGGTGAAATTTAAAAGGTTATATTGGTTTGGCAAGGAAAGAACAGAACCCCCCTGTTATATTGTGATTGGCAGTGCAAATGCCCCCTTCTCCAGGATGCTCCAGCCCTGTCCTTTTGTTTTTCAGAATATCCAAAACAAAAGAGTCACAAAATATTTGGGAATATTAGAGAAGCCAAAACGGGGCAGCCACAAGCCAGCGTGCAGAAAGGCAGCAGCAGCACGGCTACAATCCTGTTCAGAGTTCAGCCAACACGGCACTTCACCAAAGCTCAGGGACTGAGCAGGCTGCTTCATAGCTGCCAACATCTGCTAAGTGACCATGCTTTATGCAAATATAGGCAGACATAAAGGAAGATCAGCAAGCAGGTTGATTGGACCCTCTTAATACATGTGAGTAGCTTTTGAGAGTTTCCAAAGCTCACCACAACTGTATTCAGTTAAGCCAATAAAAAAAGGGCTCACCTATTATATGTATGTTCACCCTTAGTTCTGTATATCTGAATGGACTGACATGACGACTTCACCGCTTTACACAAGTATATTTAATGCATACATCCTGTGGGTGTCCTGAAAAGCAGATCTGTTGAGTGTGCCTCAAGGATTTAGCTGAGAAGCCTGAGATTTGCTTCTGGGCAGGTCCAAAGTGGGAAAAAAAGTTTTTCTTTTCCACTGAAAGGCTGGTTAGAGAGTTCCAGTGAGGTTTGGGCTCCAGCCCTGAGCATTCTTATTTCTTCATTTTCAGCAGGAGAAATCTGTGAAAAGCCTCTCCAACCCCCCCCCAATGCCATCCATTTTCCCAGCCATGGGTGTAATCAGCACTAACCTTTGACCCCGGGGGCTGCTCTGCTTCCTCTGTATCTGCTTGAAGCTGCGCTAATTGAGTAATGAAAGACTTCCTGCTCTCTGATCAGGGGCAGTGGGCAACGCTTTCATGTCCTGGGCTGCCTTTAGGAGCCGATCTTAGGACAGACAGTGCATGAATCAGAAGGCAGCTGGGACCCCCCGGCTCCCACTTTAAGTGTGGGAGGATTGAGAGGGAAGGGCGGAGAGGCACGGCAGCGAGATGTCCCTATGGTTCTGGGAGATGGCATATTAACAAGCAAGGAGCCTCCTGTCAGTTAAGAGCATCGCCGGCTACCAGCTTAGGTGAGAGGATCACCAAGCAAGTGAAGCGAGGTGATGGAAATTGCACCTGTACACGGGCCTCCGATTCATTAAAAATGGAATTCCCCTTCCCTCTGCCTCACAGGGAGGCGGCTCAAACACTGCTTCCTGCAAAGCTGCAGGATGCCCTGGTGGATAAAATAAGACCTAGATGGCAAGTCAAACAGACCCGTGATCTGAACGAACCCTGCCAACGAGTCTTCGTACGGCTTCTTAAGGAGAGCGGCTTCCATGGGGAGGCTGGGAGAGCAGGAGGGAGAAAGAGAGAGAGAGAGAGATGGGGAGACAGAGAGGAGGAAGGGGAGGAAGAGATGGGCTCCCTGGGGGAGCGGGAGGAGGGGGGAGAGAGGGATGGAGAAGCTGAGGGAAGAGATGGAAACGTTTGGGTAGAGAAGGAAGGAGAGAGAGATGGGGAAGGCTGAGGGTGGAGGAAGAAAAAGAGATGCTGAGCAGAGAGAAGGAGAGAGAGAGAAAGGAGAAATGGGGAGACTGGGAGGAGAGATGGAAAGAGAGATAGAGATGAGGAAGTCAGAGAGAGATGGGGAGGCTGGGAGGAGAGGAAGGAGAAAGAGATAGGGAGGCTGGAAAGGGGGTAAGGAGAAAAAGATGGGTAGACTGGAGGAATAGGGAGAGAGTTATGAGAATGCTGGGGGAGATATGGAAAGACTGGGGGAGAGGAGGGAGGAGAGAGGAGGAAGGAGAAGAGATGGGAGAGCTGGGGGAATGGGAGGAGGGGGGAGAGAGGGATGGAGAAGCCGGGGAACAGATGGAAAGGTTTGGGTAGAGAAGGAAGGAGAAAGAGATGGGGAGGCTGAGCAGAGAGAAGGACAGAGATGAGAGGAAGATGGAGAGAGATGGGGAGGCTGGGAGGAGAGGAAGAAGGAGAGAGATGAGAGGAGGAAGAGAGCGCGAGAGACGGGGAGGCTGGGAGGAGAAGAGGAGGCAGAGTGAGAGCTTCAGAAAAGTCACTGCCACATCTTCACCTTACAGAGACTAATTAACAAGTATGTAAGAAACACCCCCCTTTGGGGAAAATATGTCCATGTTTTAGTGACTTAAAAAAAAAAAAGTTTCAACTCCATTTGGCACCCCAGCCTCAACCTTAAACTGCTCTGAACTGGAACAGAGGAGAAGGAATCTGTATTCATTCCTCAAAAGTATGTTAAAGATAAACAAAACAAAAAAAATCCACCTGCTCCCTTATATTCATTCGCATTCTCCAGTGCATGACAGTTACATGGGACAAAAATTGCAAAACAAGAGTCAGGGCAATGCACCACTTCAATGTTACAGAATATAGCGCTCCAAAAAACTGTTTATCCCACGGCCATTCACCAAGAGGTATAATAACAGAGAAACAGACCCTTACTGGGCTTCTGAAAGTCCCTCCCCCCTCTCTCTCTCTTATCACACCGCTTGGTGAATGACTGTGGCATGAGAAGTTTGTTTGAAGTGCTATATGCTTGTAACAGTTATATGGGACATTGAGAGACCAATCAACTATGTAGTGGTAGTCAGTTTGCGTAGCCACAGTCCCGTTCTTCTTATAATTTTATACATGCACATAATTACAACTTTGAAAATCACTTCCCTGTAGGTTATAAACCACAGTTGGCATCCATTCACTGTGCTGTGGTTCAACAGTCTGCTCCAAGGGCGTATCTAATACAAGTTTAACGGACCATGACCCATGGATAAGTCCAGTCAGGAGAACACAGGCACCTGCCCTGGGCTCCAGATTCCGAACGCGGCCCACAGACTTGGATTCCCTCCTTTGCTCTCTGATTTCCAGGGGGCAGGAGACGGAAGGAACCTCTTGCCCCAAGTCCCTCCGCCTTTGGCCAGCGTCATAATCTAGTCGCAGAGCTAGAGAAAAAGTTCATAGAATTCGCAGGCTACATAATATCACCAGAAGGCTTACGCACGGACCCGCAGTGATGGAAGAGCCAGGCCCAAAGGACGTGAAGCACTTCTTAGGGTTTGCAATTATTATTTTTTTTAATTTAAATTTGATTGTGTTATGCAAAAAAAAAAGAAGAATACGAAACAAAGCACGCGCAACACTTGGATATCGCATAACACCGAGTAAGATTTTCACACGATAATCCTCCGACCCCAAACGCAGCAAGTACTTTTCAAGAGGGGATATATATAGGACAGATTATAGAAAACAACCCGAGTGATACAAAACTAACACATGAGGCATGAAAGCAAATTAATGCAGAGTATGTAACTATATCAATAAACCAGGAATACAATTCAACTCTCTGTTAGGTGGTACCTAGGGTCTGTGATGTAATCCACAAGACATTAGAGGACCAAACAAGTTCAAAGCTAGATAGATACAGCTTGTCCCAGCATACACAGAACGGGACAGCTGGTAAACCATGATTTCTGGGGGCTAGGCTGGGGTCAGGACATAGGAACGCATGTAATGTCCTGTGCAGTACGTGCAAGGACCCTGGGAATGGATATCCCTGGATGTCACCACAGAGCTGCCCCTATCTCAAGGGAAATCCACCGTTCTGGTGGTAGTGTCCCGTTTTCGAAGATGGCCTATTTGACTGCAGTAGAGGGCCTTCTCTCAGCACAAGAATCTGCAGAGATGTTGAAAAGAGGGGTGGCACGCTTGGTTTTACCATCACACGTTGCCTCTGTTCAAGGTACCCAGCATGGTTGTGGAGAGAGATAACCAGACTGCTAGGTATCCAGGTCCACTCATCATCCCCAGTCCAATGGACAGACCAAATGAGTAATCAGACTCCAGGGCAGAACCACGGTCTTGACTGTGAAATCTACATTTAACAATGCCAGACCCTCATCAGCGAAAACTGCCCTTCTATGCCAGTGGTGGGTTTCACACATAAATAAAGGCCTCGGTTTCACTCGGGAGAAGCATGACAGTTTATGGTCCCAGCTGCAGCAGAATGGATGAAAATTTTACAAGAGGTGCATGAGCTCAAGTCCAACAAGGCCTGGAAAGGGCCAAAGAATGTCGAAAGAGCCCCCTTGCCCTTCCTGATTTACTGCTGGGGATAAAGTATGGGTCTCAACTAGTGTGGGCTAGCTGAGCAAATCTTCACAGCCGGGAGACAGGAACCATGCTGACCCCAGCTTTTCTTCATGCAACTTTATTTATTTATTTACAATCTTTTCTGTACCGTCGGTAAGTTATTTACCATAAACTTTATTCTCACAGTCAAACATTTGTAGGCTGCCTTCCTTCTTAAGAAGTGTACTTGTACAATGCAGAGAGGGTTCAGGAGCTTCTAGTCCTGGAGACCTGGAGCCTCCTGATCCCGGCTGGGCTCACACTCTTATTCCCCTTCCAGCCGGGTCCCACCAACAGGGCCCTCTCTCTCACTGGTCCTGCCAGGTTAAGGAGGGGAATTAGGGCCACGTACAGACAAGTAGACTCACTACCAAGCACGAATTTCCAGCATAGCTCTCTGCTTCAACGGCAGGGGAAAAGAAAAACTGATACTTCACGCATATCCAGCATAACTTCAACGGCAGGGGAGAAGAAAAAAGGATTCACACACTCACAAAGCGGGGAGTAGCTGGCTTGTCACGGCGGTTACTACCCCAAACCAAATGTGCCTGATACTTCACTTTCGATGCATATCCAGCATAGCTCTCTGCTTCAACGGCAGGGGAGAAGAAAAAAACTGATACCTCACGCATATCCAGCATAGCTCCCTGCTTCAACGGCAGGGGAGAAGATAAACAACCAATAAGGGCTGTATAACATAATCTGGGTAAAAACAAATAAGCATGGGTGTAGCTTGCTTATTGCGGCGGTTACTACTCCTACTACCTCTAACTAATCAAGCTAGATATTTCACTTGGATGCAGCTCCTCCACCGCTCTCTACATTAATGGCGGGGGTGGAAGGGAATTAGAACCAAGAGCTAAGAGAAACAGATAAGTATGGGAGAAGAAAAGAGGGAAGCTTGCTGGGCAGACTGGATGGGCCATTTGGTCTTCTTCTGCCGTCATTTCTATGTTTCTATGTTTCTATGTTTCTATGAATAGAGATTTATGGGACCTGTCATTATCCAAAAACCAATAAATCCATTGGCCTTCAGGGTATCACTGCCTGCAAGCCTCTAGACTGACATGGATTTTGGCCCTATAAAAGCTGTACAGGAACAACCCATTCCCAGGTCGATGGACACTTTTCTCACAACAATGGTGAAGGGACAACAAGAATTCATTATCAAGCAGATTTTGGACGCAGCATACATCTAGTAGACTATAGAAGGGGGCTTTAATCTGGAAGACTGCAGTTCAGAACATAATGCGGATAATCTACTCAGCTACCTCTGCCAAGAACATTTGAATAAACCAGGCCTTGAGGGACCGGGGGGGGGGAACTGTCAAGATCACGAAGTTTGAACCAGCAACCCTAGAAAGCAGAGGCTGCAGAGGAGCCACAAGAGATGAAGGAAAGGCCAAGGAATATTTACCCCCTGGTTCCCAGGGAGTTAGACATTAGGCTTGGAAGATCCCATTGGTTCAGCATGGGCTGTGCTCCGGTTGGTGGTATCATATAAGGATAGCAACAGAGACAGACCTCTTCTGGTACAGCAAACTCCTGGAATACATCTTTTGGAGCCTCTGCTCGTGTGGCCTTGTTCCTGCCCTGCCTCCAGCTCCGATGCGCCTACTCTACTGTTACAGCTGCATGCCCGGAACACCTCCCAAGCGAGGCCCGGTTTGACCGGCCTTGCCTCAGCCTTCATCCGGCCGTCCAGCTTCATCAGGCCTGCCTGTTCTTAAACGTAGTGCTAGCGACCGGACGTACACCCTGACAGCAAGAGGACCCAAACCTGCTGGAGATGTATGGCCCTGCGGGTGGACTTGGAAAAGACGACAGGTTAGGGATTTTCCAGAAAAAAAGCCCCCTCAAAAAATCTCCAACACAAACTCGGTAGACTTACACCCTAAACTATGCACACCTTGGCCTGACACTCGGAGACTGATTTCCAAACAGCTCTGCTGGTTCTTTGTATCGGCTGACTTTAACCCAGACTTTCGAAGCAGACTTTTGCTGGTCATGTGGACGCATGCCACGCCAGCTCCAGAGCAGATTTATGTGCCTGCTTTCAAAATGAAAAGTGTGCGCGGCGAGGCTTCCCCGCCCTGCCCCTCCCCCGAGTGCAGGTACGAGGACGCGTGCCGTCGATACGTGTTCATACTTCCACGCGCACCGGCCCACAGCCGATTTTCAAAAGGTGATTTGCCCGCCTAAACCGGGATTTTGCGCCATGTGGCTGTTGCAACTGAACCCCCCTAAGTGTCTTTGGGAGGGGCCATTTTCAAAAACCCCCTTCTACGGGTAAACAACGCTTTACTCCCGGGAAACGAGCACAAGCGAGAGGGACTGCGCCGCGCGCCGCTCAGGGCGCACTTCTGATCCGCAGCAGAGGGAGGCGGTCTTGGAGGGGGCCGGGGCAGGGCTTGGCGTTAGGAGCCCCTATTTTGGAAAAGTCCGAAGCAGGCGGGTCATTTTCCTTAAGTGAGAGCCCATGCAAGCCCTCGGTTTGAAAATGAGTGCAAGGTCCAGAGGTGCCCTGCAGAGATGTGGCCAGCCTTAAACTTAATCCCTGCCTGGGCTACAAGATAAAGCCTCATATGCAATAAAGAAACCCTCGGCCCTCCCAGTAAAACTACTTATTTATTTTATTTATTTATTTATTTATTTATTTATTATTTTTCTTATACCAAATTTCATGACAAGAATCACATCAACCCGGTTTACAATTAACAATCTGTGTAAAGCAGAGGGTAACATAGTAATCAATATTCCAACTTCAAACACAGTAAACAATAGGATGGAAGTGAGAAAGTTACAATAAAACAGGGAGAATTAACTTGGATCTGGAAAAGGGGGAGATAACTGAGCAGTTTATTAAAATTATCCACTAGCACACAGGAGAAAAGGCTGGGGGTCTGTCGTTAACCCACAATTATACCGAATCTCAAAAGAAATTCTGCACCTCCACTTCTAGAAAGAGATATCCATAGCCACAGAAATACCCCTAATAACGGGCACGGGGCAGGGCCAGGACATATTCCCTCACCGCTCACCACAGGAAAAGAATATTCAGGGTTGGAATTTATCCCACTAACAGCAGCACAGACTGCCTGCACTCTCTGCGAAATAACACAAAACTCTGCAGCAAAAAAAAAATTAAATAAAAATTGCACTCTGCGCCGTATCAAACCAGCACTAAACTGCAGGACTCATAAGGCAACAACCCTGTCTGTGAAAAGGCAGCTCTGCAGCCACTACACCAGGGTCATACCCCGAGAGGGGCCCTAGAACATGAGCGCACCCCCCCTATGGGGAAAACAGGACAAGCAGGACTGCTACAGAGCACACCTCACCTCTGTCTCACACACAGCACATGCACAGATCTTCGCCCAGTTCAGAACACAAGGGACCCCCGAAGTTTGGAGGGCACGGGTAATAAGTCATTTTCAAGAAATCAAACTAAAAAAAAAAAAAAAGCTAGAAATAGGGGCAGACAAAAACCTGAACTGGAAACCCCGAGAAGCCCAGAAATGCATTTTCCCTTGTACTGTGCAAAATACAAAGATATTACAGCTGCACGTTTCCCAAAACTAATGTGCATTACTTTCGCAGCACATGGCTAGATTTCTCAGGCCAAGAAACTGTGGTGAATCTGAGTTGGGAAGGCTGTGGGGGGGGGGGGGGGGATGGAGAGAGAGAAAGTGGGCGGGGAAGAGGAGGAGGAGGAGAGCTTGCGCTTAACTGCTGATGCAATGTGTGAAGGCTCGGGCACATTTCATATGGTTACCTTCCTCCCCGGGCTACCTCCGCACACAGAAGCTGATGCGAACAGAAATCTTACAAGCACACGTACATGCGCATATCCCACTTATTCTACCTGTTTTTGACCTATGCAGGCGGAATCAGTTCTGTCAGGCCTTAAGCCTGCACGCGCCCTCTGCTATAGGCACAATACATGGAGTTCACGCTCACTCACACACACACACACACACATTTCTTGTGACGTTATGGACTTCATACATATATAGAATCGTAGGATTTGGCTGGAAGGAGCTTCAAGTGGACATTAATCCATGCCCTGCCTCCAGAAGGATCTCCCTCTATCTAAACCTGCTCAAACAGATGTTTAGCCTGCTCTTAAAAAAAAACAACTTCCAGTGACGGAGATCGCACCACTTCCCTGGACTTGACCCCTCACGGGAAGTTCTTGGTCTGCCCTGCTACAGTTTCCAGTCCTTTAGTGTTTGACCTTCCCTCGTGTATGGGTGCACATAAACACTCCAGTTCTTGTGCGTTCACAGAATGGTCAGTGCCGAAGAGAAGATAAGGGAGCTCCTTCCTCTTTATCAGAGTGTGACGCAGGGACGTATAGAGCCGTAGTGGAATGTAGCTCAGGCATGTGTACGCCAAGGTCTTTCCAACGACAAGGAACATGCTGGAGACTCAAATACCTACAATCTGAATATGAAGGGGACTGCAGCCCTTCTTATCTAAGAGATAGCACCTCTAAAGCTCAGTTTATTTCAATCCTTCTGAAAGTGCTTCTGTTCATTTAAATCAGTGTTTCTCGGCCCTTTCCTGGAGGCACACCTAAACAGTCGGGTTTTCAGATTGTCGCAATGAATATGCCTAAGATAGATTTGTATATCCTGGGTCTTCAGTGTATGCAAATCTATCTCATGCATATTTATTATTGATATCCTGAAAACCCGACTGGTTAGGTGTGCCTCCAGGAGAGAGTTGGGAAACACTGATTTAAGCAATCTCTTACAAGTCAGGTGGTGTGATGTGAGTGGAAGCCATGCTTTCAGCTCGCTCTGGGACCCCCACCTCCTTTCATCCCGTTCTCTTGCCTTTTAAGTGACTCTCCATGTGCAATTTCTGGAACTTTATTGCTCCGGGTGAGTGCCGCCGCAACACTAGCTATTTAAAAAGAAGCCGAGCGGCGTTTCCATGTCTAAACTGATCCGGAAAGAGAAGGAGCGCACCCGACCGGGAGGCAAGATGGTGGACAGGGCCCACAGCCCGGCCTCCACAACCGTGTCTGACTACAATACCGCTGATGTCACCGCGGCTGTGGCCCTTGCTTTAGAAGACAAATTCCAGAAAATAGACTCCCGATTCGATGAGGCATATATATTACTCACAGAAACTGGCAACCGCCTCACGGTGCTGGAAACCGACGTGACTGTAATCGATGACCAGGTCACTGTCCTGGAAAAGGAAGTACATACCCTCAAAAACTTGACAGAGAAACAATCAGAAAAAATCGAGGACTCGGAAAACCAATCTCTTCGGAACAACCTCCGTTTCGTTGGTTTCCCTGAATCGCTTAAGGACAAAGACATTTGCAGCACCATCGAAGAATGGCTACCACGCGCTCTCCGGCTCCCAGACTCCATCGGCCGCATTCGTATAGAACGGGCGCACCTCCTGGGCACCAGGGAGCTCAACAAACATAAACCTTGCCCTATACTGGTACGGTTTTTGGACTATGCCCAGAAACAGGACATACTCTTTGCCTACAGGATGCACAGGGCCCTTGAGTACGAGGCGGCATCGATCCAAGACTTCTCTGTGGGTGTATCTGCACAACAGAAGCGTTTTTCTCCAATCTGTGCCAGACTTGCAGCCCAGAAACTCCCATTTGCGCTTCTCTATCCTGCGAAACTCAGGATTATGCATGACAACAAGACAAAGGCTCTTCACTTCAGTTTCTGAGGCCAAGGCCTTCTTGACCACGACAGTCCCGGGAGATTGAAAGGCCCCTGGCGGACATGGCGGTTATCTTCCAAGTTCGAGCCAAGTGGGAGCTACTCTGCGATTCACAAGGCCAAGGGAGCACCCAGCGTATTCAGTTATTTGTATTAAGTTACATCTAATTCATTGCTACATTCCAATGACTTGAGAGAGGTGGGGTCCTAACGCACATGCTCTGGCTCTTCGGTCCATGTCTGGACACATGTGCTACTTGTTGTTGTTATGGGAAGTTGTTTTAGGGGGAGGGTGGGTGGTTCTGCGGGGCGAAAGCACAGGTACCGGACATAACTTGCCAAAGCACTTGGGATTGATGAGACGCGGGATTGCTGTGAGAACAGTAGCTGGGGTTCCAGACCTAGGCTGGGGGGTCTGGTCCTCTCGAGTGCATAATTTCTTCACATGTTTTTATTTTCAGTTCCAGCCTCCGTGACTGCACAACCAGTACGCTGGGCATCCTGGAACGTCTCAGGGATTAACTCGGTATATAAAAGGCACAAAGTGTTGAGGGCGCTGATGTGACAAAAAGGTTCAAATAGCACTACTCCAAGAAACTTGGCTTAAAGCCTCTGAACATCAAAAGCTCTGTAAACAATGGATGGGGGCAAGTCTTCTTGTTACCGAGCGTGCGGAGCGCGGTCGCCTCCATAGCAGGTGGTGAGCCCTTGGGCCACGGCAAGACTCAAGGAGGAGCCCCAAGCCACACCGTGGGAGGTGAGCCGGTGCAGGCATGGTGAGGCAGGCAGGAACAAAAGCAGGGGGTAAGGAGCGGAGTCTGACCCTCAGCCGGACCTGCACGCCCATAGCAACCAACACTGGGATGTTGATTGATGAACGGTCCTCTGACTGTTCCAAGCCCTTTCAGACCTGCTGCTGGGTACGGCATAGGGCGGCAGGCCGGACAGAGGCAAGGGCAGACAGAGTCCTTAGAACTGAAGACATCAGACGGGGGCTGAAGCAGACATCCAAGACAGGGCTGAAACAAGACATCAAGGCAAGGGCTGAAGCAGGATACGGGCACTGTCTCTCAATGTGCCCTACACAGCCAGCACGGCTGGACTGGTCACGGACCACCCTGTCCTACAATCGCGGGAGTGGACACGTGCAGGGAAGAGGAAGCGGTGGGTTACTGCACTCCTGGCAGTCAAGGCAGGGTAGGTTGCTGCACTCCTGGCAGCCTAAAGCAGGATTTGCTGCACTCCTGGCAGCCGAAAGCAGGAAGAAAAAGCAGGAACTGGATCAGGCACTGGAACGGGAACAGACATCAGGTAACATCAGGAACAGACATCAAGGCAGAGACAGGACAAGGCGCCATCAAAGCAAGGCTGACCACGGAGGACCTGGATCGAGGAAGAGGTACAGACGACTGTAATGCTCAATCCAATGGCCCACTGGAACTGAAGAGGAAGTCCTTTTATACAGCTGATGTGGGCAACTCCCTGGGAGGAGTTTACCTGGACCGCCCCTCACTGGCCCTATAAGTGAGGTGGAGAGTTGCGGGCCAGCCCCTAGGGAGAAGGGCGTGGCCGAAGCAGGAAGTCCAAACAGCCAAGCAAGCCACCCGCCTCCTCCCCACCCACAATAGAGCCAAGCAAGCCACCCGCCTCCTCCCCACCCACAATAGAGCCAAGCAAGCCACCCGCCTCCTCCCCACCCACAATAGAGCCAAGCAAGCCACAGGCAGGCCTCAGGAACACTAGGCCTCCCAGGCCCTGGAGCAAATCCTGGATGGTACACAGGCGAGGCCCTGGCTTCGAAGCGGCCTCCAGTGGAAGGTGAGATACCACCTGTAGCGCAGCAACAGGGGGGATCGTAACACTTCTCTTCTCAATCAGACAAAAAAAGGGCGGGAGTAGCCATTCTCATAGGCCGGCAAGAACCTTTCCAAATATCCACAACCACCCAAGATCCTGACGGCAGATTCATACTGATCTCGGGCCTTCTATATGGCAAAATGGTTACTATTTGCAACCTTTATGGCCCAAATAATTATGACTACTCCTATGTAAGAATCCAAACTCTCTTGTCAACACAGGTCGCCGATTGTTTAATCGTAGGAGGCGATTTTAATTATGTTTTTGACCCCAGGATGGACAGATCCTCAGTCGCCACTGTGCCTGCTGAGCCTAAATCATCCAAGGGACCGAAATACCTATGTCATGGTCTTGACCTAGTGGATACATGGTGCCTGCTCCATCCCCAAGAGAGAGACTATATGCACATATCCCGTGCGCACGGCTCCGGATCCCGCCTAGACCATTTGCTGGTGAAAAGGGGAGAGTTTGGCAATGTACTCAGGGCCGAAATCTGCCCTATCGCTATTTCTGATCATGCCTTAGTATGGATGGATGTAGGAGGCTTAAAGCCGGCATAAACTATACAGTTATGGAGGTTCCCCAGGTACCTATATAACGACTCTAACTTTCGCACTCTCCTGCAGAGAAAGTGGGATGAATTCCTGAACCACAATAATGCGCATCAGGACTTGCCTATTCTGGGAGACGGCAAAAGCTGTGTTGAGAGGAGAGATCATTTCCTTTGTGAGCGCCCAACATAAGCGCCTGTCCAGTGATATCATCCGGCTAGAAACGCAGCTGAGAATAGCTCATCGGGCGTATATAGCCCACCCATCTAGCTCCACTAAAGAGAATTACTTTATGATACAAACTACCCCATGAGCTTTTACATCAAAGAGCTAAAAGGTCTCTGACCTAGTATAACAGTACATTTTTTCATTATGGCAATAAGTCAGGTAAATGTTTGGCCCAACTTGTGAAGTCACGTAAAGGGCAGAGCTACATAACCACAATGAAAGACCACAAGGGTAGTCTAGTAAATTCCCCGGAAGACATTGCTACTATCTTCCGAAATTTTTACCACTCCCTGTACACAGCCGAGGAAGGAGACGAACCCGCCACCTTACAATACTTGAGTATAGTCTCCCTGCCATGCCTGTTCGACAGCCAAAGGGAGCTCTTAAATGCCCCAATACACATCCAGGAAATTCAAAAGGGCATCTGTCATTCCAAACTTTTAAAAGCTCCAGGCTCCGCAGAGTTTTATAAATTATTTATTTATTTATTTATTTATTTATTTATTTATTTATTTTTATTTAAAAAAATTATTTTTATTTATTTATTTAAAAATAAATAAAAATAAAATAAATAAAAATAAATAAATTACTCGGAGATAAGATCCTACATCCACCGAGTGCTCCTAGGAGGCTCTGATTCAGGCAGGCGAATTTCCCTTCTCCCCTAATGAAGCCCTGATAACAGTTATTCCAAAGCCGGGAAAAGACCTCTCCTCTCCAGCTGCGTATAGGCCTATTTCTCTCCTAAACTTTGACACAAAACTCCTAGCAAAGATTTTTGCGGACCAGCTGGCTAAAGTTCTTCCCGGGTTAATCGGTCCTGACCCAAGTAGGTTTTGTTAAGGGGCGGCATTCAGTGGTTAATGTGCGAAGAGTACTGGCTTCTCTGGAAATCAGCAAGCGACTAGACCTCCCATCTTTGCTCCTTAGTCTGGATGCTGAAAAAGCCTTTGACCGGGTCAATTGGCTATTTCTGTTTGCTACCTTGTGACAGATGGGAATTGGGGGCTTTTTTTTCCTAAAATCAGTGCAAACTCCGTATAACAACCCAACTTCCTCCATTTGAGTTAATGACACCAGATCTGCAAGTTTTCCCCCTTACTAGGGGTACCCGCCAGGGATGCCCCTTGTCCCCTCTTCTTTTTTAAATTTCCCTGGAGCCTCTGTTGCAGAGGATCAGGAGTAATGCCTCTATTTGTGGCATCCCCTCTTGTAATGCAACTGACCCGGTCCTGAAGGTGGTGGCCTTTGCAGGTGACATCCTTACCCACATTAAAGACCCAGAGTTCTCCCTACCCCCACTCCTGCAGGAGTTTGCAGACTCTGGCTCCTTGGCGGGGTAGAAGCTGAACCTGGACAAATCAGAGGCCCTACCTAGGCAGGACTCAGTGATCCAGAGATGTGGACCTCAGTTTCCACTCCATTGGCAGAATCTTTTAGATACTTGGGAATCCAATTAAAAGCTATCAATTATAGACTCCTCCTAGAGCATACGAAGCGTAGTCTGCAAACCTGCAAGGACTTCCTCCTCTCTCTCGCTTTCAAATGTTACTACTGCCTAAATGGCTAGACTTCTTTCAGATCTTACCGATTTATCTCACTCAGCAGGAAATAAAGATAGAAAGAGAGATCCGTCACTTTGTTTGGCGAGGGAAGAAGCCGAGGATAGCCTTAACCAGACTGAAAAGTAGGGGGAAGCAGGGTGGTCTTAGATTAGCTAATTTGCGCTACTACAGTATGGCATGTAACCTCCGACATATCGGAGACTGGCTAATGGGGACATCTTACTATACCCCTTTGAGTGTGGAACGGGAGCTGGGTACTCCCTATGATCTTAGGTACCTACGCCATGTTGCTAAGAGCCTCTTCCCCGCGCAAGCCAAGGAGAGTGTGACAATCATACCCCTTTGGCAGACGTGGAAATGGTTCTGTTTTAGATTTGGGCTCAACTGGCAGGTCTTCCCCTACAAGCTAATAAGGCCTTCACCCCGGGATCTGACAACCCCATCTGGGCTGGAAAGGGGATCCAACTGTCAGCGCACTTGCTCAATGATGAGGGACAGCCGCTCTCCTTTCAACACCTAAGGGACTCCTATGGGATAGACCACAGGCAATTCTATGCCTACCTTCAAGCCAGACACTACACTCACTTCCTGAATGCACAGGGCATCACTCGAGTCTATCAATCTGAGGTGGCTGAGATTTTTGAGTGAAATGACCCGACTAGGCACTCGGTCTCTTACTGCTATAAGAAGATTATGGGGAAATCCCCGCCTGTAAGTCTGGATAATATAACAGCAGGGTGGCGGCAAGAATTGGGAGTCACGTTTCCTGCTGATTAATACTCTAAATTTCTCTCCCGCATACACTCCATCACCACCAATGTGGGCCTAAGTGAGTTGCAATATAAGGTTTCCTCATGCACGCTCACATCTCACGTGCCCGCGCCGCCACTATGAAAATTTCCACCGCAGGACAACGTCTCAGGTGCGGAGCTTCAAATGGTAGTTGGGACATCCATTCCGGACTTGCCCCTCTATCCAAAAGCTGTGGGGCCAAGCCCATCGTCTCATCCAGTCTGCCACTGAGGTTCAGCTCCCCTATATGGTACAAGAGCTGCTTTTTGAGGATCTGCGAAGCATCCAGTTTCCCAATTTCCACCCTCAGCCGCGGGTGCGCAAAGTCTCGCTTTCGGTAAAACAAATAATCCTCAGGCATTGGCTGCCGGCAGAAGCACCTAACCCGTTCCCACTTGAAAAGAGCTCTGCTTGATCTGTGCACCATGGAGTTTTCTGTTGAAAAAATGGGACCTCACGATTAAGTGCAAGCCTACTTACAAACCCTGCCTCCCAGAACTCGCAGCTTCTGTATGAATCTTCAGACGTGAAAAGATGCATTCCGTGTCTATTGGACTGTCCAAAATGCAATCCCAGCCCTGCGGTTCCGCCAACATGCAGCACCTGGGCTTTTGCGAAGGTGGGTGGGGCAGGTTCAGGGGTTGACTGGGTTTACTATGTTTTGCTGCCGCTGTGTGTGAAGTGGGCGCGCGGAGATAACTGCCCCTTCAACTTCTGATTCTAAATGTAACAAGATGCTATTGCGAAAATGAATAAAAAAAAAGGTTTGAAACGTAAACAATCTCTTACTCCCCAAGCAAATCCCAAGGGTATGGTCGCATGCAGCTACCACGATGCCATGCTGTGATACAGGGCAGCCTCGGAGGGATTTCAGTAAGGCCTTTGACACTGTTCTGCGTAGGCGACTTATAAATAAATTCAACGCCCTTGGTATAGGCCGGAAAGTGACCGACTGGATTAGAAACTGGTTGGGAGAGAGCGTGAACAAAAGGTAGTGGTAAATGGAGTTCACTCTGAGGAGAGGATGTTTACTAAGAAAGTGCTGCAGGGATTGGTTTTTGGGCCAGTCCTTTTCAATATTTTTATAAGAGATATTGCGGAAGGACCATTGGGGGGAAATGTTGCCTTTATGTGGATGATACCAAAATTTGAAACAGGGTGGACGCTGAGGCAGGTGTGGAAACTATGAGGCGGGATCTGGCAAAGCCTGAATGCTTCAGAGTCTGGTAGCTAAGATTTGCTGCTAAAAAAAATTCAGTCTTGCATTTGGGCTGCAAAAACCCAAGAAGGTGAAATTCTAAGCACGAAAAAAAGAGTGGGATCTGGGGGTGATCGTATCTAATGATCTTAAGGTGGCCAAACAGTTGGATAAGTTGACAGCAAAAGCCAGAAAAATGCTAGGCTGCGTAGGGAGAGGAATGGTCAGCAGAAAAAAGGAAGTGAGACTGCCCCTGTATAGGCCCCTGGTGAGACCTCACTTGGAATAATGTGTATGATTCTGGAGACCGCACCTTCACAAGGATATAAACAGGATGGAGCTGGTCCAGAGGGTGGCTACTAAAATGATCAGTGGGCTTAATTGTAATGCATATGGGGACAGACTTAAAGATCCAAACATGCACATCCTAGAGGAAATGTTTCTTTATGGGGAGGGTGGTGGATGCGTGGAGCAGTCTTCTAGTGGAGGTGGGGGAGAGCAGGACAGTAGCTGGATTCAAGAAAGCATGGGGATAAGCGCAGGGGATCTCTGAGGGGAGTGGTGGGGATTTGTAGAGCTGAGCAGCTGTGTGGCTGGGCAGACTGGATAGGCCGGGCAGCCTTTTTCTGCCGACATGTTTCTGTGTTACAAAAGGGGACACAAGCATCCTACACAATCACACGATACCCCAGTCCTAGTCACGGATCAGAATATACCACTTTCCCCAACTAAAATGTTTCATCTGCTGCCCGCATCTTGCCAGATAACTCTTAGTATTCACCTCAGACACTGCTGCAGCGGGAACTTTATATCTCAGGCTGTCTGAAGCCAGGTCTCCCTCCTCCTCAGACAAAGCCACCTGCAGTCGTTAATCTGAAAATCACTTAGAGCCAGGCCTTTGGTTTTCACATGGGGGGGTGAGCCAGGTGTAAGACAGAAACTCCCTGTCTCCTCCCCTCCCTCTGCATCAGAAGTTACAGATTTGCTCCCTAGAGCTAGGTCTATAAAATTATGAGAGGAGTGGAACGGGTAAATGCACATCTCAGTAATGTATTAAATGACGCAGAAAAAGACCTACGGGGTCCATCCAGTCTGCCACCAAGCTTTGCTTTTTTTTTTTTTTTTTTTTAGGGTGTTAAGAAACCCCATCCCCCTGTGCCTTCTGTCCAGGGTAGTAACTGCTGCTCCACTCAGCTTACCCCAGTTTGTTTGTTTGTTTGTTTATTTATTTATTTATTTAAGGGTTTTTGTATACCGGGATACGTTGGGGACATCATCTCGGTTCACAGATAACTAAACATAGCAACAGGCTTTACATAGAACGAGTTACAAGGTGAACGTTAATAAAGGTAACCATGATAAACTTGAGCAAGTAAAACAATAGGCTATATAGAGAACTATAATAGGTTATATAGAGAACTAATTACAAAGTGAGCGTTGATATAAGGCAGTAATGCATGATTAGACTAATAACAGTTTAAGTTTTACAGAGAATAAAATTGCAACATGTGAGTTAATAGTGGATAACAATGTATGATAGCGACAAGAAATATGAATGGGGGCTTAAGCAGAGAGAGGGAGGCAAAGTGCACTGGAGTACATCTGGAATAAATGGTGGCTGGGAATAAAGTGGAGGGGTGGGAAGGGCAGGGGGAAGGGGATAGGAGGGGGTGAACTAGCTGGGGCATATTGAATAATGCAATAATATTTCAAAGGAGCGAAGAGGAGGTAATAATGAAATTATGCAGGGGGGTTAGGTGAAAGCCTGTTTGAAGAGCCAGGTCTTGAGGTTCTGCTTGAATCTTTTATGACAAGATTCTAAGCGAAGGGTATGAGGCATTTTGTTCCAGAGGGTGGGTCCGGCTAGGGAGAGGGCACGTGCCCTGGTAGATTTCAGTTTGGACAGTTTAGGAGAGGGAGTGTGCATTGTGGCAAGGTGTTGCGCTCTGAACCAGGACATGTTGTGATTGTAGGTGGATTTATTTATTTATTTATTTAAGGATTTTTATATACCGCGGTTCGTTAGCAAACATCACCTCGGTTTACAGAGAACATTAAATTATCAACAAGCTTTACAATCAATATTAAATTATAGTGAAACAAGTTTGTAAACAATAATAATGTAACTTATACATTAGGTTAATACACGATAAAACTCAACAATACATCCAAGGAGGTGTAGGGTACTGGAGGATCAAAAATATCAGTATAGGAATAGCAGTTCAATAATGACAAAAGTGGGGTAACTCATACTAGTTAGTGATTTCTTGAAAATTCACGATTAAAAGACTGATTATTACTATTATAGTCAGTATAATTTGAAATAAGTGTTACCAAAATGAGTGTTGTGTTGTTGGCAAATAAACTGATTGAAGGAATGGGAAATTATTCTATACAATGTCAGGAAATGATATAAGAAACAACATGGAAGAGTTCACAAATTGTATGCTTTTTTGAAGAGCCATGTTTTTAAATTCTGTTTAAACTTCTTGTGGCATGGTTCTTGGCGTAGATCTGTAGGTAGTTTATTCCAGTGATTAATTCCTGGATGAGTGTAAGTGTTTTGTAAATGATCCTGGAGTTGATAGGCAGCCAATGAAGGTGGTTGAGGACGGGGGTGATGTGGTCTTCTCGGTGGGCATTGGTGAGTATGCGCGCTGCTGAGTTTTGGAGCATCTGCAAGGGCTGGAGGGCGTTTTTTGGGAGGCCGAGGAGGATGGCATTGCAATAGTCGAGCTTGGCAAGAATGGTGGCTTGCAGGACTGTGCGGAAATCATTGATGTGAAGCAGGGGTTTCAGTTTTTTGAGAGTGTGGAGCTTGAAGAAACCCTCTTTCAAAGTGGAGTTAATGAATTTCTTCAAGTTGTAGTGGTTATCAAGGACGACACCAAGGCTTCACACTTGTTGAGTGAATGTGGAGGGGGGAAGAGGAGGGTGGAGGGGGGAATATTGGTTGCTGTGGGGGGGGGGGGGGATGAGGAGGAGCTCCGTTTTGGAGGGATTGAGGGCTAAATAATTGTTGGCGAGCAGGGTACTGATTGCTGCGAGGGCAGTTTCCCAAGTTTTTAGGGCCATGGGTATGGTATCAGTTACAGGAATCAGGATCTGAACATCATCGGCATATCTGAAATGCGGGAGGCCGAGACTTGAAAGCAGTTGGCAGAGGGGTAAGAGGTATATATTGAACAGGGTGCAGGAGAGGGCCGAGCCTTGGGGGACACTTTTGTGACAGATTGACGGGTTTCGATTGGCAAGGTCCGCTTTTAACTTGGTATTGCCTGTTGGAAAGGTATGATTTGAACCAGGAGAGAGCGGTGTCAGTTATACCTATTTCTCTTAGTCGCTCAATTAGTAGGGTGTGATGGACCGTGTCAAAGGCTGCGGAGATGTCCAGAAGGGCAAGGATATATGATTGACCTTTGTCAAGGGTTTTTAGCACAGATTACTCCTTTTATTTAGCACAGATTACAGTTTTATTTAGCACAGATTACAGTTTTATTTAGCACAGATTACAGTTTTATTTAGCACAGATTACTCCTTTTATTCGGGTCCATCCTTTAGCCAGTGGAGATCCTCTGTTTCTATCCCGCGCCCTCTTGAATTCCATTAAAGTTCCTGTCTTCACTGCCTCTTCCGGGAGGGCATTCCATGCATCCTCCGCCCTTTCTGCGAGGGAATATTTCCTGATGTTGTTCCTGAATCTGCCCTCTTGGAGCTTCATATCATGTCCCTTAGTTCTACAGCTTTCTTTCCTCTGGGAAAGTCTTGATTCCCATGCATCATTAACACTCTTTAGGCATTTAAAAGTCTGTATCGTATCTCCCCTGTCCCTCCTGTCCTCCAGCGTATGCATATTTAGGTTCTTCGGTCTCATCTCACCATTCTGGACCGTCTTTTTGAGATAGGGGCTCCTGAACTAACACAGCACTCCAGGTGGGGCCTCACCAAGGGCCTGTGCAAGGGCATCATCATCTCCTTTTTTTCTGCTGGTTATGCCTTTCTCTATGCAGCCCTGCAGCCCTCTAGCCTTAGCTTCACCACCTTCAGATCGTCAGACACTTATCACTCCAAGGTCTCTTTCCCAGTCTGTTCATATCATTCCTTCACCCCCTATCATATACAGCTCCTTTGGATTTCTTCACTCCAAATGCATGACTCTGCACTTCTTGGCATTGAATTTTCCAAACCTTCAACCACTCCTCAAGCTTTCTTAGATCACTTTTCATTCTCTCTATGCCTTCAGGTGTGTCCGCAAAAAAAAAAAAGACAAAGGTGTCCTTCTAATCCTTCCAAAGCAGTTGTTTATGCTTTAAAAAATACAAAGACGAAGTTCCTAAGAGGCACATTTAAAACAAATCTGAGAACATTCTTTTTCACTCAATGCACAGTTAAGCTCTGGAATTCATTGCCAGAAGATGTGGGAAAAGCAGTTAACATAGCTGGGTTTAAAAAGGTTTGGAAAAGTTCCTGGAGGAAGAGTCCATAAACTGTTATTAACCAGGTAGACTTAGGTTAAGCTAAAGCCACTGCTTATCCCTAGGAGCAAGCAACATGGAATCTGTCTAGTATTTGGGATCTCGCCAGGTACTTGTGACCTGCATTGGCCACTGTTGGAAACAGGATGCTGGGCTTGATGGATCCTTGTTCTGACCCAGTATGGCATGTTCTTATGTACCAGGCAGGGCTGAGGATGTTGCGGGTGTTTGGTGGGGGAGAGAGTCTCAGACATTGTTCAACAGTGACACCTACTAGCTGTAAGTAGGATGCACAAGTACCAGGTTTCAGAGAGCCAGCCAGGGAACATCACTGCAAGGGCTGAGCTAGAGAAGGTTATACGAATAGGGAAATGAGAGCTCATGGTGTGTCACCCAATGGAAGCTGGGTCTAACTGAGCTAAAAGTCCAAAGGAGCAGGAAAAACAAGCCAGGCACAAAATATAATAAATAAAAGAAAGAAGGGAAGGGCATTCTTGGCACGCCTGTTCTATCTGAATATAACTCGCCTTGAGCTACCAATGAAAAGGCCTGAGCTACATCTAAATAAACAAGTAAAAACCACACTAAGGTAGGATTGGAGTCACAGGGCCTGGAGGTCAGAACAAAGAGGTCTGGCAGGGAATCACAGGACCCCCGTCTACCCTAACTTTTTTTCTTCCTGCAGAAAGAGCCTCAGAGGCTGGGAAGCATTTTTCATCCCTCATGGCTTCAGCGCTAGTGCAGGAAACAGTTTCCCCACTCAATATCCCTCCATGCTCGGTACCGTACCAGATAGCGGTCACTGCCACGCCATGCGCAGTACTGTACCGGATAGCGGTCACTGCCCCTCCATGCGTGGTACTGTACCGGACAGCGGTCACTGCCCCTCTCCATGCACGGTACTGTACAGGATAGCGGTCACTGCCCCTCTCCATGCGCGGTACTGTACCAGATAGCGGTCACTGCCCCTCCATGCGCGGTACTGTACAGGATAGCGCTCACTGCCCCTCCATGCTCGGTACTGTACCGGATAGCGGTCACTAGCACTCCATGCGAGGTACTGTACAGGATAGCGGTCACTGCCTCTCCATGCGCGGTACTGTACAGGATAGCGGTCACTAGCACTCCATGCGAGGTACTGTACCGGATAGCGGTCACTGCCCCTCCATGCGCGGTACTGTACAGGATAGCGGTCACTGCCTCTCCATGCGCGGTACTGTACAGGATAGCGGTCACTAGCACTCCATGCGAGGTACTGTACAGGATAGCGGTCACTGCCCCTCCATGCATGGTACTGTACCGGACAGCGGTCACTGCCTCTCCATGCGCGGTACTGTACCGGATAGCGGTCACTAGCACTCCATGCGTGGTACTGTACCGGATAGCGGTCACTGCCCCTCCATGCGCGGTACTGTACAGGATAGCGGTCACTAGCACTCCATGCGTGGTACTGTACAGGATAGCGGTCACTGCCCCTCCATGCATGGTACTGTACCGGACAGCGGTCACTGCCTCTCCATGCGCGGTACTGTACCGGATAGCGGTCACTAGCACTCCATGCGTGGTACTGTACAGGATAGCGGTCACTGCCATGCCATGCACGGTACTGTACCGGATAGCGGTCACTAGCACTCCATGCGTGGTACTGTACAGGATAGCGGTCACTGCCATGCCATGCACGGTACTGTACCGGATAGCGGTCACTGCCTCTCCATGCGTGGTACTGTAACGGATAGTGTGACCCTTTGCTGCCTGGAGTAAGGGAGTTTCAGGTTGTCAAAGTGTATTGACACTACTGGGGAGTGCTCAGCACCTGCAAGCCCCAAAGGGTTGAACCAGCAGAGCTCCAACCTCACTTTTTAAAAAGAGCAGCTTGGGCATTAACATAAATGGAACTTTTTTTTTTTTTTTTAAATATTGTGATCTGCCCGAACGTCATCTTTCCGCTGTGAGGAACCAAAAGGTTTCTGAACCCAGGCTGAGCTACCCTAGTGCCACCTAGGAAGGAGCCTCTGCACGCTGTGTTACCTGTACCTCAGACTTATGCAGAGAGGGGGAGGATGTGTCGTCCTCGGGGGAAGAAATGCACCCAGCAGCTCCGGCACAGGGCCCGGGTCTTACTTCACCCTTAGCCAAGTCTACAAAAGGTTTTTCAACTGCCCAATGAATCGCCTTCAGTCACTCTGGAATGCCCCCCCCCCCCCCCCCAAGCTGGACTGAAAACAATTTCAAATGAATTGCAATCTGTATAATCTAAAATATATCTCTGTACCATCCTCCTTCAAAAGAAACCCAAGTCAGCGTACAAGAGGTTAGTGAGACGTTTTTAGTGCATTGGTCCCCGGCCTGGAGAGTTCACGTTCCCACCCCTCCCAGTGTGACCACTTCACAGGCAGATAAATGCCCCCCTTCACTATTATTAATGAGGAGCTCAGCACTAATTGACTTAAGCCAGCAGCTGCAGCTCTCTGCTGGAAGTCAGTATAGGAGCTAATGGGGGACAGGGCTTTGTGCATTTTTTGCTCATTCAAGTGCAGGGGTAGGGGGATCTCTCGCCTACTGGAAGCCAAAAATCCTGGACCACTCTCTCAAGGCACAAGCGCCCGGCCCAAGGGCTCAGTATGGTGTTTCCACGCAGGAAATCCACGTGCAAAGCCTCCACGTTGGGAGCTGGGCCCCGAGTCCTGCTGTCTCCAGCCAGCCGTGGCAGGGAGGCAGCCGGGAGCGGATCTTCTCTGTCACCCTCGAATCTGCGCGTTAGGAGGGACGCTTGACGCCGCTGCCTCTGCTGAGGCCTCCACCAGTACGGGGGTCACGCACCTCACTGAGCGTCCCCCACAAGAAGCTGAGATCAGGAAGCAGCGTGTGGTGGTCTCGGAGATCATTTCCATCCTGTGCCAGTTGTCTTTTGTAACGTGGGGGCAGCTTTCTGTACGGAAGAGTCACTGGGAAGGGCACGGTCCAAGGCTGGGGAAGATGAGGCCTCTGCATCACGTCTCGCAGTGGGAGAAAGAGGGGGGTTCCAGGGGAAACCAAAAATGCTCTCCCTCAGTCCAGGAGCTAAATCTCCTCCCGACTCTCTGTTTTGTTCTTTTTTTCCTTCCCCCTCAGGTGTGCTGGAAATCCGCTCGGTGAATGTGGGTGTTGTTGCCATTAAATCTGTGCCCACGGGACTGTTTCTCGCCATGGATCAGCGAGGGAAGTTATACGGCACGGTACGTGTGTGTGCATCCCCTGCTTCTTCCAAACGCAGGCCCCGATGTTAATCCCGAGTTAATCCCGGCATTAGCTATTGCTCCCCAGTGCAGAGAAGACGTGCATAGGCTCGAGTCATGTTTTCTTAACCTTGGAAATTGAACTCCCGGTCCAAGGCGGAGGAAGGTTTCTGGGCCTGAACCTGGAGCTCCTGGTGCCCCAGAGTCCTGTGCGCAGGATTTATGTGCAGAAAAACAACTCTCAACGTGCTCCTATATTGACTGTGCACAACAGGAGTTGTGCTCTGTGCACGTATAATGCGCAGTGTGCACATTTTATGCACACAAACCCTGTTTACTGCACATTAATCATGCGTTGTGCATGCTAAGCGTATTTTTAGTGGCACATTCTCGGGTTAGCATGCCTTTTTTGTAACTCTGAATGCATTAGCATCCCACAGTGGGAATGAAACTGGGTTGTTTTTTTTTAGTGTGCAAGTACAGAATTTCACTCCCGTCTTATTACATTGGGCCCTCACATTGCTGGGGCCAGGGGGAGCAGACAGGACCCCCCTAAATCGCTTGTTCAGAAACATCATATGAGTTGCAAGAGCATCAAAGGAGCCAGACAGGGCTGATCCCTGTAGAAACCTTTCAGTGCTACTTAAAGGATCTGTCCATAAAATCCTTCCTTCTGTTGTGATTTGAACATGTTTTCTGACAATTTATGAGAGAGGAATTGAAACCGGTGGCATTTTATGGGGAGAATATCCCTGGAAACAGGCTACTGGGATCCCTGCACAAAGTTATGGCTACTTAGATCTGCAAATATGCAGAAAGTGGCTAAGTGTATTTTAGATATATATTTTTTTTTTCACAAGGCTGGCATAAATTAAAGTGCTTGTAATTGGTTTTAAAAAAAACCATCTGTCACAATGAGCAGCTAGAATCTAAATGAGGGCCGATGCTGCGGCCTGCGGGATCCAGATTCAGCTCTCCTGTCTGTTGGTGCCAGTGAAGCTCGGGCGCACCCCCAGGGGGCCCTGCTGTAATAAAGGGCACTGCGCTTGTACGCACACGTTGGGCGAGTGCGCAGGACTTTACTCCCACACTAACCAGGACTTTAACGCACAAAAAAAATGTGCACGCTCCCACACTGGCATATTCTCACAATTTAGCATTCCTCTGTGCCAGTGGTTCCCAACCCTGTCCTGGGGACCCCTCCCCCCCCCCCCCCAGCCAGTCAGGTTTTCAGAATATCCACCATGAATATGCATGAGAGGAAATGTGCATGCTATGGAGGCGGTGCATGCAAATTTCCTCTCATGCATATTCATAGTGGATATCCTGAAAACCTGACTGGCTGGGGGACCGCCAGGACAGGGTTGGGAACCACTACCCTATGCAAATCCCATATTAAGGCAGCATTAACTTTTACTCTCCCCCCTCCCCCACCCCATCTAGAAAGGTGCATATGCTTAACCTGTGTTTTCTTAATGCCCAAAATTTAACTCCTGGTCAGATGTGGAGTAAAGTTCCTGTGGCCAATGTTAGTTCATGGTGCTAAACCTGGAGTTTGCGGTGTGGGGACGGGAGTAGGGGTGAGAGCCTGTCCTCAGGATTTCTGCACAGAAAGCAGGATTTGTGGGCAGAAAACATGGTTTATGTGCACAAATATTGTTTCTGTATGCGCACATTATCGGCTTAGCACATTTTAACGCCCAGTGCATTAGCATGCCATTAACTCACTGCATCAGGAGTTAATTTATTTAGCTCCTGAGTAATGAAAACATGCCCCAAAGTTCAGCCCGTATTTATTACTCACATCTTATTATACATCTGGCCCAGAGTGAGGGAGAAAAGACAGCTGCGAGTACTGTTGTGTCCACTGCCAGCTCGCAAGTGTCTGGGGAGAAAGCACTCCTCCAGCCCCTGGGCTGTCTGGAGAGGGTGGCTAGAAGACAGAAAGCAAAAATCTCTAAGCTAGTGAAGAGGAAAAACAGAGAGGTGTTCCTGGATTTAAAGCTGATTATTCCAAGCAGAGATCACCCAGGAAGAGCACGTTACATGCCAGAGCAGCCTGAATGCTTCAGACTGATTGTCCGACCTGTGAGTCATTTTACATAGCCCAAATATTAAATATGAATCAGGCCCTTGATGCTCGCATGAGCAAAGAGATAATTAACCAGCGTTCCATCTCCAGAGAAACACCCTAACCCTCACCACTCCATCAATTCTCGTAAAATAAACTTTCAGAGTTTTCGAAACAACATGAGCCAGAACGTCTGCTGGTTCTAGCAAACCGTTCCTCGGCTGTACAGATATTAGGGTGGGAAAGAGACCTCAGTTTGTTATAAACAAGCACATTTCCCTGAAACAAATGAATTTCTTAGAAATGTAGGCAGCAGAATGAGTAAATACTAAAAGTTTGGATGGCCATGGAAGTTAGCATTATCTGCCCGCGTGACGGCCCCAGAAGCTGTTCCTCTCAGTTATGTCTCCTGTGCGTCTTCCACACCAAGGAGAAGGCGTATTGCACAGAGCTGGCCCTGCTGTGGATCTTGGGGCAGCCGTCTTCATCTCCCCGGGTCTCTCTTTAACTGGGAAATAATTAAGCAAAGCCCTTTCATCCTTCATGGCGCAGTGGTGGATCTGGCTGCATGCTCGTTTCCGGTGGAATAAAGGTTAGCCAGTAAAACAAAAAAGATACCAAATATATAAGGTGATACCTTTTTTTTTTTATTGGATTAACTTTTAATGCATTTCTTTATTAGCTGTCAAGAGCTAATTCGCCCTTCCTTGGGTCAGAGTAGAATAAAAGGCATTCCAATGCCAGGGTGAAGCGGAAGGGAGGGGTACAGGGGGGGTGGTTATGGGTGATCAAAAATGATCAGACGCTTTAGAACTGACAAGAAAGGATTCAAAAGACCTAGGTTTCTTCTCAGGTTATAAAGCCATAAAATTATACTGCCGGTCACCTTCTGATCACCCATCCACTTATCATTCTAATGCCTTTTATCGTTCACTGGTAAATGTCGTCTTTTGATCATTCAGTTCTGACCTGAGGAAGAAAGTTTTAGCTCTCAAAAGCTGCTCAAGAAGGGTATTAAGTTAACCCAATAAAAAGGTATCCACTTATATATTTTTTTTATTTGTCAAGCTTTATTTATGTGCACTCAAGCGGACTCTGACAGCAGCCCCACTGCTGTAAGCACTGTCCTCATGTTTTGCCCCCCTTATCTCTCTTTCCCTCCCCCTCCCCCTTTCAGGAGCTGTACAGCCCCAACTGCAAGTTCAAGGAGCGAATCGAGGAGAACGGCTACAACACCTACGCCTCCCTGCCGTGGCGGCATCGCGGGCGGCCCATGTTCATCTCTCTGAACGGCAGGGGCCGGCCGCGCCGGGGACGTAAGACCCGCCGGAAACACCTTTCCACCCACTTCCTGCCCATGCTGCTGTCCCCCCCACCCTCTCTGACATTTCACCACCAGAAGCAGATTTCTGGGTTTTTTTTGTCTTGGGAATATTTATATACACAAATATAGAGAGATTTTTTTTTTTAAATTAAGACAGGGCCAAGCCAGCGGATTCTTGGGGTGCCTTGGGATGGGGGGGGGGGGGGTCTGTGATGCTAGTGCAGCCCCGGAGAGGATCAGCAGCAGAGCGGCTAAGCCTTTGGTAGCTGGGACTCGTCCAGTTCTGGCCATAACATGGTGACCCCCCCTGGACTCTCAGGGGCTGAGGATGCCCTGCCGAAGATGAGGGAGAGCTGGTGAAAGACTGCCGCCTTTTATACGGCCCCGCCCTACCTGTACTACGACATGAACATATTTATGGAGAGAATGTACTTAATAAACTATGACTCGGTGTGCAGGTGCACCAGGAGGCTCCTGGCGGGACTTGGCTCACTAGCCCCTTGCAGCCCCCTCCAGCACCGCAGCAGGGAAATCCCACAGGACGGGATCACTTGCAGTCTGCCCTGCCTCCTAAAGAAATTAATAAGCCCAGATGCAGAGAGCGAAGCCCGGCACCTGCGGCAGAGTTCTTCAGCATCTGCCAAAAGGGATTTTACTTCTGGAATATTCTTAGATTGGCCATCATCCTCCTCATCATAAAGCCAATCTGATTCACTCCCTCTCTCTGCTCCCCAGGACTGGGTAATGATATGGGGAAGCTACTGGGGGATCTCAAACACGTCTGGTTTTAAGAATAACGCACTGCTAATGTTCTCTGGCTGTCACAGCCTGCAGCTAAACCTGTATTCTGATATTCTGCATTAAACCGAGGTCCTAATCCTGAACTGCAGCCAATTCCCACCTCCAGGTACAAAAACATGCCCTCCTGACCCCGGGGTGCTGACTGGAGGGCAGGGGTAGCCCAGCCCCCGTCTTTCAGCAGTTCAGTATAGGAACAGCGTCTTTAAAATGTTTCCTGACATTCTCTTTAATATATAAACAGCTTCCTGGGTCTGTATAAGGTTTGGGTGGTGACAGCTGGTTGCCCCCCCCCCCCCCCCCTACAAAGCACAAGGCTAGTAATAGCAGAGGATGGCTGCGTGCTAAAGCTTGCTGAAGTGGCCAACTCGGACTAGAAACTAATGAGTGAGAAGCTGAAGTACAGACAGTAGGTAGAGCTGAATACTAGCAGAAGAAGGCAAAGAAAACATAAAAAGCACTGCAGCTTGAACGCACTATTCAGGGAGGGGGGTGATGCCTGCTCAGCTTAGTGCTGAGGGTGGGCTTAACCACAAAACTGCAGCACAAAATGGAAACGAATGCCCAAAGAAACCTAATTGGTAACACTGGACAGAGTTAATGCCAGCTGTGCCCCTGCCTGCTGAAAGAATGCCGAGATCTTTCGCCAGATGTGCTACTCCTCGCATGGCCCCACAACAAAGACTGTGTGTCTCCCCGCCCCCCCCCCCCCCCCCCCCCCCCCCCCGTGAGAAAGCGGCCGCCTCGCTGTGTCTCATTGTTGGCTTTCACAGAGGGCCCCCCCTTCTTCCCCCACCCAAGAGAGCACCTCTCTCAGCAGCCCCAGCCACTCCCTTTATGGCCTGTGAGTCACTTTGGAGCCCCCCCCCCCCCCCCCTCCCAGCCTGCTGGACATGTACTGGAGAAAACTCTTATGAAGGCATCAAAGAAGGAGGGGGTGGGGGCCTTTGATCTCCGACTCTGCAAAGGCAAGAAGCCAACACAGAATCTCCCAGGCCCGCCGCCTGGACAGACGGGTGCAGCTGCTATCTTATCACCTGCCCAGCGAACCCACCCCACTCCTGCCCTATCAGCACAGGCACCGTCTCACACGCAGGTGTCAAGCAGCAGCTGGGCAGCCTGCAGCCGGCCAAGTACCAGCGGCGGGCTCAAATTGGGCCTGTTTCCGGAAAGCAAGAGAGGGCACTAAGCACAGCCAACCTGAAACCAGAAAGATTTATAGGGGCCAGATGCAGCTTTTCAGTTCCCCCAGCAGAGACACAAAACCTGAGGGCTACAGCGCTCCTAATTAGAGGGAGAGGAAATGTTGGCTGGAAGCTAAGGAGGTCTGGTTCCACCCTGCCAGTATGAATTCCATCCTCCTGCAGGGGATTGTAATTATTTTGTGTGTTTCCTAACATAAAAAAGGTCGAATTAACCCAAAACTCGGGAGCAGTACAGCCAGTCGGCAAGGCTTCAGCCAAAGTTAATGCTCCATCTGCGCGTCATCCGTACGCATTCATAACTGGATTACTTTGCAAAATATCTTTTTTAACTGTCATTCACTCACCTCAAGATAGGACTGTTAAAAAAAACAAAACAAAACAGAAAAACCACAGTAACAGGCCAATAACAGCTAAGGTCACGCACAATGGGGTCGATGCAATAAAGTGCGCCCAAGCCTAGCGCACGGGTTTATATGCGGTTGGAGGCGCGTTTCCGACGCGCTAGACTAGCGCCCAATGCAGTGAGGAGATTAGCGCATCCAAAACGCGAGCCCACACGAAAGCAAACCCGATAGCGCCCGTCAGATGTAAAGTGCATGTAGATGAGGCCATTAGATATTACCCACGATGCAGTACAGCGCTGGGCACCGAACGCACACCTTTTAATGCGGCAAATTTGACTCCAGCCCCGGAGGTGGAGTAACGTCAGCTTGCAGTCAAGGGCTCATGAGAACATTAAAAAACAGGATCTCGGTGCTGGGATAAGCAGGTCCTCCCCCTTCTATCATTGTGACACTTTCATTTACTGCTTGTTGTGGGGAAAAATAACTGTACATTGTCACTTCATTAAGAAAAAAACACTTCTTATGGCCACGCAATTTAGCCGTCCATAGCAAGGAGCCCCTAATATTTTGCTGAGGTTGCTGAAGTGAATTATAACAAAAAAAAAAAAGAAGGTCCATGCACGTATTGAGTGCCCGGTGTAGTTGGGCACCCGATGCAATAAACCATTGAGCGCCACGGACGCACAATTTTCCTTCAGGCGCTCCCTTTTTAACGCTGCCTCTCATTTAACTCTGCATCGGGCGCCCAGGGGATGTGGCTGTGCAGAGATCGCTTCTGATCCCGCTGTATAAGAAAGGGAGCAGAGAACACGTGGCCAGCTGGAGGCCCATTTCTTTGCCGAACGGTGGCTACAAAATATTAGCTAAGTGTTTTTTGTCCAGGGTTCCCCGTTCCTCATCTGCCCAGAACAGCCATGTGCTGTAAAAGGCAGGCAGATCGCTAACAATCTGGCCTGTGTGCGGGAGCTCGTGGCACTAGGAGAGAGATAGAGGGATCCCTTTCCATGTGCTGAGCCTGGATCAAGAAAAGGCCTTTGACCAACTTGGCCATAGCTACCGGCTGGAGACTCCGAGACATTATGGTATTCCTGGAACCTTTGTTAAGTAGATGTCCTGTCTTTATCACTGCGCATCAACGGGTGACTTGGGCTTTAAGATCGAGTCAGGAGTCAGGCAAGCTCGTCCACTCAATGCCCTGTTAGATGTCTTCTCTATATTAAGGGCAGTCCAAATGCTTAAGGCCATCCAAAGTATTCCTGCTCACCCAGGAGGGAAGGGATCTCATTAAGATGGCAGCAGATGTAGATGACATCACCTGCTTTGTTCCAAATGCCAGCTCCGAGAGTGCCCTGTGGGAGACTGTGAACAAGTTTGAAAAGGTGTCAAACTCGAAAGTGAAGATAGTAAAGTCTAATGCCATGTGCCTAGGCCCTAACGAGGCGAGATTCCCACTTGGTAGGGGGGATTCAGGCATCGCCCGGAAATCTTGGTGTTAGGGGGGTCTCCGTCAGTGGGGTGGACCCAGCCCACAGAGACTGGGAGGCAAAGATTAAGAGGGGAGCAGTGGGTTTCCAGATAGCAAAATATGAAACCCCAACTGTGCATTAAAGTCCACATTGTCAAGACTTGTCTTTTGAATGTGTATTTAAGTTTTGTACTTCCACTACCTCAGAACTTGGTGGTCAAACTTAATGGCCTGTTCTATGACATGCTTAGGAGGTGCCAAAAACCAAAGGGTGCAGAGGAATAGAGTCATTTGCCAAAAAAAAAAAAAAAACCCCAAACAAGGGGGCTTAAGCATGGTAAACCCTGTGCTGTTTTGTGCCACGATATATGTTTTTTTCAACTTAAACCAAGGTCTGAGTTTGGGCTCTTTCAGTGGCGGCACCTATGATCTAGACGGGTCGTGCCACTAATCCCAGCATGGACAGAAGGCTACAAGATGGCATCCGTCAGGGGACAAGACCAACGTCCGCCCCCCTGTTCAAGCTCTCATAAGATATAATAACATCCTGGCACGTTGGGGTAGAGGACGTGACCTCGCTTTCCAGGAGAGAGCTGCATGGCTTCTTACTCAAGAGGTCATTCTACGATGGACCTGGCCTTGCTGCAGCATCCTCGAAAGCTTTACACTGTCCTTCATAAGCAGGGAGACTGCGGGTTAGCAACGTCCATGTGGGACTTCATCAGGGCCAGGGCGACTCAGTGTTCATGCTGACGGGTTAATGGGGGCCACCGTCCTCATCCTACCCTGTACCACTCAGAAGGAAACAGTGCAGCCCCCTTTGCTGCTGCCCATTCAGCAATGCAGTGTGGGCAGAGGCCACAAAACGATGAGCTATACCCTCGGGTGCCGGGGCTATGGATAGGATCCATGGGATTGGGCTACAGCCCAGTAAATCTCAACGGGCTCGCGCTCCGTGGCCGATCCCCACAGTTATAAAGCATAAAATATGGTTGGCTCAGTGCCAGTTAGTGAAGTGGTGGCCTCAGTAATGAGCACAATCTGGGAAATCAGAGGCCGAGAAAAAGAGCTGAACACCCCCAACTCTGGAGAGCATGCTGGGGTAACCTGAGAGCATTACCTGGCTGTTAAGGGAGCACACCTTTTAATCCTTGCAGAATGCTTTATACCTCTTTTGGTAAATAGTGTCTATATGTAAATATTTTGTTTACAAATAGAATTACCCTGCTATTCCAGCAGAGACCCCAGCAAGACACACAGAGCTCTGCCAGCTCATCTCACTTCCACCCTGTAGTACCCCAATGCTGTTCCAGTACTAAGAACTCCCCCCCCCAAAACACAAACACAGCTCTGCCAGTGCGCCTCCTTCCTGCTATCCCAATACAGAGACCTCCCACCCACAGCTCTGCCAGCCCCCTCCTTCCTGCTATCCCAATACAGAGACCTCCCACCCACAGCTCTGCCAGCCCCCTCCTTCCTGCTATCCCAATACCGAGACCTCCCACCCACAGCTCTGCCAGCCGCCTCCCTCCTGCTATCCCAATGCCGAGACCTCCCACCCACAGCTCTGCCAGCCGCCTCCCTCCTGCTATCCCAATACCGAGACCTCCCACCCACAGCTCTGCCAGCCGCCTCCCTCCTGCTATCCCAATACCGAGACCTCTCACCCACAGCTCTGCCAGCCGCCTCCCTCCTGCTATCCCAATACCGAGACCTCCCACCCACAGCTCTGCCAGCCCCCTCCCTCCCTCCTGCTCTCCCAATGCCGAGACCTCCCACCCACAACTCTGCCAGCCCCCTCCTTCCTGCTATCCCAATACCGAGACCTCTCACCCACAGCTCTGCCAGCCGCCTCCCTCCTGCTTTCCCAATACCGAGACCTCTCACCCACAGCTCTGCCAGCCGCCTCCCTCCTGCTATCCCAATACTGAGACCTCCCACCCACAGCTCTGCCAGCCGCCTCCCTCCTGCTATCCCAATACTGAGACCTCTCACCCACAGCTCTGCCAGCCGCCTCCCTCCTGCTTTCCCAATACCGAGACCTCTCACCCACAGCTCTGCCAGCCCCCTCCTTCCTGCTATCCCACTACCGAGACCTCTCACCCACAGCTCTGCCAGCCGCCTCCCTCCTGCTATCCCAATACTGAGACCTCCCACCCACCCACAGCTCTGCCAACCACCTCCCTACTGCTCTCCCAATGCCGAGACCTCCCACCCACCCACAGCTCTGCCAGCCACCTCCCTACTGCTCTCCCAATGCCGAGACCTCCCACCCACCCACAGCTCTGCCAGCACGTCTCCCTCCTGCTATCCCAATACCGAGACCTCCCACCCACCCACAGCTCTGCCAGCCACCTCCCTACTGCTCTCCCAATGCCGAGACCTCCCACCCACCCACAGCTCTGCCAGCCGCCTCCCTCCTGCTATCCCAATGCTGAGACCTCCCACCCACCCAGAGCTCTGCCAGCCGCCCTCCCTCCTGCTATCCCAATACCAAAACCTCCCACCCACAGCTCTGCCAGCCGCCTCCCTCCTGCTCTCCCAAAACCGAGACCTCTCACCCACAGCTCTGCCAGCCACCTCCCTCCTGCTCTCACAAAACCGAGATCTCCCACCCACAGCTCTGCCAGCCGCCTCCCTCCTGCTATCCCAATACTGAGACCTCTCACCCACAGCTCTGCCAGCCCCCTCCTTCCTGCTATCCCACTACCGAGACCTCTCACCCACAGCTCTGCCAGCCGCCTCCCTCCTGCTTTCCCAATACCGAGACCTCCCACCCACAGCTCTGCCAGCACGTCTCCCTCCTGCTATCCCAATACCGAGACCTCCCACCCACCCACAGCTCTGCCAGCACGTCTCCCTCCTGCTATCCCAATACCGAGACCTCCCACCCACCCACAGCTCTGCCAGCCACCTCCCTACTGCTCTCCCAATGCCGAGACCTCCCACCCACCCACAGCTCTGCCAGCCGCCTCCCTCCTGCTATCCCAATGTTGAGACCTCCCACCCACAGCTCTGCCAGCCACCTCCCTCCTGCTCTCCCAATACTGAGACCTTCCACCCACCCACAGCTCTGCCAGTGCATCTCCCTCCTGCTATCCCAATACCGAGATCTCCCACCCACAGCTCTGCCAGCGCGCCTCCCTCCTGCTATCCCAATACAGACACCTCCCACCCATCCCCAACCACAGCTCTGCCAGCCGCCTCCCTCCTGCTCTCCCAATACCGAGATCTCCCACCCACAGCTCTGCCAGCGCGCCTCCCTCCTGCTATCCCAATACCGAGATCTCCCACCCACAGCTCTGCCAGCGCGCCTCCCTCCTGCTATCCCAATACCGAGACGTCCCACCCACCCACAGCTCTGCCAGCGCGACTCCCTACTGCTCTCCCAATACAGAGACCTCCCACCCACAGCTCTGCCAGCGCGCCTCCCTCCTGCTATCCCAATACAGACACCTCCCACCCATCCCCAACCACAGCTCTGCCAGCCACCTCCCTCCTGCTCCGCAGCACCCCATGCGCTTCTAGCACTAAAACGTCTTTCCCCCTTCCCCTGCCACACCCAGTATACCTGAAGTATGAATCACACAATTTGAATGTATTGCTATTTTTTTTAATCCCATGTTTAAAAGTGGCAGAACAGTTTCCTCTTGCTCCTAAGCCTTCATTCTCAACTACAGGGGGTTTATCTCGGTTGTATAACTCCTCCCCTCCCATCTTACCCTGACCACAATTCCCTCTAGAACCTGCTACTCGCAGCTGCTGTGAGGGTGGAGACCCCTCTCTCCTGTGGTGCTGTGAACGTTTCCTCAGGTGACCTGGGGAGCAGAGGCCAGACCCAGGAATCAAACCCAGGGCTCCTGCCCGAGTGCACAGCAGACCAGCCCCCTCCGAGCTCCAGTTAGAATAAATGCCATTACCAGGAGCACTGTTCCCGCTGAGGGGTGCCCCCACGCACACGGCAGAACATAACACCCACAAAACAACCCGATATTATTTGCATTATACTGGTGCGTAGCACACAAATTTGAACTCATTTTCTAAAAGTGGCACAAAAGAACATTTTTGCACGTGTAACCTTTCAAAAATGAGCGGGAACATTGACTAGGGCCTCTCTCTCACCTCTAAAACAGGAGAGCTCAAACAGTCCTTGCCTCCCCCCCCCCCCCCCCAGCCAGGTTTTCCGGAGCTCTCCAATGAATAAGCATGAGAAATATTTGCATACATGGATGAATATGCATGAGTTGCACACATTATGTATGCAAATATTTCTCATGCATATTCAGTAGGTGTATTCGCAAACTGCAAATGGGGGGCGGCAGGAGGGGGCACAAGGACCAGTTGTAGCACCCCTACTCTAAAAGACAAGCAAATATTCAGGAACTCAACAGTCTGCCTTTTAGCAGCCGACAGTCTCTCCAGCAGAAAGGGCACCTGGGTGTTCATACCCTTCTTGCTCCATCACCACCCAGGCAGGACAGTAACTGAAGGCAGATGAAGAGTCCAGGAGGTCCTTTTACCATCCCTTCCCCACTGCTAAGGATCTTCTCTTCTCCTCCTTCTGGATGTCTCTTCCTGTTTTCAACATCTTCATGCATTTACTTGTGGTAAGCCAGAGTAGACCTGCCCTTGCCCTCCTATTGACTCCCTCGTTTTGAAACATCCTTCCCACCCAAAGAGGTTTCCTGTACGCAGTTTATACATTTGCAGTATCTGACTGTCCTAGGGTAACCCCCTCCCCATTGCTCTCGGGTACAGTTAGGTCTTTCCATTTCACCCAATGGCCCACAGCTGGACTGCTTCTTATTTCAGAGGTATGGCCTCCAGCACTGGACCCACTGCTGCAGGTGAGATCTCATTCCTTATCTGTACCAAGGGCTGGGACCTGCCTTTGGGTGCTGGTTCTACCTCCCCCTGGCCACCCTAGCGGGCATGTAGCTTACTGGCTTACAAACTACATGGTCAACCTTCAAAACTCAGCTTGTCTAATGTGATCTGCTCCAGGTCTCGCTCCTGTTTATGCTTCACCTGGGGGAGGCCTTAGTGCAAGAGTATACCATGTGCCACGCATCCCCTATGCTCATGCCCCAGTCAAAGAAATGAATGAACTCGCTTTGATAGGACTTGACCCCCAGTAAAACCATACCAGCACAGATCCTCCTCACTCATTTCCTTTAACAGTGAGTTCATGAATCCAAAATAACTTCTCCTATATGCATGAATAGGGTAAAGTGCCAGACAGTAAAAGCCTGCATGCCAAATAGTCAAACTCCATCTCTCCAAAAAGGTACATATTTCATTTGTCCAGTCCAAGAGCCGGAGCACGGCTGTGTGGCTAAAGCTTATCAGCCAGCTCAGACAGTTATTGCCTGGATGTGTGTGAAGAGGTTCCAGCAGAGAATGGCAAATAGCCATCCAGCGAACTGCATGCACACCCGATGCAGGCGACGTACACCCACCATTGTTTCTAATCTAGGACATAAAATGCAGCAACCAGCACATAGCAGGTTTTATCAGGCCCCGTACCTGTTTCTGTTTCATACATGCCTCTGCTGGACTCTTTTACCCCATTTACCTCCTCCAATATCTACAGCAACAGCAATAACCACCCAAGAAAGCATCAGCAGCCCTGCTTCAAAGGAAGAGTCAGAGTCTCTCAGATGAGGTACAGCTTTAAAATGGCGTTTATTTGTTAAAAGCAGGACTGGCAGAACTGCTCTAACCTCAGCTTCCCTCACACCCTGGCGCAGACTGTGTGTAGGGAGACAAAGGGCAAAGAGTGGACCGCCTCACCGTGACCCATTCTGCTCAGAAACAGCTTCACCCTCTTACCCCTCCGACCCCCACACACCGAAAGAGGGCAGCTGGCACCAGGCTCGCACCTTCTCACCCCTGCTCCGTACAAGTTCCCCGCTCAGATCCTTTCCAAAGCAGCACCCAATGGGTCAGGCCACCAAATGAGGTTTTGTTTTTTGTTTTTTTTTTTACAGCACTGCAGCTCCCCTTGGGAAGGAAAAAGGAATGTGATACACATTCCAGCCATTTCCTGGTTCCTAACAGCTGATCCCCAGGAACCAGTGGGGAAATCTAGGAAAAGAAAAAATATATATCCCATAGCACCGTATGCCAGTATTGCACACAGGGCCCTGCAGCCAAACACTTCCAAGTATGTGCTGGGCATGCTCGTGGAGGGTAGGTCAGGCCAGGGAGAGGGTAAAAATCCAGGGGCTGCAGCCAGCAGCAGTAACCCCTGCTACCAGGAAAAGCCTCAACATTACACTTTAATTTAAAAGTTAAAAACTTCAAAGCACTTTAAAAAAAATTGTAAATTTCACACCCATCCAGCCACCACTTCCTGCAGAACGCAGCATGTTGGGTTTGCAGCCGTAGCTCCTCCCGAGTCCACCAGGTGCCATGTTTCCATCACACGGGCAGTGGCCATCAGCTCAGGATTTTCCAGTGGCGAAGGAGGAGGGGGAGGGGGGGGCCACGTCCTGTCTGGGAAGCCCCCTGGGCATCTGTTCGTTTCCAGTCCCACTTCTCCTGTCCCTTTTGCTGCTCACCTTGATTTGCAGAAATCAGGGAGGGAGTGGAAAGGGTGGGGGGAGGTGCTCTGGAGAGGGACAGGGAAGAAAAAGGGGCCGGAGTGAATTCCGCTTCAGGAGTTATTGGCAGAGTTCTCATTGCTTGGGGAACTGGAGGAAGAGGAAGATGAGGAAGAGGAAAAATTCATTCCAGTCAGTCCGGGGGGGTTCGTGGCTGTGTTCTGTCCGCTTAAACTCTTCCGGCACACTGGACATGTGTCATGCTGTGTGGTAGGGCACAAAGAGACAGAAAAGGCAAGACTGAGATCCAGGCTCCACACCCTCAGCACAAGAGCTGGCACTCACCAGGTGACATTAGAAGACTCAAAAGACCAAGAGTCTAGAAATTAAAGTTGCAGCCTCTCGCTTCTCCCTTACCAGATCAAAGGGAGGTGGGAATAACTTAAGGCAGGGAAGAAGTAAAGACCGGCCCCCAGTGAGGTGCTACCTCAGGCTCAGTCCTGTAAAGTCAGACAGCTCACTCTGTCTCTGCACTGCTGCCTCTATTCCTACTTCAGCTTAGCTTGTCGTCTCTTTCCAGCATCGCCCCACAGAGAAAAAAAAACAACAGCCTGCATGCCTGGAAAAAATGTCCATGGGGAACACTACCAGCGCACACACACCCCCAAAACACAGGACAGGTACTGCACAGGCAATGGCAGCTCCCACACGCACACCTACACACCACAGAACAGGTGTGGCACAGGCAGCAGCAGCACAAGCTTCCCCCAACACACATACAGCACCGTCCCCGAACAGATATGACACAAGCAGCAGCAGTTCAGGCTTCCCACACACATGCTATCTCTGTATGCCAGCCCTGCCCTACAGGCGAGGTGGTTATTCAGTTTCTATTCATCCCTTGCTCACTCTGCCAACGTACGTGGCAGATTTGTTTCGGCAATGGGACACCTCTTCCCTGGAAAGACTCAAAGTATAAGTTACGCAATCTGTTATTAAGAGAGACACCGGTGACAAAGTCAGAGCTCAGAGACGTGCAAAGTGCTAGCGCGCTGACCTCCTGCTGCAAGCTCGGCAAGGTACAATCCCCACTAGCTCAATCACCAAGGACAGCCAAATCAATGAAGGCTCAGGCAGAGAGAGAGAGAGAGAGAGAGAGAGAGAGAATGGCCCCACCTGCTCTAGCCAGGGGACGATACAGTCATTGTGGAAAAGGTGGTTGCATGGTAACTGCCTCACGTTTTCTCCTGTCGCGTAATCGTCTTTACACACTGGACACTCTAGCGCACAACCTGCAGTTCGACAAACAGCATGAAGTAAGAGACACGCGTGCATGAGCCTGAATTATACAGGAAAGTGTGTGTCGCATGCCCCCTTTTGCACACTACACATACCTACGTGTTCTTCTGTTATCTGTACAGTAGGGAGTGCTTGGATTTTCTCCTTGTCTGCTGGAGGAGGCCCGGTGTTCTCAAACTGATTTAATAACTGAAAAATAAAATCAAGCTCTGGATACCTGACAAGAAAGGATGCATAGACAGGGAGAGGAGGGGGGGGCGGCAAATTAAATTCTGTGGGATGAATGCTCGCTCTTTCTAGCACAAGATTTCTCAACCACGGCTCCATGGACCAGCAGTGGTTTCCCCGCAGCATTTTTGCCAGACCATGGAGTGGCAGCCATTGCAGGAGGAAGCAGACCCATGATGCAGCCACCCTCTATAGCAGGGCTTCCCAAGACCCCACAAGCCAGTCGGGGTTTCAGGATATCCACAATGAATGTGCATGAGATAAGTTTGCATATCATGAGGTGTTCTGGGTCAGGCAGACATCACAGAGTTTTCCATCCAGGCAGCTAAACTTGTTCTCCAATCAGTCCTCAAGACAAAGATTCTTTAAGTTTGAAATTATTTATTGTACAGGTAAATTCTACTCACAATTGTTGCATTTCAAGTTTCAGCTCCTAGGCAAAGATCTTTGGTAACTGGAGACAGGGTAGCAGGAGAGAGGAGGAGGTCTCTTGTGTTGCAGGAGTTAGTTTATGGTAGAGGTAGGAAGCTTGAGGGATATGAAGCTGATTTAGTCTTCAGACGAAGGTAGTAAGAGAAAAGTTAAAAAACCCGATCGTTTCACAGGGTTTTACAGAGCACAGCTGGCTCAGAAGCAAGCATGGGCAAGACTGAACTCTCCTCCAGAGCTGCTAAAGGAAACACCTCCACAAGCTGGGGGCAGGGGGGCAAGGTCCAATGGCAGCGAGCCTGAGAACCATGTGACACAGAGGGAGCATGAAGGGCAGTCCCTTGAGCCTATAAGGCAACTAGGAAGACTAAAGTTAGATTGAGGGGCATTCAAGCTCTTCCGATAGTGAGAGAAAGTGGAAGGGGGAGGGAGCTTCTCTTAAAGGCAAAGGCTCACAGACTTATCATGGGTTACAAAAAGTGTTTCAATATTAAGAATCCTCAGAAGGGAGGACTGCACTAAACACAGTTAAACTACAGTATGTACAGATACAAACATGTACCCACTGCTGGGGACAGAACATGTGGATATCCTGAAAACCCGACTGGCTGTGAGGTCCCCAGGACAGGTTTGGGAAGTCCTGCTCTATATCAATTCCCACCCGGTCGCCTACGGCCCTGAGTGAGACATTCTCTACTGCCCTGGTGGTGGCTTCACTCCAGGCCTCACAGCACTGCACACTGCTCATGCCAGCACTCTTCAGCTCTTCACTACTGCTAGCAGTGAACGGCTGATCGGGCTGGCAGAACAAACATGAACATCAGGCTCAGCTGAGCCCTAGCCTGGGCTCTGTAAATAAACAAAGAAAAATATATCCATTGGGGTATGCAGCCATGAAGGCTGCTGTAGGCACCAGGCCCCTTAAAAGGGGCAGCATCTATCCCCACTGTCACCAATGTAAGTGTTTTTAGTCCTCTGGATGGAAAATCTGATTTTTTTTTCCCCTCCCCTGCTCTGGGAGCAAGAATCTTAGCTCTTTTGTCATAATTCTTGTAATGAACCTAGCTTCCCCTAATGCTTTTGAGTCTCCCGAAAGGAAAATTAGTTCTTACCTGTTAATTTTCGTTCCTGTAGTACCACGGATCAGTCCAGACTGTGGGTTGAGCCTCCTTTCCAGCAGGTGGAGACAGACCAAATCTGAAAGGATATCCTATATGAGGACAGAGCCTATGCTACAACCCTTCAGTATAACGAATGTCAAAGCAGAAAATAAGAAAACCAGAGTAGGATCAAGCAAGCAACCATAAAGCTCAATGGAGCAACTGTAAAACAATGAACGATACAAATTATACCTAACCGCTCTTGCGTATACTTGGACAACCAAGGCTTCCGGTGTATTTGCTCAGTATTATTGCACAAAAGGACGTCTAAAAGGAACTGCAACCTGCAAGAACAAGCTTCGAGAGGACAGAGAGAGAGAGACAAACAGGGATGGGCGTCTGGACTGATCCGTGGTACTACAGGAACGAAAATTAACAGGCAAGAACTAATTTTCCTTTCCCTGTACGTACCCGGATCAGTCCAGACTGTGGGATGAACCAAAGCTCCCCTAAACCGGGTGGGATCAAGACAGTCCCGCTCGAAGCACTGATAGACCAAAAGAACCAAAGAGCGGAGCTCGCACAGTGAGGCGGTAGTGTCGATCAAAAGTAGATAAGGACATCCAAGTGGCGGCACTACAAATCCCCTACGGAGAGAACAATTGAAGGTTCGCCTAGGAAGTAGCTCGAGAACACAGGGAATGAGTCATTAGATCCTCGGGAACCGCCCAAGCATGACAAAGATAAGCCGAGAAGATCACTGCCTTCAACCAACGCGCTAAAGCGAGCTCAGAAGCCGGCTTACTCCGATTGGACCCACTCAAGAGGACAAAGGATGGACCGAAACATGAAGGCCATTGGTAACAAGGAAGTAGCGACAGACAACTCGTAAGGCATTAAGGTAACAAAGAACGACACTAGTCGCAGGGGAAACGCGGGGAGTTCCGCCGCATGGAGGACATGGAGGTTAGAAGAATCTGCACCAAGAAGGAAGGGCCCGTATGAGAGATACCCCGGAGTCAGAAGGACGCAAGGAGGTTCCCGACCGGACAGCGCTAGGATCTCCGAACTTCGACGAGCAGAGGAGACAGAAACCAGAAACCAGTCTTAAGCGGAAGAGCCTTCAAGGTAGCGCGACGGAGAGGTTCGAACAGAGCCGCAGAGAGGGCACGAAGAGAACCAAATAAACTCTACGACGGGCAATCGGCGGAGAAGGCGGACAGAAATGTTTGACGCCCATGAAGCAGAAATCGCAGCCGGGTGACTGCTCAAAGACGACCTTCCACCCGACGCAGGAGAGAGCCGAGAGGGGAGACTTAAACGTGCCGAGAACGAGAAGAAAGACCCTCGGAGAGAACGTCTTGGAGAAGAAAAACTACAAGATTGGGGCGGAGTACGCTGAGAAACCCGACTCTGCACAAACAGCCTCAACACGTTCCAGATACGCACGAAGTCCAGAGAAATCGAATGTTTCCGTGCCCGCAGCCAGGCGGAGAAGACCTCCTCCTAATAGCAATTGCGCCGGAGACGACGACGTTCAAGGGCCAGGCCGCTAAACAAGCGCGATCGGCCTGGACGGAAAGTGCAAGTCCCTGACTAGGGAACAGAGGAAGATGGTGAAGCCGCAGAGGTAAAGTCCGTTGCTAGATTGAGAAAAGAATCCATGAACCACGGCCCGCGCGGCCACTCGGGGGCTAGCAGAAGCACGGGACCCAGATGGAAGTCTATTTGCCTGAGGACTTTCCCGACCAGAGACTACACGTAGAGAAGGACGCTCGCCGGTCAAGGGAGAGCCAGAACCTCCACGCCCGCCGAGCCGTGGTTCCTGCAGCGGAAGAACCAAGTTGCCATGGTATTGCGAAGAGTCGCCAAGCGGGCCGAGGCGGGAGGCGACCACCTGTTGATGAGAAAATCCATGGCTGCATCAAAGAGTGTCCAGTCCTGGGAGCGAGCAACTGAGAAATCCGCCTAAACACTCCCCTGCCCACGGAGTGGGAGACCGCCGGGCACCGTAGATGTCGCTCGGCCCAGGCGAAGAGAAGGCTGGTGTCCAGGGCCACCAGCAGACTGCAGGCGCCTCCTGGGCGACGGATGGAAGCCAAGGCGGTGGTGTTGTTGGCTAAGACTCGTATCGCCTCGCCGCGGATGAGGGGAAGAAACTCCAGAAGAGCGAGGAACATCGCCCGAGCCGCCAACCGCTTGAGGCGCCAGGAAGAGGTAGCCACTGGCCAGATCCCCTGGGATAGGCAGACCACACCCCAGCCCGAGACAAAGGTGACCGCGGTCACGATCGCCCACCGAGGGATGTGGAGAAGCCGTCCCGGTAGCAACTGAGGGAGGGGAAGTTACCCCAGCAAAGCGGCGACGGCAGAGCCCAAACAACGGAAGGGCAGGGAAAAAACCGTGTCGCCACTGGCTGCCAACGGGACAGCAAAGATGCCTGGAACAGGCGCATATGAGGAAAAGCCCAAGGCACTAGGTCGACGGTAAGGGCCAAGGAGCCCGAGATATGCAGGCAGGCACAAGCCATCGGAGAAGGGAGCAAGAGCAGACCCTGAAACTGGCTGAACAGCTGAAGGACCCGCGCGCAAGGCACGAGACCTTGCCTACCCGGGTGTAGAAGAGGGCTCCCAGGTACTCCGGGAAGGGCTGAAGATTGCTCTTAAAGAAATTTAGTATCCGCCCCAGAGACGCAAGAAGAGCTCGTACGTGATACAATGACCGCCGGCAAAGAACCGCTGCCTTGGCCCCGACGCGCCAGACGTCTAGTTAAGAGTAGACGAGGAGTCCTGCCTGGCGGAGAGCTGCTGCCAGCAACACCCAGACATTGGTGAAGATGCAAGGTGCCGTCGCGAACCAAAGGGAAGCGCCCGGAACTCAAAAGTCCCAGTGGAGGGCGCGAACGCGAAGAGACTATGGCACTCACGACAAAACGGATAATGGAATATGCCACTGTGAAAACGAGGAGGAAAAGGAATGCCCCGGGGCAAGACGGCACGAGCATGCTCACAGGGTGCCCCTGCGGAGAAGCGGGACCGTGAGAGCCCGGTTGACTCCTGTGAGGTCTAAGATCAAACAAAGAAAATAGGATAGTGGCCTGCGGCGAGAACGCTGTCTGGAACCGGGGTCTCCGCGCCCAGACACAGGAGCTTGGTGGGGGTTTGCTCCACCATGTGTCGCAGGGACCGACCGTACGGGAAAACAGAAAAAGATGCCGACAAACTCGAGGAAGCGAAGACGTACCCGTCTCTGAGAACGTCGAGGACCCACTGGTCCGACCGGATCGGGACCCAGTCCGCGGAGAACAGGGAAAAAGCGACCGCCCCAGGAGGGGACCGAAGAGTGAGGTAAGGAAAACTCCAGAGTGTGTGCAGGCGGAAGGATTGAGCGCGTGGGCTAACCCTCGCGAAAGGGATGGCGCCCACAAGAATGCTGCGACAAAAACTGCGATCAAGAAGGAACAAACCCCCTGAGGAGTCACCGTGCCCACATGGGGTATACCACCTCTGGCCCCAAAGTGTGGACGAGAGGGTATAAGGGACTGGGATGGGTTCGGATGGGCCACCGGGAGCTGCCGGCCCTTACTTTCCCCTAAGGAATCCCTAGAATCTCAAGGTCCTGGACAAGGAACAGCAACGTACCCCGCCGGGCTGTGGATGCCGGAGCGGCCGACCAGCGGCGCAGCTAGAAAAACCGTGTGGCGGACATCGCCGAGGCAATCGCCTTTGGCTGGAGGCAGAGAAGGGTCGAATGCGCCGTCTCTGGCCACGGGAGGGCCCGGGCTCAGAGGAAAGTTGATGTTGACCCCATCTGAGACCTGCCCGCAGTAGGAAACTGCAGCAAAAAGTGGAACACACCCCCGGCGCTAGAACATCAAAGTGCACTTCAGAGGAGCCTCGAAAAGGCGTACCGAGGCCACTTAAAAGCCGGGGAAAAAACCCTCTTGAAATGTGCCTGCATAAGTAGCCCACGAAGGGAATATTGGTCTTTTTTTTTTTTTTTAAACGAAGCACGCTACTGGAAGGGGAAGCTTGTTCAGGGCCCGGCCTGGCCGGGGAGCCTGCCAATGCCTCAGGCGCAACTGTGTGTGCTCGGGAGGAGGGGAAAGGCACTTGCCGAAAACCGGAATCCCTCCCGGACCGGAGCACCAGGAGTGGAAGGGAGCTTACGCGACCGGATGGGCTATAGGATCTGGGAGTACCGGATCCGCTGGGGGTCAGGGAGGGGGGCACCACCGGGACCACCCGCGCCCCCAGGGGGTCCGTAGCCGGCCGAACTGTCAGCGGCACGGAGTGGGGAAATGGTAGCTCATTTTATTATTTATTTATTGAAAAATTATTATTATTATTTTTTTTTTTAATATTGTGTTGTCCCGGGGGGGGGGGGGGGGGGGACGACACCTTCCTCCTCCTCCTGCGTAATTAGGGAAAGGCATATAAACAAAAGAGCCCAAAATATCCCGTGTGGGGGAGGGGAAGGGGGAGGCGAGGGGGTGACAAAAAACCCTTCCTGGGGGGCTGGGGGCCTCAAATCGGGGGGTAGCTGCAAAAAAAAAAAAAGCAGCCCCCCCCCAGCCCCAGGGAGCTCCGAAAACGGAGCCGATAAAAAATCCAAAATGGCCACCGTTCCCGTGTTTTCCCGACCCTGGAAAGGCCTGGCCAAGCTTTGGGGAGTCGATCCCTGGGCTAAATTTGCCTTCCCTGCCGAGGAGGGACCTTCCCCACCCGGCAGGGAGGCATAGAAGAAGCCCACTTGCAAAAAACTCGACGGGGGCTGGAAGGAGAGGCAGGCTGCCTGCCGCGGCAAAGAGAGAGCCGCTCTGAAGAGAAAAAAAGCTGCAGAAAAAAAAGTTTGATTGACAGCCTGGAGGCCAGGAGTGAAGCAGTGGGGAATCCTGCTGACTCCTGCCTGTCTGGCTGCCGGTTCAAGCCTCCTGAGACCAGCAAAAGAAAAAAATACTGGTCTACTGCTGCAAATAAGTTAGAGGTAGGGGAATACCTGCAACTTATTAAAAAAAAAAGTGAAAATTCCTCTTCTAAATATTTATTCACTTTTTTTTTTTTTTTAACTGAGCGCAGCAGCGGGTTACTAAACCCTCTCGGCAGCCCGGGGGGGGGGGGGGGGGGGGAGACGAGACCCGGAGAGACTCGGTCCCCACACCTGGAAGCGGAACGGACTCAGGCCATGCAGCGCACAAGGGGCAAAGCCCCCCTGAGACCGGCAAGAGCCGGGAGACGGAACCGTCTCCCACAGAAGAAAAGAAAAAAATCACTAAAGAAAAAAATTCCTTACTACGACGGAAAATAAGAATAAGAATAAGTACTTGCTTGATCCGTGAGGAAAGAAGGAAGAAAGGCTGACTAGCCTAAAGCAGAGAACGAAGGGCGAGCTGCTAGCACCTGCTGGAGACAAACAAATACTGAAGGGTTAGAGCAGGGGTCGGGAACCCATGGCTCGCAAGCCAGATATGGCTCTTTTGAGGGCTGCATCTGGCTCGCAGACAAGTGTCACCACACTTTCCCGCTGACCCAGCTGCTCCCCGGTCCTCCTCCGCCCGGGCTTAAAATGCTGTCAGCCCGGGCGGAACGCGGCAGGACAGCTGGAGTCAGCGGCAACCGGCGTGCTCTCTTCTTCCCCCCCCCCCCCCCCCCGCGGCCCGGAAGAGGAAGTGGAGAGTATCGGGTGCGTGCGCGGCAAGAAGAGGCCACGCTAGTGCGCTCGGCATCGGCCCGAAGAAAAGAAGACTGCAGTTTGCTCGCTCATTCACTCTCTCCCCCACCCCGGGAACTCGCGGCAGCAGCAACAGCCTCCTCCCAACGCTAACCTCTTCATTTTCAGCCCTCGCGGAGGCGGAGTCCCATCGGCCGCGGTTGAAGCTCTTCATTTTCCTCCGAACCGCGCTGCAGTCTTCTTTTCTTCGGGCCGATGCCGAGCGCACTAGCGTGGCCTCTTCTTGCCGCGCACGCACCCGATACTCTCCACTTCCTCTTCCGGGCCGCGGGGGGGGGGGGGGGCCTGTGTGTGTGTATGTGTGTGTGTGTGTGTGTGTGTGAGTGAGAGATTGCATGTATGTGAATGATTGAGAGCCTGTACATGTGAAAGAGAGTATGTCTGTGATTGAGAGCCTGCCTTTGAGAGAGAGAGAGAGAGAGAGAGAGAGAGAGCATGAATGTAAGTTTACCATTGGGAACCTGTATGTGTAAGTTTGTGATTGAAAACCTGTTTGTGTGAAAGAGTATGTGTGTATGATTGAGATCCTTTGTGTGTGAGAGAAATCATGTGTATGTATGATTAAGAGCCTGTGTGTATAAGTAAGAGTGATCATGTGTGTCTGTGTGTGATTGAGAGCTGGTTTAGGTGATGGAGCATGTGAGTATGTGATTGAGAGCCTGTGTAAGTGAGAGAAAGAGAGGACATGTTTGTAAGCATGTGAATGAGAGTCTGTGTGTGAGAGAAAAAGACAGCATGTATTTATGTGATTGAAAGCCTGTGTGTGTGTGTAAGCGTGAAAAGATAGACAGCATGTGTGTAAATGTGTAATTAAGAGCCTATATAAGTGAGAGAGAAAAAACATGTGTCTATGTGAGTACTGAGAGCATGTGTGTATAGGTGTGTCATTGAAAGCCAGTGTGAGAGAGAGCGCTGGTATGTGACTGAGAGAGGAGAAAGTTCCAAGCAAACCACCCCACCTCCTGCTAATTCAGAACAATCTCAGGACACCTGGATATCAAACGTTCCCAGGTATGCTGAGCAAAAAAATGTTTGTATCCTTATTTTTCATTACTGGGTCTTTGTGTCTGCTATTTTGAAATATTTTGTTGGTATCTGGAAATGTTTTATATGTGTTTTTAATTATTGGATATTCCACTCATTAGCTGTTTCGAAATATGTTCTTTTTGTTAGTACAGTTTTACTGCTGATGATTTTATATTTCTTGATTTGTTTTATAAGGATGGGTGATGTTTCTTTTTTCCTTTGTTACACTGCATACAGAGACTCTGGCTTATTGCAGTTTCCAATTCAGTTTTGTCTGCATGCTTCTTGTTATGCGTTTTGGTCTCTTTATTCTATGTTAGGTGAGGGACAGCACGTGATTCAGGTGAGGTTTTCTGCTGGCGTGTAGTTTCTGTGTAGGACTCTGTAGCAGCCTGGCTTGGTCCGTTTTCCTAATAGGAGATGTATTGGTGTCTTAAGGCCTGGTGTAATATTTTCAGAGACTTATTGTACTTTAAAAGTGTGATCTTACATAAAATGCACACATTTACTTGTATTTAGTTTTAAACATATTGTATGGCTCTCATGGAATTACATTTTAAAATATGTGGCGTTTATGGCTCTCTCAGCCAAAAAGGTTCCTGACCCCTGGGTTAGAGCATAGGCTCTGTCCTGATATAGGATACCTTTTCAGTTTCAGTCTGTCTCCACCTGCTGGAAAGGAGGCTCAACCCACAGTCTGGACTGATCCGGGTACGTACAGGAAAAAAGGAGGATGGGTGGGGAGAGAAGGAAGAGAGGTGGGTAAACGTATTTACTCCCTCTGCACTTTAGTCACAAAAGGGGACCCCCCATACTCTTCAGCCACAGGAGGAAACTCCTCCTCCTCCCCTCCATTCTTCAGGAGTCTCCCCCACCTCTACCAGCCAGGCGGGTCCCACATCAGTTTAGGTGGTCAGCTGAGCGGTCCCTGATATCAAAAGGTTGAGGAACACTGTTCTAGCGTACTTTTCACCACTCACACCTTGTAACTAGACAGCTATGAAGTCCCGCCTGCTCTGCCATAGCTCCCAGCAAGCAGCAGCAAAATCCTTACCTGGGTGATAATAGCGTCCAGCCCATTGGCACCCCAGGCATAGTCCATCGGATTGGAATGCAAGACCCCCCTGAAGAAGCAGGAGAGAAAAAGCAGAATTACCACCATCTGGGTCCACAAAGCCAAGTGGCAGAAAGAGGGCCCCAGTCTCCTGACTCACCATGGTCCTAGTCCCAGGTTTGGCATCGCTGTTGGAGCAATAATTCCATTTACCAATTGTTGTATAATTCTAGAAGCAGCCAAAGAAAGTTGTTGTTAGAAATTAAATCATGGAGAAACAGCTATACAGCAAAGGGTGCACAATCAGCTGGGGAAATAACTGGCTTTAATACATTATTTCCAAACAGGGACAATACATAACATGGCAGATGACAGCAGACCCATCCAGTCTGCCCATATGGCATGAATATATCCCAACACAGAAGCAAAGCCACTTGTAAGAGCTCTCTCCTTACCTAAATCCATTTTTGTTTGCTCCCTCCTTGGTTGGCTGCCATCCCAGGTATATGAGAATACAAGTTCCCATACTTCAACACCCAAGGGCTCCCACCGCCTATCTTGTACCACTAGGTTTTGCTATCAAAACTAGTGAAGCTTTTAACCCCATCTGGCTACCTAGGATCCCGTGGACAGTAATCAGTCATTGGTTTCTGGGGAGTTGTGGCCTGCCAATTCCAACCCAACTATTCTCTGGCCCACGGTGGCACTAGTGCGTGCTGCATCTATCTGTCCCATTTTCTCCGGCTTGTTTTCTGGACAGTACCCGGCAGCCACCAATCTGCTGGCACTAACCCCTAACACACTTTGCAACCAGAGCTCAAGAAAACACTAAATGTTAGTGAGATAACAAGATGCCTGGTAATGAGGCAGAAGGAGAAGAGGTGACTTATCCAGGGTCACACACAATGACATAGTCGAGATTTAAACCGCAGCCACAGCTGTAACCCAGGAGGAGCTGCTGTCATTTATTATTTATTTTATTTATCTATCATTTTTCTATACCGAACTTCATGACAAGCTTCATATCAGGCCGGTTTACATCAAACTTAGGGATTAACTGAAACATAACCATATAACAGGAAAGCCGAAGCACAGTTACAAGTAAACAGGGAGAATGAACTTGGGGGCTAGTGTAGCCAGGAAATAAAGGACAGAAAAAACTGGAGAATTATTAAAGCCTGAGAGAGTCCAGGGAAGAATAATGTTGAGATACAGTGCTTCAGTCAAACAACGGAGTGCAAGAGACATTGGGGGCTACACATCAGCGGCAAGTCAGAAGCCGGTTTAAACTTTAGGTCCCAGCAAGGGTACAACTTCACTCAGCAGTGGAGTAGCTCCTGCCCCGAATGTTCATCAGAATCAGAGTGCAGGAGCCCGCTGGCCTCCCACGGGAACCTTGGTTAGTTACTCAAGCAGCCAGCTACGTCAGGAAGGCACTATGGGGTAGATTTTCAGACGAGCGCGAATAGCCTACTTTTGTTTGCGCTCCAGGCGCAAACAAAAGTACGCTGGATTTTAGTATACGCGCGTAGTCGCGCGTATCGGCTAAAATCCTGGATCAGCGCGCGCAAGGCTATCGATTTCGTATAGCCTGCGCGCGCCGAGCCGCGCAGCCTACCCCCGTTCCCTCCTAGGCCGCTCCGAAATCGGAGCGGCCTAGAAGGGAACTTTCCTTTGCCCTCCCCTCACCTTCCCCTCCCTTCCCCTACCTAACCCACCCGCCCGGCCCTGTCTAAAACCCCCATCCTACCTTTGTCGGGGGATTTACGCCTCCCAGAGGGAGGCGTAAATCCCCGCGCGCGAGCGGGACTCCTGCGCGCCGGGCCGCGACCTGGGGGCCACGCCCCCGGACCGCCCCGGGCCGTAGCCACGCCCCCGTACCCGCCCCCAAAATGCTGCCAACACGCCCCCGCAACGCCGCGCGCTCCGGCCCCGCCCCCCGACACGCCCACTCCGAAAACCCCGGGACTTACGCGAGTCCCGGGGTTCAGCGCGCGCCGGTGAGCCTATGTAAAATAGGCTCACCGGCGCGCAGGGCCCTGCTCGCGTAAATCCGCCCGGTTTTGGGCGGATTTACGCGAGCAGGGCTCTGAAAATCCGCCCCTTAATGAGTACACCCCCTCTCCAAACTCAGAAAAGATTTCCCCCAAAAGGACAAACAAAAGATAAACGTTAAGGGACTGTTAACTGAATGTTGTAATTAACAAAGAAACAACTGGTCAATGAAACATCATGTGAAGGTTATTAACATGTTAAAAGATATTTTGGTTTCCAACAAGAAATAAAGAAAAAAAAAAAAATCTTAGAAAATGATTCCTCTCACCCTGAAGCCTGAACTCACCCTTCCAGCGTGGGCACACCTTCATGGCGGCCGGCAGTGCGCCGCGCAGAGAGCCGGGCTCTAGGCTGCCGTGCTCCATATCTCTGCCGAGACTGCTGTTCCCTCTCTCTCCTATTCTCCATGTCCCTGTTGTCCTCGGACTGTGTGCTGGACCCAAAACTCGGAAATTCAAAGCTGTCATCAAAGACGCCAAATGCAAACTGCCCATAGCCGTGTGGTAAAGTGAAGACGTGCTGATCCAGGTTCTGGGAATTGTCAAGGGAGAGAAAAGAGGCCGCTCAGACACAGATCTCCATCTGCATTGGTGCATGTGGGTGGGAGTAACGAAGAGAGGTTTTCATGTTACAGATTGATGCATGGCTGCAGTGTCCCCCTCCGAGTGACCAAACTGTAACAGAGGACAGCGAAGAGTGATGCCCCTGGGGCACAGGACTTACCTCAAATGGATGTCGATTTTGATCGTTAGAGGCAGCTGAGGGGGTGGAATTTTCTTCTGTATTGCTAACAAAAACAAACAGAGTTACTGCATGTGGCAGGTATTTTATTGTTGCTCTCTTTTATATACAGAGATACCCCAAGCCAGGTAGAACGTTACATACCATGCTGACGTGGTAGCACATACTTCAAACTGAACCGACTGGTCAACGGGAAGTAACTCGTTTTACTGCCTTTTTTTTTTTTTTTTTTTTTTAAACAGGTGGCTTAATCCTCCACATTTGGTCAGGTTCCAAACAAACAATTTCCTGTCCCCTGGGAGGTCAGGTGGCATTAACCACCTTTCCTCCCAATATAGTAAAGCTCAAAGACCAAGAAAGGAAAACTGGTTCTTACCTGCTAATTTTCGTTCATGTAGTACCACAGATCAGTCCAGACTGCCGGGGTTGTCTCTCCCCTCCAGCAGATGGAGTCAGAGAAAAACTTGAAGGGCACCCCCTCTTAACCTGGTGTGCCACCTGCATCTCCTCAGTTTAAAGATTATCTAAGCAGAAACGAGAATGATAACGGATCAAGCAAAGACAAAACAGAGAACTTTTAACAGAAACTGGTGGAAAAAATATGCTAAACTCAGAAGAAGAAGAAACCTCTAGCCTTCTTCTGTAACCTTCTGCAGCAACAACGAATAACAGAGCGGACTCTCAAGAAAGGAACTTAGTGAAAATCCCCATAAAGGGAGGGCACCTGGACTGATCCGTGGTACTACAGGAACGAAAATTAGCAGGTAAGAACCAATTTTCCTTTCCCTGTCCTGATCAGTCCAGACTGCTGGGATGTACCAAAGCTTCCCTATGTAGGATGGGACGTTGAGAGTCCCGCTCGAATGACACTGCTTCCAATGTTGCTGATGTCCGGAGCTTGGACGTAGTGTTGAGCAAATGTATGAAGAGTCTTCCAGGTTGCCGCTCTGCAGATTTCTTGCAGCGAGACCAACTTGAGATCGGGAATAAGTTGGCCTTGAGAAATGTAAGCAGACGAAATTGCTTCTTTCAACCATCGCTCAATGGTCGCCTTAGACGCTTTATGATCCTTCATAGCTCCGCTCCACAAGACGAACAAATGATCGGAAACCCGGAAAGAATTGTGACCTCCAAATAGCGCAACAGAGCCCTTCTAACATCCAGGCACTTCAACTCCCTCGCATGAGATACATCTGGAGAGATATGCGAAAAAGCCGGGAGCTCCACTGATTGACTTAAGTGGAAGGCCGAGACCTCCTTTGGCAAAAAGGAAGGAACCATTCTAAGAGAGACTCCAGAATCAGAAATCCGCAAAAAAGGTTTCCCTACAAGAAAGGGCCTGGATCTCCGAGATTCTCTGGGCTCAGCAGATCGCCACCAAAAACAGTCTTTAAAGTGGCCCGCTTAATAGGTTCAAAGGGAGCGTCACACAAGACCTTAAGCACCAAATTAAGGCTCCAGGACGGACAAACTGAACAGACAGGAGGATTCAAATGCTTTCCCCCCCCCCCCCCCCGGAGAAAACACGCCACATCCAGATGGGATGCCAGAGTTCTACCATGTACCTTGCGCCTAAGAAACAACCCAAGGCAGCCACCTGGTCCCAAAGGGAATTAAAGAACAACCCTTTGGCTAAGCCCCTCTGTAAGAACGCCAGAATGTGCGCCACTGAAGACTGGCAGGGGAGAACGCCCTGCTCACGACACCACGATTCGAAGACTCTCCATACCCTGACATAAGTCAGGGAGGTAGAGGTCTTCCTTGCTTGCAGAAGAGTAGTAATTATGTCCTCCGAATAACCTTTCTTCCTCAATTGCCGCCTTTCAAAAGCCAGGCTGCTAGACAAAAACAAAAGCGATCTGCCTGGTCAAAAAATATAGGGTCTTGACGAAGCAGATTTGGAAGATGTCCGAGCCTCAGGGGACTGTCCACTGCGAGACTGACCAGGTCTGCGAACCACGGCCATCAGGGCCACTAGAATTACCTTCCCTGGATGGACCTTTATCCATCAGAGAATCTTGCCGATCAGAGGCCAGGGAGGGAAGGCATAGAGGAGTACTTTGGTCGGCCACGGAAGTACCAGCAGGTTGACTCCCTCCGCTGCGTCTTCCCTTCTGCGACTGAAGAAACATGGCGCTTTGGCATTTCTTTGAGTAGCCATCAAGTCCAGGTGGGGAGGCCCCCATCTGTGAGACAAGGTCCATCGCTTTGTTGGAAAGTTTCCACTCTCCTGGATTGATCCGCTGCAGACTCAGGAAATCTGCCTGTATGTTGTCGGTTTCGGCTATGTGGGATGCCGCAAGAAGGGCAAAATGCCGCTCCACCCAGGCCATGAGTTTTGGGGGGGAGGGGGGGGTGCAATGAAGTAAATTTGAAGGGTTGGGATGGGTTAGCCGAAATAAAATCGGCTCGGTTGGCCATAACATAGTACCATGTTTCCCCGAAAATAAGACATCCCTGAAAATAAGCCCTAACCATTTTTTCAGAGCTAAAAAAGAATATAAGACCTGTCTTATTGGAGAAACACGGTAGGAAGTGCCGCAGCGCCAACCGAACTGCCTTGGTCTCCAGGCGATTGATAGACTAGCTCGCCTCCTCCAATGACCACTGGCGCTAAACCGATTGGGACTAACAAACCACTTCCCAGCCGGAAAGACTGGCATCCGTGGTTACTACAACCCACTGAGGAACCGCGGAGTCCACACTGCAACTCAAATGCTCCGGGACAAGCCACCAGTCAAGACTGGACCTGGCTGAATCTGTGAGAGGTAAGGGGACCTGAAATTCCTCCGACTTTGGATCCCAATGGGAGAGTAATGCTCTCTGTAATGGTCTCATATGAGCAAATGCCCACGGAACCAATTCCAGGGTGAACGCCATTAAACAGAGGACCTGAAAATAGTCCCAGAACTTGGGGAGTGGAAGCGACAAGAGATTACGGACCCGCTGCATCAATTTGGCGAACCGGTCCGGCTGGAGGAACACCTTCCCCACACGGATGTCGAACCTGGCTCCCAAGAGGTCCAGCATCTGAGATGTGAGGAGGTTGCTCTTGGCCTGATTGACAACCCAGCTGAGAGATTCTAGAAGACTCATAATTTTTATGACCGCGTCTCGCAAAGGGCTCTCAACTTCGCTCGGGCGAGCCAGACGTCCAGATACAGGTGAACCAGTACCCCTTCCCTCCTGAGAGCCACCGCCAAGACCACCATTACCTTGGTGAATGTGCGAGGCGCCGTAGCCAGACCGAACGGCAGGGCAGAGAACTGGAAATGCATGCCGAGGATCATGAAGGGAAGAAATTTCTGGTGATCCTTGCGGATGGCTATGTGCAAGTATGCTTCCATTAAATCCAGGGAAGCCAGGAACTCACCACTGCGGACCACCGCAATGACAGAGCGCAGAGTCTCAATCCAGAAATGTGGAACTTTGAGTGCCCTGTTCACCTTCTTCAAGTCGAGGATCGGCTAGAAGGTCCCCTCTTTCTTTGGGACCACAAAATAGATTGAGTAGTGCCCTTTGGTCCACTCTGCCTGAGGAACGAGAACTATGACCCCCAGAGAGCTCAACTGGTCGAGAGTCCGTCGAACAATCTGCTCTTTCATGTGAGAGCCGCAAGGGGAGACCATAAAAGGGTCTTGGAGAGGTCGAGGAAATTCCAAAGCATAGCCGTGTTCTATGATGCTTAAAACCCACTGATTGGAAGTTATTTTGGCCCATTCCTCGTAAAAATTGGACAGCCGTCCCCCCACACGAGGAACCGAGGGATGGGCCGACCGCATCTCACTGAGTGGACTTGGCTCCTAGCGACCTCATCGTGAGAAGGCCTATGGACCCGAAAGGAGTGAGACCAGGCTTGTGGCCTGCCTGCGGGCTGCCTCTGACCCGAAGGCTGCGCCCTGCTCTGACAGATTCTCCGTTGTGCCCGAAAACAAGAATGGGCCGGAAGGAAGCCTCTGGAAGGCTTAGGCTTATCCCCCTGGAGCTTGTGAACCTTGTTCTCTCTCAGGGACTTAATCAGCTACTCCAAATCTTCGCCAAAGAGAAACTTCCCCTTGAAAGCTAACGCACTCAACTGGGCTTTGGAAGAGACATCGGCCGACCAGTTGTGTAGCCACAGGAGCCTCCTCCCAGAAACTGCAGACGCCATGGTCCTTGAGGAAGTACGCAGACGATCGTACAAGGCATCCACTCCATATGCAACCGCCGCCTCCAAGTGCTCCGCCTGTGCCGATTCCTGAGGTGGAAGGTCTCTGGAAGTCAATAACTGTTGTACCCAGTGGAGGCCCGCCCAGAGCATGAAGCTACTACAAACGGCCACTCTGATACCCAGAGCCGAAACTTCAAATATCCGCTTCAAAGGAAACTTGAGTTTTCTATCCTGGAGGTCCTTGAGGGCTGCTGCTCCTGCTATTGGGATTATGGTTCTCTTCGTCACCGCAGACACTGAGGCGACCACTTTAGGGAACTTCAACAGCTCCAGGGTCTCTTCAGGCAAAGGATAAAGTTTGTCCATAGCCCGACCCACTCGCAGGCCTGCCTCTGGCACATCCCACTCCCAGATCATCAACTGCTGAACCATGGGATGAAAGGGAAAAGTCTTTGCTGGACCCCTCAATCCCACCAGGACCAGGTCCACCGAATCCTGGGGCAAGACTTCCTTGGGGAGCTCCACCCCGAGCTCCGACAAGACCCACAGGATGAGTGGGTCTAATTCTTCCCTGTGGAACAGGCAAACAACCTTCAGGTCATCAACTTCCAGAGGAGATGCCTTCCCCAAGTTCTCATCTGGATCCGCTCCCGGCAGGGGCAAAGGAACCTCGAGCGGGTCCGAAGTACCAGTGCCTGCCGTCTCCGGGAATGCGGGCCCGTCTGGGAGTGAGGAGCCCTGCAGCTTTTTCACACGAAGGGATCCCTGGGACTCTAGGCGCCTGGGAATCTTCTGGGGAGGTCCCTCAGGACATCCCTGCTGCGAAGCCCTGCTCTTCTGAGCCTGGGTAGCCGGAAAGGCTTTGTGTATTAAAAGCACAAAATCCAACGAGAAGGCATCAGTGTCGCCCCCTTCCCCATCAGGGGATCGGACTCACCCTCAAAAAAGTCCTGGTAGGGATCTAAAAGGTCCTCAGGCCTGCCGGGGACCAGAGACAAAGCAGGCACGAGATCCCCTCACCCGATGCCTTGGCCTGCATGTCTGCAAAAGAATTCAAGATGGCTGCCGTTTCCACGCTCAGCGGGAACGGATCGCCCTGAGGGGAAGATCTCTTTGCTGCACCGCGGGATTTAGCTGCCGACCCCGGCCCCTTATCTGAGGTACCTTCCCCACTGGGGAGGCACCTAACACAAAGCCCTGAGTGGGAGAGCTGCGAAGCGGACTCCCCACAGGCAGCACAGTGCGCTGGAGGTGGCATGGTAAAGCACAGGGAGGCGCCAACGGGACAGAGGAGAAGACGCAGCTGCAGTCAGAGCACCAGAGAAACCCCGCTTCAGCGAACAAAAAAGGAAAAAAACTGCCCGAAAGCAATCCAGAGCCCAATCAAACCTTGAAACTTTTTTTTTTTCAAAACTTACTTCAGTTGCAGCAGCCGCTAAAAAACCAAAGAAGGTTGACAGGCTGCTTTCTTTTTTTGACCAGGACAGGGATGAGAATGGGGGGGCCAGACCACCGGTAATCACCCCGGGCACCTTACCATTCAGGAGCCTTGCGGGGTCACCAACCCCAGCTCCTCAAACCTACTACCAGGGGGGATGGCCCCACTAGGACCTGCCTACCCCCTGGGAGGTTGCGCCTGTTTATCCTGCTTGATCCTAAGAACATAAGAAATTGCCATGCTGGGTCAGACCAAGGGTCCATCAAGCCCAGCATCCTGTTTCTAACAGAGGCCAAACTAGGCCATAAGAACCTGGCAATTACCCAAACACTAAGAAGATTCCATGCTACTGATGCAATTAATAGCAGTGGCTATTCCCTAAGTAAAATTGATTAATAGCCATTAATGGACTTCTCCTCCAAGAACTTATCCAAACCTTTTTTGAACCCAGCTACACTAACTGCACTAACCACATCCTCTGGCAACAAATTCCAGAGCTTTATTGTGCGTTGAGTGAAAAAGAATTTTCTCCAATTAAGTCTTAAATGTGCTACTTGCTAACTTCATGGAATGCCCCGTAGTCCTTCTATTATCCAAAAGTGTAAATAACCGAGTCACATCTACTCATTCAAGACCTCTCATGATCTTAAAGACCTCTATCATATCCCCCCTCAGCCGTCTCTTCTCCATGCAGAACAGCCCTAACCTCTTCAGCCTTTCCTCATAGGGGAGCTGTTCCATCCCCTTTATTATTTTGGTTGCCCTTCTCTGTACCTTCTCCATCGCAACTATATCTTTTTTGAGATGCAGAGACCAGAATTGTACACAGTATTCAAGGTGCAGTATCACCATGGAGCGATATAGAGGCATTATGACATTTTCCGTTCTATTAACCATTCCCTTCCTAATAATTTCTAACATTCTGTTTGCTTTTTTTTGACTGCTGCAGCACACTGAGCCGAAGATTTTAAAGTATTATCCACTATGATGCCTAGATCTTTTTCCTGGGTGGTAGCTCCTAATATGGAACCTAACATCGTGTAACTACAGCAAGGGTTATTTTTCCCTATATGCAACACCTTGCACTTGTCCACATTAAATTTCATCTGCCATTTCGATGCCCAATCTTCCAGTCTTGCAAGGTCCTCCTGTAATGTATCACAATCCGCTTGTGATTTAACTACTCTGAATAATTTTGTATCATACGCAAATTTGATAACCTCACTCGTCATATTCCTTTCCAGATCATTTATATATATATTGAAAAGCACCGGTCCAAGTACAGATCCCTGAGGCACTCCACTGTTTACCCTTTTCCACTGAGAAAATTGACCATTTAATCCTACTCTCTGTTTCCTGTCTTTTAACCAGTTTGTAATCCACGAAAGGACATCACCTCCTATCCCATGATTTTTTAGTTTTCTTAGAAGCTCATGAGAGACTTTGTCAAACGCCTTCTGAAAATCCAAAAACACTACATCTACAGGATCACCTTTATCCACATGTTTATTAACCCCTTCAAAAAAATGAAAATTTGTTAGGCAAGACTTCCCTTGGGCAAATCCATGTTGACTGTGTTCCATTAAACCATGACTTTCTATATGTTCTACGTTTTTGATCTTGAGAATAGTTTCCACTATTTTACCCGGCACTGAAGTCAGGCTCACTGGTCTATAGTTACCTGGATTGCCCCTGGAGCCTTTTTTAAATATTGGGGTTACATTGGCCACCCTCCAGTCTTCAGGTACAATGGATGATTTTAATGATAGGTTACAAATTTTAACTAATAGATCAGAACTTTCATTTTTAAGTTCCTTCAGTACCCTAGGATGCATACCATCCGGTCCAGGTGATTTGCTACACTTTAGTTTGTCAATCTGGCCTACTACATCTTCCAGATTCACAGTGATTTCGTTCAGTTCATCTGACTTATTACCCCTGAAAACCATCTCCAGAACTGGTATCTCCCCAACATCCTCATTAGTAAACACGGCAGCAAAGAATTAATTTATTTAGTCTTTCTGCAATGGCCTTATCTTCCCTAAAAGCCCCTTTAACCCCTTGGTCATCTAACAGTCCAACAGACTCCCTCACAGGTTTCTTGCTTCAGATATATTTTTTAAAGTTTTTATTATGAGTTTTTGTCTCTATAGCTAACTTCATTTCAAATTCTGTCTTCGCCTGTCTTATCAATGTTTTACACTTAACTTGACACTATCTTTCTTTTTTGTTTTTCAAATAGAGATTGTCTTAACCCCTAAGCACAGGGCAAGACCATAGGGTTTACACCATCTCCATCTGCTGGAGACACAGAAATACTGAGGAGCAGCAGGTGGCACACCAGGTTAAGAGAGGGCGCTTTCGAAGTTTTTCTCTGTCTCCATCTGCTGGAAGGGAGGCATAATCCAGCAGTCTGGACTGATCCAGGTACGTACAGGGAATGGACCAATTCTCAACTAATGGCTCAGATCTTACATTTGACTTTTGCATAAAAGAGGCTGCTTTATTAGTTTGATTTAAGCTAGTACTCAGTGGAAAAATATATCTAATATCTGACCCGCCCAGGCCCCTTGGATTTCTACAATGCCAGTTTCACTTCCGAGAATGAAAAGAACATATTGATGGGCTGTTGTCTCTTACACAAACAGTACACAGAAATAACACATGGCTTGTATGCACTAGTATAAAAAGTGGGGTGCAAGTCCCTTTTGGCTACATGTAAGATTTGTATCCAAGTTCTGGTTAAGAGCCTCCATACGTTTAAGACCAAACCTCTGGTACAAACATTTCCTGAAACAGTTTTTAAGGACAACCCACAAACCTGAAAACCACTGTGTTCTGGAGCAGACTGGACTGATCCGGGTACATATGGGGAACCAGAGTCTGTCAGATGCTTAGTCTGCTTAACTTGCTACTATCCTTGTAAGAAATCAGAAGAAAAAATCCTGGAGCATCTGGAAACAGCAGCAGTACCTTAGAGTCAACTTAATGGAAGTTCCCTATTTCTGCAGTCCCTCAATCCACCTCAAAACATACAAGCAAAACCAAGTGCACATCAGGTCATGCTATTGTACTGGGCACAGATTTTAAGGAAACCAAGAAGCAATTGCTCCCATTCCCACTCCCAATTCTCAGAACTGGGGCATTTTATTACATTCAGTTCCTCAAAGCAGTCCACTGATAAAGATACCCAGCATCAGCATGTGCTGTATATACAAACAACAGGAACTCCAACACTATCACCTCATATCACAAAGCACTTCAGAGAGTGAGCAACGCAACATCTGCAGGTCTTGGTTTCCACCCAGTGCCAAAGAAAGCAGTTTATGCTTCAAAGACAAGCAGAAGTCTTACAAACATACTATTCAAGATTATTATACACTATAAATAAATGAAATACTGTTTAAAAATATAAAAGAAACTAGCCCCCCTTTTTCAGTGAAATGGAACTATTTCATGCCATTTCACATGGCAAGATATTTCTGCCTATCCCATTGTCACCATGAATCGCCAACAATATCTGTTGCCAGTCTCCAGGAACAGGACATTACCTGGTCTCGTCTGGAAGCTCCTCGATAAAACCCGATTCACACTGTGGACAAATATAGTCCTATGAGAAACAGAGGAAAATGTGACTTTTGCAGCTTCCAAATAAAAATTCATACAATGTGACAGCAGATCAGAATTGCAAGTCTCCCCAAGTTTCTTCCTGATGCAATGCCACAGACCCTACTTGATCTCTAGTTTTTGCATCACAGTTAAGGTCCCTACGTGCTTATCTCAAGCCTTAAGTTCTTTCCATTTTATGCCTTCGCCATCTCCTCTGAGAGGCTGTTCCATGCATTCACCGTCTTTCTGGGAAGAAATATTTTCTAATGTTACTTCCCAGTGTACCTTCTTTGAAACTTGTATCATGACCTCTTGTTCTATAACTTCCTCTCCAGTAAAAAAAGGTTTATGTATTCTGTATACCTTGTAAGAATGTGTATGTGTCTACCATATGCCCCCTCCTTCAAAGGTTATATATATTTAGGTCCAAAATCTGTAACATTTTAGTAGCCCCTATTTTGACTGCCTCTATTTGATGTATATCCTTTTCAGAGGTACTGCCTCCAGAATTCGACAATAGTCCAGATTAGATCTCATCAAGGCCTTGTATAGAGGCATTATCACCTCCTTTGTTCCGCTTCTCCCTAGGATCCCTCTGGCTCTGGCCACCACCCTATCACATTGTTTCACTATCTTGAGATCATCAGACACCATGACCCTGAAGTCTTGCTCCTGGTGGTGCACATCAGTATATCATCCCTGTTTGAAATCTCTCCACCCAAAGACTGAATCTTTTATGCACTGAATCTTAACTGGTAAAATGCCAATTACTCTTCAAGCTTTCTTGAAAGATTTTAAAGGGGCATGGGATAAACATTGTAGATCCCTAGGGACTAAAGGATGGAATTGAAGGAGGACATGTATGGGGATAATTTGCTGTGTGGCAGTTGCTACCTTGGCCGGTGGGCCTTCATACGGTTGGGGCAGCTTCAATATTGCTCTTTGCTTTAACAGTTGGGGGGGGGGGGTGGAGAAATCGGACTCAGACAATAGGACACTGGATTTTGGGGGCTGGGAAAACAAATAGGAGTGGGGGGGGGGGGGTAATTTGCTGATGTGGCTGTTGGGGCCCTTGACCAATAAACCTGAAAGTTTTGATGGGCTGCCTGGATGGACAGTTTGGTCCTTTTCTGCCGTCATTTCTATGTTTCTTAGATCTCACTCTGTCTACTCCTTGCTACTTTACAATTCCATATTTGTGTATAAACAACTATGAGCAAACATGTAAATAATCTGTGTGCCTGCAAGTGCAAACGCATTCCTAAGTCTGCTACAAACCCCCATCCTGATAATTCTGATGTCACCACAGCTCTTACAGTGACTTCCTAAAAATCAAACTATAGGACATAAGCTTCGGTCTCCATAAAAGGAGCAGAACGAACCACTAACCTCTCCCCTCTCTTCTTACACTCTTCTTTCTAAACCCCTATCTCTCTCCTCCACAGATCCGTCTCTCTCTTTTCTTTCCATCCTCCAAATCTGTCCCTCTTTCCATTCTCTCTTCTCCTCCCTCGGGTCTCTCCTCGACTCTCCCACAGGTCTGTCTCTCCCCCCCCCATCCATCCTGGTCTATCTCTCTCTCTCTTTTCTTTCCCTTCCCTCCCCTTCCCCTCTCGGGGATGTCTGTTTCTCTACTCCCCGTCTCCTCTCCCAGGTCTCACTCTCCTTTCCCCTCTCGGGATCTGTCTCTTTTTCCTCTACCCTTCCCCGGGTCGCTCTCTCCTCCCTCCTTCCGAGTCCGTTTGCCTATCTCTGTCTTCCTCTCTCTCCCCCGCGGTATACCCGGCCGCGGCTCCTCATACGCCCCTCACCGGCAGCCGTGGACAGATCTCGGCCGAGCAGCAGTGACAGAAATACCGTCCAGGCTGCGGGGAAGCCTCCGCCATTTTCCTTTTCTGCCGCTGACGCACACTGACTTCAGCACGCCGCGACCTACGGCAAACGTGAAGGGCCAAAAAGGATCAGGGCGGGCCGGCAAAAGGCGCAGCGGGAGGAGCACGTGATATTCAGTTACCGGCGCCGAGACTGCTACAGGGAAGGTCAAAGAGCCGGGGCGAGTGTATTTTGAGGGCTCTTATCTAGGAGTGAGACCTCCTTTATTCCCGCGGCCGCCTCATCATTATAGTACCCTATAAGGTCCACTGAAATCAGATCCTACTTCTTGTCATTTTTATAGCACTAAGAGGTGTACGCAGCACTGTGCAAATACTATAGCACAGAGTCCTGTTCATTGGAGCTTACAGTCTAGACAAGACACATAAGAGACTTCAGGAAATGTATTTAGTATAGAAAACGGTTAAAATCAGCAAGGCTATGGCCAGGACTTAAGATTTAGAAGCAGTCTAAAAAATCTGTCAATTTGTATATCTGGGATAAATAAACTCTAACTGAAAATTCACTTGCTAAAGTCAATCACAATTACCTTAAGAACGTAAGAAATTACCATACTGGGTCAGACCAAGAGTTCATCAAGTCCAGCATCTTGTTTCCAACAGTGGCCAATACAGGCTACAAGTACCTGGCAAGTACCCAAAAACTAAATAGATCCCACGCTACTGTTGCCAGTAATAGCAGTGGCTATTTTCTAAATCAACTTCATTAATAGCAGGTAATGGACTTCTCAAGAACTTATCCAAACCTTTTTTAAACACAGCCACACTAACTGCACTAACCACATCCCCTGGCAACAAATTCCAGAGTTTAATTGTGCATTGAGTGGAAAATAATTTTCTCTGATTAGTTTTAAGTGGCTACATGCTAACTTCATGGAGTGCCCCCTAGTCCTTCTATTATCCAAAAGAGTAAATAACCGATTCACATTTACCCGTTCTAGTCCTCTCATGATTTTATAGACCTCTATCATATGCCCCATCAGCCATCTCTTCTCCAAGCTGAATAGCCCTAACCTTATTTTTAATCATCATGGAAATTTTTTAAAGATTTTTTCAGTTGCAATGTGCAAAGTCTCTTTTATATGCAGTTAGTGAGTTATCATGGCTTCCAAGCCTAATACCATCAGCGATGTTTATAAGATAAGTCACAAAATATTGCATATAATAGAGGCTTTGCACATTGAAACTGAAAAAAATCTTTAAAAAATTTCCATGATCTTGGATTTGACCGATGATTAAAAATAAGGCCAATCATCTAGCAATTTGGTTTGTATGATGAAGTCTATTATGACTGGTCAACATTAATAACAAGCGTCTATATTATGTACTGGTAGTACTTTTGGCATACAGAGGCATGACATTTTCCGTTTTATTCACCATTCCCTTCCTAATAATTCCTAACATTCTGTTTGCTTTTTTGACTGCCACAGTACACTGAGCCATTGATTTCAAAGTATTATTCACTATGACACTTAGATCTCTTTCCTGGGTGGTAGCTCCTAATATGGAACCTAACATCGTGTAACTACAGTAAGGGTTATTTTTCCCTATATGCATCATCTTGCACTTACCCACATTAAATTTCATCTGCCATTTGGATGCCCAGTTTTCCACTCTCACAAGGTCTTCCTGCAATTTATCACAATCTGCTTGTGATTAAACTACTATGAATAATTTTGTATCATCTGCAAATTTGCTTACCTCACTCGTCATATTCCTTTCCAGATCATTTATAAATAATTTGAAAAGCACCGGTCCAAGTACAGATCCCTGAGGCACTCCACTGTTCACCCCTATCAACTGAGAAAATTGTCCATTTAATCCTACTCTCTGTTTCCTGTCTTTTAACCAATTAGTACAGCTGTGTTTAAAAAAGGATTGGATAAGTTCTTGGAGGAGAAGTCCATTACCTGCTATTAAGTTCACTAAGAGAATAGCCACTGCCATTAGCAATGGTTACATGGAATAGACTTAGTTTTTGGGTACTTGCCAGGTTCTTATGCCCTGGATTGGCCTCTGTTGGAAACAGGATGCTGGGCTTGATGGACCCTTAGTCTGACCCAGTATGGCATTTTCTTATGTTCTTATGTTCTGAAACAAACTGTGCCTTGCCTCCTGCCCTGCTTCCCTCCATCCACAGTCCTTGGTGCTCTCCCTCCTGCTCTTTTCCCCTGCTGCCTCTTCTCTAGTTCTCTACTCCCTGTGACCCCTTCCTGAGAACTCGCCCTCCTGTCCTCCCCTCTTCCCAAGTGCCTTCCCTCTTTCTCTGATCCCATCTCTCCATGGCCCCTTCCTAAGTATCTTGGCTTTTATCCTGTTCTCCCTTTTAGCCCTCCCACCATGGCCATACTACACCCTCAATGCAGATTTTCTCTTTCACTCAGGCCGATACAATACAGTGCGCTCCGATGGAGCGCACTGTTAACCCGCATTTGGACGCACGTTTTCGATGGGCTAGCTTTACCCCTTATTCAGTCGAAAACACGCGTTCAACCCCCCCCCCCCCCCCGAAACTAATAGCGCCCGCAACATGCAAATGCATGTTGCTGGCCCTATTAGTTATTCCCGCGCGATTCAGTAAGTAAAATATGCAGCCAAGCCACACATTTTACTTTCAGAAATTAGCGCCTACCCAAAGGTAGGCGTTAATTTCTGCCGGCACCGGGAAAGTGCATATAAAAGCAGTAAAAACTGCTTTTCTGTACAACCTCTGACTTAATATCATGGCGATATTAAGTCGGAGGTCCCAAAAGTTAAAAATAATAAAAAAAAAATTTAAAATTGGCCCGCAGTTCGCGGGTTGAAAACCGGACGCTCAATTTTGCAGGCGTCCGGTTTCCAAACCCGTGGCTGTCAGCGGGTTTGAGAACCAACGCCGGCAAAATTGAGCGTCGGCTGTGAAACTCACTGACAGCCGCCGCTCCTGTCAAAAAAGAGGCGCTAGGGACGCACTAGTGTCCCTAGCACCTCTTTTTACCGCGGGCCCTAATTTGAATCGCACGCACAAGAGAGTGGCCTGTGCACGTGCCGGGAGAGCGGGCGCTTGCCCGCTCTCCCGCGAATTTTACTCTATCAGCCTGACTGTCAGGCCAGCCGGACAGCTAGAACTTGTAGCAATGGCCAGAAAGGTTCCGCAGGATCCTCACTCTGCTGCCATTTCTGGTCGCGTGGAACAGCAGATGTTGAATGGGGCTGGTGTCAGGACCTGTCCCCTCTTCCTCATGGTGCAACTTCAGGCTCCTCTTGATGGTAATGAACCACACTTTTCCCTGCCTCCTCTCCGTGCTGGCTTGGGCTTCTCGAGGCTGGGATCTTCCTCTCCTGGGTGTGGGATCAGGCAGCAGCAGCCTGAGAACAGAGTTCCTCGGAAGAGATGTCGGCCTGTTCTTTTTCTCAGTCCTTGAGCTTTGGTTGCCTCCCTTCTGGCAGACCCCCCCTGTGATGGTCACACAGACCCCAGGCTGGAAACCACTGCTATGGAAGGTTTGGAAGAAGGTGCAGGGAACATGTGCGTATTATAAAGAAAATATACCTGCATAAAGGCCAAAGCACCAAATGCAGATGTTTTAATTGTGCATTATTTGCATTGTACATTAAAGGACCAATTTGCTATAATAATACATTCAGAAAAAATTCTTTCAACAGGAAATGCTTGTTGTGCCCAGTCTTAGGGTGAGACACTTTTTGAGCCAAAAGAGGGGGTGAGGTCAGACAAGGAAATCATCCTAGTTTTATGATATTTTGATGCTGTGCATTGCAATGATCACTTCTAGGCCTGGTATAGCTAAGATGAAGTGTAAAATCTGAATCATGAGCTGAGAATGGCCTTTTCTAGTCCTTTTGGCTGAGACTGACATCCTGTAAAATATCGGGTTCAATGCCCCTCCACCTTCTCCCACTAGGAATACAATATTGTTTGGATGCTGGCCAAACCAGAAGCATTAACGCCCCATAAAAACAATAAAACAAGAAATCCTTAAAATATGGGTGTGTAATGCCTTGTCACGTGACACCCCCCCCCCCCCCCCCCCCAACTGGAGACATAAAACCATCTGGCCACCGGCCACAAAGAAGGATTAAAGCGCCTGTAAAAAAGAAAGAAGTTACGCCTGAATGTACTGGAGTATCTATTGGCCTCACCTTGCCATCAGACTCTGGCATTGGATTCTGGGTGTGAGAATCACTAACAGCAGCTCACATTCAGGAAGTCTTTTCATTCTATCTGGCACCCTGGCCTCAGCTGTAAACTGCTACTAACTGGAACTGGGAGCAAAAACAAACCAAACTGTGATACTATTATGTATGTATTCATCCATCAGCTTCAACGTAAAAATGAACAAACGGCAGTCAGACAGCGTCAGGCAGGAGAGAGGAATGAGACAGGAATGTAGCCTGAGCCCCATCCTCTTCACTATCCCACAATACCAGTGAGCTCCTTAGCCCCAGGACTAAAACTAAATGACCCTGAAAAGAAATGCCCGCTATAAGCAGATGATTTGGTCGTTTTATCCCTTAACTGAAAACTTCTTGAGACCTGCTGCAAATCATGGGCCCTACAAGTACACATGGAAAAGACAAAAATGATGATATTCCAGGAAAGGCTAAAAAAAAAAAAATCTCCAGGACATAAGAACATAAGAAAATGCCATACTGGGTCAGACCAAGGGTCCATCAAGCCCAGCATCCTGTTTCCAACAGTGGCCAATCCAGGCCATAAGAACCTGGCAAGTACCCAAAAACTAAGTCTATTCCATGTAACCATTGCTAATGGCAGTGGCTATTCTCTAAGTGAACTTAATAGCAGGTAATGGACTTCTCCTCCAAGAACTTATCCAATCCTTTTTTAAACACAGCTATACTAACTGCACGAACCAAATTCAGGTTCTTTCTAAATACACAAGAAATGAAGCAGAATATACATACTTTGGCCTGGAATTATGTGCATCTTAGAGCTTTAAAATTGCTATGAAGACACTACAAGAAAAAGCTCTAAAAGCCTTATTATGCAACAAAGAAATCTCTGGACATATACATCTCCCAAGGGACAGAACCTTAAAAGAAACTCTGCACTCCCAGTTCTGCAAATAGAGATTCCGCATCCACTGACAAACCCCTAATAATGGGTGCAGAGCAGGATTAGGATGATTCCCCTCACTATTCACCCTTTCAAAAAGAATATTCACATCTCAATAACAGCAATACAGCTCCCTCCTCTACCATGAATTCTGTAAAATAACACAAAACCCTGCAAAAACTAAGCTTGGCACCTACTGTATGTAAAAAAAAAAACCAACCCAGCTGTGCCAAACCAGTGTTAACACCCAGAACTCGAATAGCTATAACTTGAACACAGACAGACTCTCAACAAATACAAATGTTCATCGACTAGAAACAGAAAGATGCAGGCAAAAACTGAACTGGAAACCTTAGGAAACCAGCCTCTATATGCAACGCAACATTGGAAAAATAGAAACGGAAATGCATTTCTTCCTGCAAAATATAAAACTATCAGAGATGCACATTTCCAAAACTAACAGAGAACATCAAAGATTTCCCACAAAAGAATGAGCAGAAAGATCTCTGTATAATCCTGGGAGGAACAAGAGCGAAATATTGTATGTCCTACCACCAGGCCAGACATATAATTTGATAGGGACAATAAGGACCAGCACCAAACCTGAGAATTATCCTTGCTGTTGCCATTTCTATACTGTGTCATTTTATTTTACTGTAATTACTATTTTGCAAATTACTCTGGCAGCACAAGTAGAATGATCATGCCACTAAAGTTATTTGAATCTGAATGATTAGCAATGTACAAGTGCAGAATCACTGGAAGAATGATGTAACTTTCCATAAAGAGGTAGGGATATCTTTAACACCCTTTCTTGAAAGAAAAGAAAGGCATTTCTTTCTTTTTGAATACAGTCTTTCTGAACTGTTTCCTCCTTGTGCTCAGCACCAGTGAGTGCATCCAGCTTGGAATCTAGCATGGTGGCCGTACTGTTCAACTTACAGAGCAAGAAAATTGGGCCACAGAAAACCCAAAATAATAAAGAACATAATCACGTCACAGAATGGGCCAATGCACTAACGTGTGGGTTAAAACTGCCCACTGAAACAGCCTTTGTGCACATAAAAGACTTTTATATGCACAAAACATGAAATGTGAGCATAAAATATGATTTATGCCACAAAAAAATGCTTTCAGCACAGAAAACATTTTTTTGTATACATAAATCATCTCAAAGCGATCTTTCGAGCTCCAGCAGGGGGCGTGCTTGTCTGAGCTTTTCACATTGGAATGAGGAGAGTTAAATCATATCAAGGTTGTGTGGCCTCTATCAATGGTGATACTCACTTCATATGTGAGTATCACCATTGGGCCTGAGCCAGCCCTGGGCTTTTCTCTCTCACCCATACACAATGTAAACAGAGCTCTTGGTTCCCCTTTATTAGAAGAAAAAGAAAATGTGGTTTTATGAATGATCAATCCACCGTACCAGTCTGAAATAAACCTGATTTGGAGGTAATGAGGAATCTGGAAAGCTCACATGCTACAGCCTCTTTGGATTCTTCTGGCACTGGTTCTGCAAAAGATATCGGAGTCTATAAAGCTTTCTCCAGCACTGATCTGGCTGCTAGAGCTCGGCACTATTACATAAAGAATCTCTACACTAGAGACTTATGACAGACATTTTTTCCACTCAATGTACAATCAAACCATGGAATTCATTGCCAGAGGATGTGGTCAAGGCAACTAGCATAGCTGGGTTTAAAAAGGGTTTGAACAAGTTCATGGAAGAAAAGTCCATAAAGTTATTAACCAGGTGATTCAGGGAGACCCACCATGTGACATAGGGAGGAAGCAGCAAGAAACTGAATCTGCTTTTAGAGCTTGGCCACCGTTGGAGACAAGATGCTGGGCTCAGTGGACCTCTGGTCTGACCCAGCATGGCACTTCTTATGTCTTCAGCCTAGGCAGGGCTGGTACAAGATTATTTGGTGCCTTAGGCAAACCTTTGGTCATGCATTTCCACCCTCCGTTTTATTATCAGCAGAACGCTCCCCCCTTACCGGCACCACTAGCCCCAGCACAGCGCTCCCGTCTTTGCTAGGATTGGCTCTGATATAGCGCCCCTCTGGACTTTGTGCTAGTGGAATTTTGCTGCCCCCAAAACTTTGCCGCTTTAGGAAACCACCTCGTTTGCCTAACGGAAGCCCCAACCCTGAGCCTAGGGATTGATCACTGAAACTGAAGCATCAAAGCGTGGACTATAGAGAAGAAAGGCACAAGGCCTCTTCCTCTCTCGAGATCTACTTCTCCATTCTGCCTGTCATACACACAGGGGTGCAGGTCGAGTTCAGTTTTCAAGGTATTGTATCGACCACGCCCTGCCCTACCTTTACTCCGCCCCGGATCTCATAGTGCCTATCATAAAAATAAGATTACAGGTGGATAAGGCAATGGCAAAAGCCAGAAAGATGCTTGATTGCCTAGAGAGAGGAATGGTCAGCAGAAAAAAAGAGAGGTGATATTGCCCCTGTATGAGCCCCCGAGCCCCCTGTCTCCAGAGCTCATTTGGAATACTGTGCACAATTCTAAAGACTGCATCTTCACAAGGAGTCGTTCGATTCAGGGGATGGTTATTGAAATGGCCAGTGGTCTTCATTCTAAAGCATACGGGGACAGACGTAAAGCTCTAAATATGTACACCCTAGAGGAAAGGTGGGATAGGGGAGATATGAGAGAGACATTTAAATATCTGAAAGGTTTCCATGCACAGGAGGTGAGCCTCTTTCAGAGGCTCTAGAACAAGGGGTCATGGGATGAGGCTGAAAGGGGGCAGGAGTAATCTCAGGAAATGTTTACAGAGAGAGTGGTCGATGCATGGAATGAGCTTCCCCATGGAGCTGATAGAGAATTCAAAAAAGCATGGGATAAACACAGAGGATCTCTGAAGGAATGGTAGGGATTGTAAAGCTAATAGCTGGGATGGATGGGCAGACTGGATAAGCTGTTTGGTCTTTCTCTGCCATTCAGATCTGTTTATAGGTGGATAATGTACGCCCAGAAAGATAATGTTCATAGATGCGGAGTCACCCAATTCCTAGAGGGAGATTTAGGGCCGTGCTGGTTCTAATAAACCTCGTCATGATGCAAGGCCCATGGGCCTGGATGATCTTTTCTTTCCTGGATCTCCAGAGGTGGTGGGTTTTGGCCAGGCTTCGGTATCTTTGGAGGCAGACAGACAGACAGACAGACAGACAGACAGGCAGGAAAGAGCAGCACCTGGTAAACTGGGGTGGGAGTTGGGACGGCAGGGGGATCACATTGGTAGCTGCTTGCGGTGCACCTGCAGGCGTTCTCAGTCTTCTTCATCACTTGCTTCCCCCCCCCCCCCCCCCCGTGCTCTCCATGCGACCCACTGCAGACTTACAAAACCGCACATGTTGGCTGCAATAAATCAGGGGAAAAGAAGGAAAGTGGCGGAAATGGGCATGTGCTAGGGCAACTGCCCCTCCCCATCCCCTGCCCCTGCCCTAATAGGTCGGAGTTTGAGCTGTGTCCGCAGCATGCTCTTGGTCATCCGCTCAGCTGTTGTGGGATCCCCCACCCTGGCAGCAAATATTCCTGATCCCTCCCAGCTCACTTGTACCACTGCTCCTTCTCCCCCTGACTCTGCTCTCAGTTAGGTCCCTAGCCCTGGGATCACAGAGCGCCTGCTCCAGCACCTCCCCTCTTGTTTCCCCCACATGAGATTCAGATTCCTTTATCAGCACGACAGCTTTACCTGTGCTGCCAAAGTAATATATAAGTAATACAAGAATGATTCAAATACAGAAGAGGAAAGTAAAAAATCAAATAAAGAGAAAGAAAGTGTAATCCTAGAAACATGGCAGCAGAAAAAAACCATATGGCCCATCCAGTCTGCCCATCCATCCAATTTAGCTTTATAATTCTCATCACTTCCTTAGAGATCCCCTGTATTTATCCCATGCTTTCTTGAATTTAGATTCTGTTTTTGTCTCCACTACCTCCACTGGGAGGCTGTTCCACACATTCGCTACCCTCATGTAAAGAAATATTTCCTCAGATTACTCCTGAGTCTACCCCCTTTCACCCTCATCCCATGACTCCTTGTTCTAGAGCCTCCTTTCCATTGATAAGGACCCACCTCCTGCGCATGGAAACTTTTTGAGATATTACAATGTCTCTCATCTCTCACCTTTCCTCTAGGGTGTACTTGTTTGTTAAGTCTGTCCCTATGTGCTTTATAACAAGGACCTCTGACCATTTTAGTAGCCGCCCTCTGGACCGACTCCATCCTGTTTATATCCTTGTGAAGGTGCAGTCTCCAGAACTGTGCACAGTATTCCCAGTGAGGTCCTATCAGGGGCTTATACAGGGGCAATATCACCTCCCTTGTTCTGCTGACCACTCCTCTCCCTATGCAGCCAAGCATCTTTCTGGCTTTTACCATCGCTTTATTCACCTGTTTGGCCATCTTAAAATCATCAGATACAATCACCCCCAGATCTTGCTCTTCCTTTGTACTTAGAAGAATTTCACCTCCAAGGCTGTACCTTTCCCTTGTGGTTTTTCATCCTAAATGCATAACTCTGCATTTTTTAGCATTAAATCATAGTTGCCAGACCTTTGACCATTCCTCGAGCTTCGTTAGATCCCTCTTCATGTTTTCCATTCCTTCCTGGCTGTCCACCCTGTTACAGGTTTCAACATCATCGGCAAAAAGCTAAACCTTTCCCTACAACCCTTCCACTATATTGTGCACCAAAATGTTGAAAAGAACCAGTCCAAGGACCAATCCCCGAGGAACACCGCTAGTAACAGCCCCCTCCTCAGAGGAAACTCCTCTCAAAACTCATCTCAAAAAAGATATAATTGCGATGGAGAAGGTACAGAGAAGGGCTACCAAAATGATAAGGGGAATGGAACAACTCCCCTATGAGGAAAGACTAAAGAGGTTAGGACTTTTCAGCTTGGAGAAGAGACGACTGAGGGGGGATATGATAGAGGTGTTTAAAATCATGAGAGGTCTAGAACGGGTAGATGTGAATCGGTTATTTACTCTTTCGGATAGTAGAAGGACTAGGGGACACTCCATGAAGTTAGCATGGGGCACATTTAAAACTAATCGGAGAAAGTTCTTTTTTACTCAACGCACAATTAAACTCTGGAATTTGTTGCCAGAGGACGTAGTTAGTGCAGTTAGTATAGCTGTGTTTAAAAAAGGATTGGATAAGTTCTTGGAGGAGAAGTCCATTACCTGCTATTAAGTTCACTTAGAGAATAGCCACTGCCATTAGCAATGGTTACATGGAATAGACTTAGTTTTTGGGTACTTGCCAGGTTCTTATGGCCTGGATTGGCCACTGTTGGAAACAGGATGCTGGGCTTGATGGACCCTTGGTCTGACCCAGTATGGCATTTTCTTATGTTCTTATGTTCTTACCACTACCCTTTGTCACCTCCCACTCAGCCAATTTCTCACCCAGTTTTCACCTTGGATTTATCCTCTTGCTGCAGGTAGAAGAGTCAGGGTTTCTTAAGATAAGATCTGGCTGCAATTTCTGCACTAATATGCAATTGTACAATTTTCCAGTCACTCCTGTGCAAATGCTGCTTTTAAGCAGGCAGTAATTCTGGTACTCAGCAGCCATAAAGCTTGGATTACATTACACAGGATTGCAAGTGCAACAGATACATTTTACTGAAGCAGTACAGCAAAATTCAGTATAAATTAATCAGCAATGACTTTTGCCACATTATAAATTATAAAAGGAACTCTATTTGGATAGCATAACTTAAGCATATAGCCATATAGTATGAAAGGGCTCAATTTGTCCATAGAGCAATTGCCAGTTCAGCGTGGATTATGCAAAAAAGCCCCTTTCCTACTGTCTTCACACTGCAAGTGGCTGCTTCCTGGAAAGCTGAATTCTGCAGTGGTGTTTGGGAGATTGCTTTTCTTCCCAAATGCAAGCATTGTAAATCGGAGGAGTAAACTAGTGGTTAGAGCAGCAAGTGGACTATAAACCTGCTAAGTAAAGCCAGGGTTCAAATCCTGCTGCTACTCCTTGTGACCTTGGAGAGTCACTTTACTCTCCATTGAGTCAGGTATAAACTTAGGACCCAAAATGGGAGAAAACCTTTAGTAAATGACCCCCTTTGATTGTAAGCCATCTGGGGCTATGGAAATAAATGGTGACATATTTGCCTGTTGATTTCCTTGTCTGTAATCCTAACAGTCCAGACCATACATGTGAGATGCATCCTCCAGCCAGCAGATGGAGGCAGAGACAAAAATTAAAGAGCTGACTTCACTCTCTATAAAAGGTCTGGTGCTACTTCAGCTCCTCAGTGTTTTATGCTGAAGCTAGAAAACAACCAGGAGCCATTGTTAGTTCAGGTTCACCAATTACCATTATAATAAGAACTTACTACCATCACTAGCTGTTAGGACTAAAGGAAAGGAAACTAACAGGCAAATATAAATAAACCTGGGATTCTCATATTAGATGCTGTGTCTTACCCCTAGTTTTCTAGAGAAGGAGATATAGGGAGAGGAGGAGAGAGGAAGAGAGAGAGAGAGAGCACACTGTAAGAGGGAGAACATGACTATGACTATATATGTACCACTGTAAGAGGGGCACTTTCAACTCAGGGTGGGTTGCAGGGGAGCAGTGTTACATTGGTCTGCCTATGGCGCTACAGACTCTTGCACTGGCCCTGTGCATGAGGATTGCAGGGGTCCATGGTAAAGGTTTTCAAGGCCGGAGACAGAGAAGTGCCTGTAGTGCTGCACACTCAGACAGCTGAGCTCCCCATGCTTTGCATGCCACGTAGCCTCAGTGACAGTCAGAGAAGAGAGGTAGGGGGTCACTCAGTACTCAGTAATTAATTTTAAATGATGACTGAATAATAATCTATACCTGGTCTCCTCCTTCCCGCTCTCCCCCTCCCCCTGCTCCCTCCCCATTCCCCCCCCCCCCCACCCCCACTAATCTTGAGAAATCTCACGGTGTGCAGAACTCAAAAATTCCCAGGTATGAATTTTCTCAAAAGGGACCTTATGTGATCTGAGCTCCTGCTTCTGACCTTAACCTTCCGCATTCATAAGCCCTGCAGAGAAATCTTAAATTATGTGTCCCATTACTTTCAAGACAACAGGGTGGTATAATGGGCACCGTAATCCTCTTTTTTTTTTTTTTTTTAAGGATTGCCAAAGGACATCCAGGAGACGAACTTTCCCAACAAATCCCTGCAATGCTCCTCTATAATGCTTGAAAGGAAGTGATGGGAGATCTCATCTTAAGTAAGCTGCTTACCAAGTTGGGGAGGCTTCCCTCAGTGGAAGGCTTGTGATCTTGCCTCCTCAGAAGACTCATATCTAACATGCAAGCAGGATGAGGCCATTCTCCTTTCTCTGTTCCTTAAAACAAGCCTGAATTTTATAGGAAATATTTTCCTTGTATTACTTTTAAGAGTTCTCACATTCATCTGGCATATCACTAAACGTCTGAGAGAGAAATGTAGATGAAAAGCTCAAATGAACTTAATCAAATGTCACATGCCACATATGGGACCTGAACCCATGTTGACCTTATCCTTTTGTAGGCACTGTACTGCCTTGGTGGAAGGACCTGATCAAGTGCCTGGACTCTTCCCTGAAATATTGCACCTTTAGCGGTGACCTCTTAGAGGGCCCTCGAAATCTAAGGCATGCTACATTGTCAGTTTACAAATTTCCAGCAGCCCTAATCCATGTCATTACTTATCCTCTCTATGTAGCTTAGCCTTAGTCCTTACCACACCAAGGTTGGCAAGAGAATAATATGTTCTTTTTGGCAAGAACCATTTGCCTAAGATGAGGGAGAATTCCTGCTTTCCACTGCTGCTTAGTCCTGTAAGAAAACTTGATCCTAGATTGATCTTAACTGACTTACCAGGGCGCTCGAGCACTACTGGTTCTCTAACTTCACCTTGAACTACTCTAGGTCCAGCCCTAGTTCCCGATTCTTTGATTGCCTAATTTGTAGCCAAAAACCTTGGCATTCTAGTTAGCTGGCCTTGGTCCTTTGTCTGAACCTGGCTCTTTGGTATTCAACCAGGGCTCCTATTCAGCTTCGGCTGGTTCTGACCTCACTCTTCTCAACCTGTATGGTTTATGCCAACAAACCAACTTCCTGAGGGACAATCAAGATCGGTTTCATCTTAGCTGACATGCTGATTTCCTCAGCCTTACCTGTGGTGTCTTCTTTTTCAATTCCTGCTCCTGCCAGGGACAAGTTGTGATGCCGCTGAAGGACAAGCCTCGTGAACAGCCTCTTAACTCCGCCAGTGGGACGCCGGCCCTGTGCTCTCCCCGATGCCGCCGGCGGGATCAAAGCCCGTGTGCGGCCTTTCATGAGGCAGGTCCACCGCCATCTTCTTCACGGCTGAACTGCCAACATTGCTGACTCCTTCTAGTGCAGCTGGAGTTGCCACTGATGCCTGCATCGAGGCCCGAGTATTGCAGATGCTCCTACCTTGGCAGGGCCGCCGACACCGCCACTTCCTGTTCTTCACGGCTGGGGCTGCCAATGCCACTTCCTCCTTTTCGCGGTTGGGAGCTGCCATTGCTGCTGCTCCTGCCATCCTGTATGCAGCCAGGAGCAACGCCGATATGGACATCTTCACAGCCCTGAGTCACCAGTCATGCCGCAGGTGCTGCCAACATCCTGCTCCTGCTCTGGCGCCTTCCCTAGGCACACACATGCACCTCTCCTGTAAATTTAAAGGGCCCCGTGGCCTGTGCTGATCATGTCATCACCTCATCAGTCCAGCAGCCCTGTAAAAGGGCTCTCTGCCAGTTTCTCAGGGCCTTCATTGGATCCTCATGGTCGTCCATGGCTGTGCATCCTGCAAGGTCTTCCATGGTCATCCCCTTGTCTTGATGGTCTTCATGTTCTTCGTTGGATGTTCCGGGTCTTCTTGTTCCTGTTCCATGTTCCTGGTCTCCTTGTTCTTTGTGGGAGCTCCTCCACATTCCACGATCCTGGTCTCTCGTCAGTTCCTTGTCCAAGTCTTCTGAGTCCTCGCCTCGTCCAAGTCTTCTGAATCTTCACTCAAATTCCTTATGTTACTGTCTTCATTCTAAGTTCAGCCTTCTAGATGCTCCCTCATCCTTCATCCAGGTGTGCCAGTGTCGTGGTCCGTGACCAGCCCATGGGGGGCTATGTAGGGCACTTCCTGGCACAGGACCTGTCTCCAAGTCCGTCTTTGCTGGATCAAGTCCTCAGAACCCACCTGTGTTTTTAGATTTCCAAATTCCAAATCAAGTTTCAAGTCAAGTCTTGAGTTCCTAGTCATGTTCCAGTTTCAAAGCTAGTGGAGCTTGTCCAGCCATCAGATCTCCTTGTTCCTCATTCCAAGCCATGATTTTCATTCCAAGCTATAATCCTCAATCCAAGGGATGTCCTGGCTCCCATCCTCATCCGAGTCTCAGTCCTGAGCCTGTCTCATTCCCAGTGTGATCCATGACCAACTTATAGCAGGTTGTGTAGAGCATGCAGTGGGACAGCATGGTCCGCAACCAGCCCACAGGGGGCTGTGTAGGGCTCGCTGAGATGCAGTGCTCATGGAGACTGAACTCTAGCCTGAACATGAGCCTTAATCCATGTTCCTTATCTTCAGAGCCTTCATCCATGTTTCTTGTCTCCAGAGCATTCATCCATGTTCCTCGGAATCAAGTCTTCATCCAAGTTCCTAGTCTTCATTCAAGTGCCAAGCCTTCAGTGTCTTCATCCATGTTCCTCGTTATGCCATGTCCTATCCTCAGCCTTCATCTGTCCTGACGCACTCGCCGATCCAAGCAGCAGGTTTGAAAGGGCTATCAAGTGGCTAGAGGGCTCCCCTAGAGACCAGCATTGCGTTGTTGGATCTCACTCCATGCGTACAGGTTCAGCAGAGGACTGAGTGTGCCTCATTCCAAGTCCAAGCTATGTTCCAAGCTCATCCCATGCCTGGATACGCTCGCCTCCCACAGTGCATACCTTGGAGTTCCGCCTTGAGGTTGTGCCGTGATCCAAGGGCTCACTTTCTCTTGAGCAAGCAACCTCATCCTGCTCTCGCAACACAAGTCACACTCTGTGCCTGTTGTCCTGGGAGCCCACTCAACCAGGGAAATCAGCACTCTCCACCTGATACCCCAGGAGTCTGTTTTTATGTGCTGATGCACACCTAGGGCCATTTCAGTTCCCCCGGGCTTTTGCAGGGAAAAGGGGAACTTTGCACCAGCCTGAATAGGGCCTGCTGCCAATGTTGAACTGGGAGCTTGCCTCCACCACGATCTTCAGTGCATTTTGCCTGTTTTCCTGGGATTCTGCTTCTAGCAGGATTCTTCAGGACTGTTTGCCTGTTTTCTGGAAGTCCTGACTGAAGGCACCACAGGAACAAATTACTATAATATATCATCTATCTGTTGCAGCACCAGCCAACGTGTGAACATCTGCTGAGGCAGAGACATGCTGAGGAGCGGAAGCCGCACCGGATCTTTTATAGAGAGTGAAGGCAGCTCTTGAATTTTTGTCTCTGCCTCCACCTGCTGGCCGGAGGACACTTGTATAACCTGGTCTGTAGGACATTAAGGAAATCTACAATACCAAACAATACCTAACTGCTTTGAAGTGCCAAAAAGTGGAATACAAATAATAATTAAAAAAAAAAAAAAGAAAGAATATCTATAACAGCTTTTAACAGTCATGGGGACCGTGGGAACATAAGGAGAGGAGCTGAGACTGGAGAGCACACAACAAAGAAGAGAACAATTGCTCTGCTTCTTCACCAGCCCCTTCCCGAAGGAGAAGGGCTGAACGCTGTCTCTGGGTCTTCCTAGTACTCCCTACACGACCATACCAGCTTCCCTGCAGCACGGCATACACTAGGCTCCCATGCCATGGCTCTTTCTTCTTTTTATCTGAGCATTCACCTAACTGCAGACCTCCTCCTCTTCCTCTGACATCCTATCAGCCCAGAGCCTCTCTGCACAAGCCGACATCTGAATCAACCGTGCATTTGCTCAACCATTCAATCCTAAGTTTTGGAATTCACTTGCAAAATACTAGGGTTTGTGTTACTGTAAGTGCGAGAAGGCATCTCCAAGCCCCGCAGCTAAAGGAGATTTTCTGTCCATCAGGAGAGGGCTTTGGGGAGGAGGCTCTGCTAGAGGAAAACAAGTGAAAAGAGACATAAAAATAACAAATAGTTGGGGACTGGCTCAGCAGCAGAGGGTCCTGGGTTTGATTCCCGGCTCAGCTCTTCTGCTCCTCAGGTTGGCCAGAGCTGAAGGATACTGCAGAGGCAGCGCTCATGGCCCCTGCTGATCTGGGGAGGGAGTGCCAGGCATCACACCCCTAGTGGCCTGATATAGGGCCCAGGATTGCAGTGGCCCCCAGCTGAAAGCTATTGCTGCAGTGGCTGGAAAGAGATAACAACATAAGGGGGGAAAATCCTTTCGTAGTTGCAACTGAAGGCTCATGGTGCCAGATCCCAGACCTGGATGTGATGGAGCTGGAAACCCAGAGAAGCAGAAGGACACTTCCAGACCCTCTCTCCCTCCCAAAGGCAAATAGTTAAGAGGCTTCTCTTCAGCCACACGCCATGAGTCCTGCATTTCTAATTGCTCTATATTTCACTGGCACGTTGCACTCAGGCAGTCTTGTATGGGAGCTAGGACAAGAAAGGCTAAATCAGGCAGAAAATGAGGTTCCCAGGTGACTGCAGGTCTCAAGGAATAGGCCCAGATGATCCCAGTTCTCCCCATTGGCTGCAGGGACTTGTAATCCTTCTTTCTCTAGCATAAGAACCTAAGAACATAAGAACATGCCATACTGGGTCAGACCAAGGGTCCATCAAGCCCAGCATCCTGTTTCCAACAGTGGCCAATCCAGGCCATAAGAACCTGGCAAGTACCCAAAAACTAAGTCTATTCCATGTAACCATTGCTAATGGCAGTGGCTATTCTCTAAGTGAACTTAATAGCAGGTAATGGACTTCTCCTCCAAGAACTTATCCAATCCTTTTTTAAACACAGCTACACTAACTGCACTAACCACATCCTCTGGCAACAAATTCCAGAGCTTTATTGTGCATTGAGTGAAAAAGAATTTTCTCCGATTAGTTTTAAATGTGCCCCATGCTATCTTCATGGAGTGCCCCCTAGTCCTTCTATTATCTGAAAGTGTAAATAACCGATTCACATCTATCCGTTCTAGACCTCTCATGATTTTAAAGACCTCTATGATATCCCCCCTCAGTCGTCTCTTCTCCAAGCTGAAAAGTCCTAACCTCTTTAGTCTTTCCTCAGCTGTTCCATTCCCTTTATCATTTTGGTCGCCCTTCTCTGTACCTTCTCCATTGCATGAGATGGGACAGAATCAGAGCTGAGTCTGTTCTTTCTGACCCGGAGCAGCCTGAACATATCTCCAGTCATGAAAGTAATCAGAGGTCAGGTCAGGTTTGGCTGCCCCATTGCATGGAAGGAGTTCCTGGAGAGAATCAGGTTTAATATTCTGATTCTGCAGTGGGTGGGACTTTAAAACTAGAACTGGCTCAGCTTGTCTCTAATGATCTGGAGCAATCTGGTGACTTTAGTGTAAGGATCCCTTGTTGAAGGTGTCATGTGGACTGGGTATAAAATGGTGCAAAGGCCAAAATTATCTTGTCCAATTAGAGAAGCAGGAGAGACTCAAAGTAAAAGGGTAGAGAGGCTGGAGAAGAGAGAGAGAGAGAGAAGTAGAGGAGAAATCTGCTGTTCTACAAGAGAGAACCTAAAAGAATAACCTAGAAACCATCTCTGGATGGAGAGAAAGGGAGCAGGTGGTAGAAAGGATTCCCTCTTCTAGTCTCCAGGAATCCCCTGCTGGAAAAGCAGCATTCCATGGGATCTCCGGGGATCTCTTGCCAGAGTCAAGAAATCTTGACAAAAAGGTGGAGCTGTATTTGGCATCAAGACAGCCAGCCAGATAATCTTCACTGGAATGTGACCTATTTGGTTCGAAAATATTGGAAGGAGTGATGCGCATGCAAGAGACTCCTGACTTACTAACATAGAAACATAGAAGTGACGGCAGAAGAAGACCAAATGGCCCATCCAGTCTGCCCAGCAAGCTTTCACAGTTATTTTTCTCATACTTATCTGTTACTCTGACTGCTGAGGTCAGGGCCCTTATTGGTAACTTTTTGGTTTTAATTTACCTTCCACCCCTGCCATTGATGTAGAGAGCAGTGCTGGAGCTGCATAAAAGTGAAGTATCAAGCCTAATTGGTTAGGGGTAGTAACCACCGCCATAAGCAAGCTACTCCCACGCTTATTTATTTTCCCAGACTATGCAATTCAATCCTAGTTGGTAATTGTCTGAATGTAAATCCTCTTATCTTCATTCCCCCCTGCTGTTGAAGCAGTGAGCTGTGCTATATATGTATTCAAAGTGAAGTATCAGGCTTAATTGGTTCGGGGTAGTAACCGCCGCAACAAGCAAGCTACTCCCACATTTATTTGTTTACCCAGACTATGCAATTCAATCCTAGTTGGGAGTTGTCTGAATGTAAATCCTCTTATCTTCATTCCCCCCTGCCGTTGAAGCAGTGAGCTGCGTTGTATATTCTGTACCCGAGTCACCATCCAGAAGTGACTCATTAAGTCCTGCAACCTGCAGAAGATCATTTTCTCTTTGAGGAATTGTCCTTTTCCTGAGTCCGTATGGATGGATTCAGTCCTGTTTGTGTTTACTGCAGCATCATTGCCATGAAGTGAGATTAACAGCAAAGAAAGTCCTGGGAACACAAAGAGTTGTCATTGTCCTGATCTGCATATGGGATTTTGAGGCAGGCAATAGGTGCCCACCGCTAGGACCTTAGAGCTGCAACTATCTCTTGGAAAGAACCTTTACAGAGCCCATCTTAAAACAAGAGGAGACCACATCAGCAAAACGCAGAGGACAGCTAATTATAATTAGATCAAGCTTTCCTGATCTTTTCTGAATACAAAGCAAATTGTCAACTCAGCTTCATGCTGAAATGCAGAGTGCTTCTGGGGGCTCACTGCTCCCCATGTCGTTCTTTTTTTGTGATGATATGGGGAGCAGTGATTCAAGCAGTACGTGAGCCCCAAACACATTAAGGGGCTGAGATCTGCTGGGGCAGTAGATCTGGCAACCAATGCTTCCTGTAAGCTGGGCGCGTGCCCAGCAGTTGTGAAACAAGCACATGCAGGAAGCCAGAGCAGACACAAGAAAAGGAAAGCAGAACGGGTGCCACGAGCACTGCACACACATCTGCACACTGCATCACTCCTGAGAAGGTTTGGGGCATATAGCCCACAAAAAAAAAAGTAGGGAACATTGCTGTAAGCCACTTTTCCATCTGCACCGCTTCCTGCCCACCCGGGTCCTCACCTGCCACCCTAAAGTACGCTGGGATTTTGCAGCCCTTCCCTTTCCCCACCCAGACAACGAATCTGTAAATCTACTTCAATTTCTGTTTTCTCATTACAAATCAAAGGCTTGGCTCCTGGGCTATTAAATAAAGCCAGAAGAATTCTCTCTGCGCTGGTCCCCAGGGCTGGATGAAAGATTAGGGTTTCCAGTGGGCAGAGGACCAGGGGGTGCGAGATTTCGTCCCCATAAATCAGACAGCAGCAGGGGGCATCCCACTTTTTTGAGTGTCAGTGTTGCCTGTGCCTGAGTTGGATCCTGCATGCCCCACTGCAGTAGCAAGACGCCCATGCACAGGAGGTTTCTAACATGCTTGCCGCCAGTCTGGCTTCATCTCTTGAGAAAGAATCAGTTGCAGCTCCCGTTCAGGAGCTTTGCATGTAATTCAGTTCCCAGCATTGAGCAGCAGTATTTCCCAGGCACATCTTGTACAGTGAGAGGAAAGGGTCACTTGTTTTCTAGTGATATTGTGTCCAGAGAGCATTCAGTTTTTTTTATTGTTCCAGTGAAACACGTGTTCTTGAAGACCTGTCTTCACAACATGCAAGGCCAGCTCTTCCACTGGGCAGATCTAGGTAATCCTGGAGCACAGCAATTTTATGACAGCACCAAGGGCATTGGCTCTGCCTTGACTTTATTGGCCAGTGCCCTGAATTTAAGGCAGCAGACAGACAGCTTCTGCTTCCTGCCCCAGCCCCTTTCTTCGCAGGCAGGGTGGAGGAAACCAGAGGGGTGAGCATAGAGCAGACAGAGCACAGAGCAGAGCAAAGAAGAGCCACTCTGCTCCTCAATCCAGCCCCATTCCTCCCCTCCTGTTGTTTCTCCTTTCCCTCCTGTTCTGCAGGGAACAGGAGGGGAAGGGATGAACTTGGAATTGTAAAGAGTTTTTTTGTTTGCAAATTTCTGTTTATAGCTTTTGATTGCTTATTCTGAATTTGGTAAGGATTTGTCTGTGCTCTGTGTGTGTGACCACCATAAGGTATTCTGCTACCGTGTGGTTTCTGTGAGCCCAGCTTGTTCTCTTTTTCCCAGTAGGAGGTATTTTTTGCTAATAATAAATTCAGAGTCTTCGCCAGCCTTTCCCAAGGATGCTCAAGGTGGCTTTACAACATTTTTAGAATTCAGCTACAATAAGTCACTGCTCCAAAGAGCTTACATTCTTATGTTCTTACAATCCACGTGGGTTTCCTGAGGCGATGGGAGATAGAGCGACTTGTCATCCTGCCAGCCAATCATTTCAGAGACTACCTTCAGCCAGTGCAGTATGAATTTCTTTTAATTTACATGTTAAAAATCAGACATGCCACGGTGGCATGATTTCTGAGTTATACTGACATAAATTATTTATGTACAGATCTTATACATGAAAGAACGTTTAATGTTTAAAAGCGTGGAGGCACTTCTCAAAACTGTTATGGTGTAACGTCCCTCAGTTCTCAAAGGGAATGTGCAAGCAGACTTCCCCTTTAAACCTTTAGGCTTTTAGGGTAGGCAATTCTCAAAAAGCCTTGTCCATGGGAAAATTGGTATTGGCCCACACTGAAATGACTTGACAGTTCTCCTTCCTATGCCAAATTCTGGGTTTACAGGATTGTTCCAGGCCAGGTGACGGTGGGCTCGTCGTGATTTTGAGGTTAATGATTAATTTCTCGGGTTGGGGGAGGGAAGGTGCCTGTGGGCCTGAACGTTAATTGTGGGGGGGGGGGGGGGGGGGGGGGGATGGATGGACACAAAGCCTGAAGGTTCATCTAGGCTGCCTAATACCCTTACACTGACCTTGACAACATGAAGGGCCTTAAGAAAGCGTCATGGCATGGCTTCCTTCCCCTGGGAATAGTCCAGACTTTCTTCACGAATAATATGTAAAGCCTTCCTCAGGGCTGACAGGAATGGCTGGTGCCCAGTCTGGCAAAGATGTGGGTTTTCTCCCCCCAAGTAGTCCCTAGGACGGTATTCCCCCCAGTCCAGGCCTTTGCCAAGATTAGGCCCGGACAGGCTTGTGCTCTGGGCAGGGTCGGTGTTTCCATGAGGCCTCAAAATTCTGGAGGCCGCCACATCCCGCCAGGGAGAGGCCCTGAGAACGGCCCTGCCAGGGCCAAAATTGCCAAGAAAAGGAGCACCCTGTGCTGCAGCCACCGCTGCTGGATGGAGGGGGAGGAGTGCATGATCAAAGATGGCCTCGGGGTGCCAAATACCCTTCCACCGGCCCTGACTGCAGGTAGTCACTATTTCTTTCTTTCTTTCTTTAATATCCCCAATTAAAACTGACAAAACCCCCATTAATCCTAATGGAGAGGAGAATGCGGGTGACTACACCAGCTCGTTCAGTCCAGGCTGTAAGACAGAGCTGCTCAACCCAATCCTGGGGATACATCTAACCAACCAGGCTTTCAGGATGTCCACACTGAATGAGAGAGATTGGCTTGCACTGCTTCCATTGTATGCAAATCTCTCTCATGCATATTCATTGTGGATATCCTGAAAACCGGGCTGGCTAGGTGTGCCTCTAGGATAAGGTTGAGAAGCACTGCAGTAAAGACCAGAGGAGTCAGCCCTGCTTATTCAATTCCTGCTTGAAAACTATGGTTGCCAACTAGCTCCAGACTTTTAGGACAGGCTGATCAGGGCCTGGTTTTACCTCACTGTGCATGCAGGAACTTGTAGCTTTGCTTTTCTTAAGGTATGCATAGGTAAATCAAAACTACAAGTTCCTGCATTCACTGGAGTTAAACCAGACCTGGATTAACCTATCCTGAATATCTGGAGACAGATGGCAACCACAGTTGAGTCAGGTGCTCACTGTCCCCACTGCTCAGGAGTGAGTGATCCATCCCCTCTGACCCTGAGTCAGGTGCTCACTGGCCCCACTGCTCAGGAATGAGTGAGCCGTCCCCTCTGACCCTGAGTCAGGTGCTCACGGTCCCCACTGCTCAGGAGTGAGTGATCCGTCCCCTCTGACCCTGAGTCAGGTGCTCACTGTCCCCACTGCTCAGGAGTGAGTCAGCCGTCCCCTCTGACCCTGAGTCAGGTGCTCACTGTCCCCACTGCTCAGGAGTGAGTCAGCCGTCCCCTCTGACCCTGAGTCAGGTGCTCACTGTCCCCACTGCTCAGGAGTGAGTGAGCCATCACCTCTGACCCTGAGTCAGGTGCTCACTGTCCCCACTGCTCAGGAGTGAGTGAGCCGTCCCCTCTGACCCTGAGTCAGGTACTCACTGTTCCCACTGCTCAGGAGTGAGTGAGCCGTCCTCTCTGACCCTGAGTCAGGTGCTCACTGTCCCCACTGCTCAGGAGTGAGCGAGCCGTCCCCTCTGACCCTGAGTCAGGTGCTCACTGTCCCCACTGCTCAGGAGTGAGTGAGCATCCCCTCTGACCCTGAGTCAGGTGCTCACTGTCCCCACTGCTCAGGAGTGAGTGATCCGTCCCCTCTGACCCTGAGTCAGGTGCTCACTGTCCCCACTGCTCAGGAGTGAGTGAGCATCCCCTCTGACCCTGAGTCAGGTGCTCACTGTCCCCACTGCTCAGGAGTGAGTGAGCCGTCCCCTCTGACCCTGAGTCAGGTGCTCACTGTCCCCACTGCTCAGGAGTGAGTGAGCCGTCCCCTCTGACCCTGAGTCAGGTGCTCACTGTCCCCACTGCTCAGGAGTGAGTGAGCCGTCCCCTCTGACCCTGAGTCAGGTGCTCACTGTCCCCACTGCTCAGGAGTGAGTGAGCCGTCCCCTCTGACCCTGAGTCAGGTGCTCACTGTCCCCACTGCTCAGGAGTGAGTGAGCCGTCCCCTCTGACCCTGAGTCAGGTGCTCACTGTCCCCACTGCTCAGGAGTGAGTGAGCCGTCACCTCTGACCCTGAGTCAGGTACTCACTGTCCCCACTGCTCAGGAGTGAGTGAGCCGTCCCCTCTGACCCTGAGTCAGGTGCTCACTGTCCCCACTGCTCAGGAGTGAGTGAGCCGTCCCCTCTGACCCTGAGTCAGGTGCTCACTGTCCCCACTGCTCAGGAGTGAGTGAGCCGTCCCCTCTGACCCTGAGTCAGGTGCTCACTGTCCCCACTGCTCAGGAGTGAGTGAGCCGTCCCCTCTGACCCTGAGTCAGGTGCTCACTGTCCCCACTGCTCAGGAGTGAGTCAGCCGTCCCCTCTGACCCTGAGTCAGGTACTCACTGTCCCCACTGCTCAGGAGTGAGTGAGCCGTCCCCTCTGACCCTGAGTCAGGTACTCACTGTCCCCACTGCTCAGGAGTGAGTGATCCGTCCCCTCTGACCCTGAGTCAGGTACTCACTGTCCCCACTGCTCAGGAGTGAGTGAGCCGTCCCCTCTGACTCTGAGTCAGGGGCTTGCTATCCCTGTTATTCACTGATTGGGGAATGTATTTCCAGGCTGTCTCCATACCCTGGGTCTTTCTGTTACTGTTAAAATAAATAAAGCTGTGGTTTTAATGAGTGCTCAGTGTCTGTCAATCACCAATTGGGGCCATCATGACCATCAGCAGCTGACGTGTTTGCTGACAGTTCTGCTCTCTTTAAATGCTATAATGTTCTTTCCAGGGAGGATTTGTCCTGAGTGATAAAAGTTTATTTGAAACATAATACAAATATCCTGCTGTTTGGGAGCAGTTAGCTATGAATGTCTGATTTGCCTGTCTATTTAGGCACTAGTCCAGAGGTAGCCAACTCTGATGCTTAAGAGCCACAAACAGGCCAAGTTTTCAGGATATCCACAATGAATTATGGATGAGATAGATTTGCATGCACTGCTTCCATTGTATGCAAATCTATCTCATGCATATTCATTGTGGATATCCTGAAAACCAATCCTGTTGACACTTTTGGGGACCAGAGTTGGCCACCCCTGCACTAATCCAAAGGGAACCCTTTCCCACAGTCAATGTCCATCATTCTCTCAAACTCCTTCCAAACTGGCCGATACAATATAAGTTGCGGGAGAGCCGGCAAGCGCCCGGTCTCCCGATGCGCACATAGGCCAGTGTCCTGGGCCCGCGATTCAGTATCGGCCCATATGCAAATTAGGGCCCACAGTAAAAGGAGGCGCTAGAGACACTAGCACATCCCTAGCGTCTTTTTGACAGAAGCAACGGCTGTCAGCGGGTTTGACAGCCGACATTCAATTTTACCGGCGTCGGTTCTCAAACCTGCTGACAGCCACAGGTTTGGAAAACGGACGCTGGCAAAATTGAGTGTCTGTCTTCCAACCTGTGGGCCGCAGGCAGATTTTTAATTTTTTTTTTTTAATTAAAATTTTTTTTTTATTTTTGGGGCCTCCGACTTAATATTGCTATGATATTAAGTCGGAGGGTGTACAGAAAAGCAGTTTTTTCTGCTTTTCTGTACACTTTCCCGGTGCCGGACGAAATTAACGTCTACCTTTGGCAGACGTTAATTTCTGAAAGTAAATTGTGCGGCTTGGCTGCACATTTTACTTTCTGTATCGTGCGGAAATGACTAATAGGCTCATTAGGCGTATAAGGGATAAAAATAGCGCGTGGAAAACGTGCGGCCAAACGGGGGTTAACGGTGTGCTCAGCCTGAGCGCGCTTTACTGCATCGGCCCGTTTGTGATATAAACAATGCACAATCACATTACATCCAACTTCCGTCTGCAGCTACTAATAATGACCACAATTCTGGGGTGCCCTGGTTGTACCCTGCAAGAGTTTTCAGAGCCGAGCCCGGGGGGTTTGCAGAGTTTGCCTGGGAATCTGTTGACTTTACTGGAGACAGCACATCAAACACTCCCCGCGTTTGTAAGATTTTGACACTCCAGCAAAATGTAGAACACAAGGAAGAAAATTCCTGGCGATTCCAGCCCCACGCAAGAGAGAGAGAGAGAGAGAGAGAGTAGAGGGAAGAGAGAGAGAGAGAAGAGAGAGAGAGGAGAGAGAGAAGAGAGAAGAGAGAGAGAGAGATTGTCTATTTTGGTTTAAGAAACAAATCAATGGTGGAAAAAAGCATTGACATATGTAGCAGGGTTCAGAACTTGGAATCCATTTCCAGCAGTATGGAAAATCTTGGCCGGCATCAGAAACCTGCACGAGAGAATTCTTCGCAGACTAGAAGCACCCTGGCACTGGTTTGAGGAACAGACCCACACACTTGGGTTTCTGTCTTTACCTTCCCCTGCTAAAGGTTCTGCGTTTTGACGTAGGTTTTGTCCTTAGTACCAAGCCAAGCCGTCATTCCCCCACCCACAGGCACTGGGTTATTGTGAAAGAAAGAATTCCAGCAAGTGATTTTCTGTATTCTGTGCAATGCAGGGCCCCTTCCTGGGGGCCGGACTTTGCTCTGTGTTCTGCTCCAGCCTCTCACCTGGCAGTGAACCCTAGGGCTGAACTGGGAGGTCCAGGTTAAGCTCCCTGATCTGCCACTCACTGACTTACCCTGCGCTGGAAATGAGACTGGGTGGGACTGGGAACAGGGTCGCTGTGGGGATGAGCTCGGCCAGTACCGTCCCAGTGATGGGACTGTGGAAACCATTTACATGGCTACTCATTAATTGGGTATTTTGCAATAGGAATATATTACAGTCCTCTGTCCTCTTGCAGAGATTTCTGTAACAGAGGTGAGAGAAATGTTTACATCCAACAGTGCTGCATTGGAGGGCAACGCTCAAAGCCCTGCACCCGGGTAAACTCTCTTAATCCGGTTTAAATTGTGCTTTGGGTTCCCCGGTGCTCTCACTCTAGCCAGACCGGGGGGGGGGGGCGGTGGGGGGGAGACCTTGCTGGGCACCTGTTTGGGGCTGGATCAGAAAACAGCACTCAAAGCTTGCCCTTTCAAACGCGTCTGCATTATTTTGCAGGTGCAAAAGTCAGAGAGCACTTTGTGTCTGCAGCAATTTTCAAAGAAGGAGTGGATCAGATAAATCCAAACATTATGAGCAAGTCTGGGGACTTCGTTGGGCCTGGCCTAGATCTGACATTATATTGGAAGAGACTGGGCAAGTACGAGTTTAAGGCTTTGTTATTTCTATGCATGTTCAGTGGGTCTCGTAAAAATAGAGAATTATGAAAAAACAAAACAAAACCCAACAACTGAGAAAACATGCACAGAGCAGCAATTACAACCCTGGAACCTGCACGAAGCAGCAGTTACAATCCTAAACAGAAGGGGAGGAGATAACCTGAATGGAGCGGCAGTTCCAACCACAAACACTTTGGGTCGATGCAAAACAGAGCGCTCAACTGAGCAGACAGTTTAACCTGTGCTTGGACACGCGTTTTGGAGGCGCGTCCACAACGCCTTATCCTATAAGGGGATTAACGCACCCAAAACGTGCGTCCAACCCCCCCCCCCGCGAAACTAATAGCGCTCGTCACATGCAAATGCATGTTGATGAGGCTGTTAGCTATTCTCCCCAGATACAAACAGAAATGTGCACCCGATCTGCACATTTTTATGCTCAGAAATTAACGGCCAGCCCAGAGCAGGCGTTAATTTCTGAGCATCCTAAAAAAAAAAGTGTACAAGACAGCAAAAGATACTGCTTTTCTGTACTTACTCTGACTTAATATGGTGGCGATATTACGGCAGAGGAACCAAAAGGTTTTAAAAAAATAAACAAATAAATAAAAAAGTGTGCCGTGGTCAGGTTAGGAAAACGGATACTCAGTTAACAAGCGCCCAGTTTCCTGACCCGTGGCCGTGCACAGGTTAGGCAAACGGATGATGCTGGTAAAAATGAGCGTCCGTTATCCTAACCCGCGATCACACGCCCAGGAGAGGCGGCTGGGTGTGCGTCAGGAGAGCGGGCGTTCAACGCCCAGTGCCTGTTTTCCCCCGCACTGGTTTATTGCCTCGGCCCTTTGCTGGGCAGACCGGATGGACCGTTTTGATCTCTAGCTGCCTTCATTTAAGTTGCTACTATTTTGCCTGCTTTCCTTCTAAAATGTGCTGCAGAATTCCTACGTAAATATGGACTTTGCATCGAGCTGGGCAGCTGGAACATTTGCCCCCCTCAAAGTTTATCAGGATGGCAAGAAGAGGTGTATCGCCGTCCCGAACGGTTGTCTTGCCGAGTCTGTGGCTCCACACCCTTGTCTTCGTGTTAGACAAGTCCCTTGGGATGCATTTCTTGCCCCGACATCTCATGTATGATGCTTTGACGCAACCCCAGTGAGTGGAAATGTTTTATTAAAAAGATTTAGGACTATAACAAGCCCTCAGGTTGCACAAGCAAACTGTGACCCAGCCTTGTGGACAGATAGCTTGGGGGGGGTGCAGGGTGAACAACAGCCTTGGCGTGCCAGTCCACTGTAAACCCGCACCTCTGCAACCTCCACAGCCCCTCATCCTGTTTCAATTACCAGCAAAAATGTGTTTTGTGAAATAGCAAACCTTTAGAGCTATTAAGAACACATTGAATTTCTTTTACACAAAGAGAAAAGCTGGCTCAAATTAAAAAAAAAAAAAAAAGTCCCATGGCAAACCTGAAACAGATGCTTCGAAAACACAACTTCCCTGAGGAAAGTGAAAAGCACTTTCCAAGGCAGAGGCTGCGTTTTCCCCCCTGCTTTGTTCTGGGAAGTTCCTGAGGGCGAGGTGCAATGCTCCTGGGAGGGGCAGGGTTCCTGACTGAAAGGGTCCTGTCAGGCAGGAGAGAGACCCCTGGCATCAAGATGTCAGCCCCAGGCTCAGGATAGTCTCTTCTTGGCCTTTTGGCTGAGATTGAGAACCTGCATGGGCGGGGAGGGGGGGTTAACACCCTGCCACCTGACCACTTTAGGGACATGACAAAGTTATAACCATGGCCAAAGCAGGAAAATACAACCTTCTGTTAAAAAAACAAAAAAAATCAATTAATTAAAGTTATAGACACTTGGATCTTCACGTAGACAATTCGGATTGGCAGCTTATTTGGTGCTCCATTTGCTGAATATCGATTTCCAATAGGAACCAAGAATGAATGTACAAATTATTACATCACACTTATCGCTATCACTAACTCCGGTTCCAGATGCTGGAGACAATGTGGAGCAGCAGAAACCTCACGAGGTGGGAATGTGCGGAGACAGAGAAATTCCGGCTGGATATACACCATGTAATGTAATGGAAAGGATTGTAGCGTTCTCATTTCTTCTTTCCCCTCACTTATGTTTGTTAAATAGGTGGGAGGATCAGGCGTTGTCCAGAAATGATGCCTGCTTTCCCATATGTTGCATGTTTTAGGAAGACCTCACCCTGGGTGACTTTTTGGCAGAATACAATTCCAGAACCGGCAGAATTAGAGCCCAGCGCTTGTGCTCTGAAAGGGAAATCCTCAATGTACGATGGGGTGTGGGGAAAGTATTGGAGCTGGCGAAATGACTTAAAAGAAAAAAAAATGTACAATTTGAGCTGGTCTATGTTGCATGCTTGTGAAGAGGGCCGTTACTCAGCTGAGCTAAGCTTCCTAATCTTCAGAAGTATGCTTGATGCATAGTTTGCTGCTCTGCTTTGTCGTCTGTGCCTTGCCTTGTTAATAAAAAGTTTAAAAAAAGCTAGTTTATTTAGGGAATAGCCACTGCTATTAATTGCATCAGAAGCATGGGATCTTCTTAGTGTTTGGGTACTTGCCAGGTTCTTGTAGCCTGATTTGGCCTCTGTTGGAAACAGGATGCCGAGCTTGATGGACCCTTGGTCTGACCCAGCATGGCAATTTCTTATGTTCTTAGAGATATATATATATATATATATATATATATATATATATCAGGCACAGCCAGGGTTTTGGTATCTAGCAGCTCATCTGTAAGAGCTGAATGCTCTTACAGATGAGCTGCTAGTTACACCTGTATTTGGGGGACATTTTCCCTCTTTAAAAATAAACTAAGATCAAACTAATCCACCTGTTTCCTCCGTATTTATCACAATTTTCACCTGCATTTCAAATGACGGTGACTCATCTGTCCCAATGGCCCAAGTCTGCACTGCACATGGTCTAGCATGGAATGAAAAAAAAAAAGCCCAGTGTGACACATTTGATCATTTTAATTGTAACCTGAAATATAACATAGCAGTAAAATATTATAAGATGATATAAAATCATTGCGATATTTTGCACTCACTGCATAACGATGCATTCGTGTAAAATATCCAAACACATAATACAAAAATAGAAAAAGCGATTTTTTTTTTAATATATATATATATAAAAGGCAACACTTTCAAAATACAGCGTTCACTAGAAATGCATTATTTACAAGAACTGCAACTACTAACTGCTGGACAGGACAGACCACGATGACGGAAGTGTCACTCCACCGGATACTTTTTCCATCCCAGCTGAGACGTGCCCACTCTTCTCTCACACAGTTGGAAATATATTATTTTTATAGCATCGTCAGTGTACATTGTGCTGTACAAGGATATTTAACAAAGCTGCCTGCCCCTCCCCCCCCCCCCCAAACCTGACACTGGTAATCTGAGGACAGAAGCTGGGAGGACTCCTGGACACAGGAATGGCAGCACCTGGGTCTCCAGCTGTCACCCATCTGTTGTGAGGCTCCCCTCCCCCACTGACCCTTTTCCATGGGTAATGAGGTACAACTTTGGAAGCTTTCTTGGCCTCAGGGTACCCAAAATGTGCTGCCTGGTCATCCACGCCATATGTTTCTGAACCACTGAATGGTAAATTATCTCAGGTGCCTGGGTCAAGGGTGCTAGAGAAATCCAAATTGGGATGAGGAAGAATAACGTCAATGTGTTTTCACAAGCTGGGAGTCCACTTTCTTCCAGTCAAAGTTGCTTTCAAGACACCCAAGTTACATGTATGTAGCAACAATCTTGCGTGCTTCACCTAGTGTGATAAGAATCAGTCTGTTCCATATCTTAAGCTCACAGAATTCTCATGACTCTGAGGGTAAAAATTAGAAAATGCAAATTCTGATTAAATCTTCATTTTATTCAATGCGGCATTCTGTGCACAGGGCACCACCCGGCCTGTGACACCCCCTGCACACTCCACATGCCTCGGTGGACATGGTATCCCACTGCATGTGACACACCACCCAGTCTCACCGCACACAGACGCCGCATCTAACATTCCTCGCTGCGTGCAGCGCCTCTCATTATTAGCCATTTGAAAAGCTGGAAGTCAGAATAAACAATTATACAATGGTTGAATGCAGGAAAACTTGTGAGATTGCCCCGTTGTGGAGAGAATCCTAAAACCTCTAAGTCCAATGAGAAGATCGACTGGTCTTGCTCTCACAGGGGGGGGTCACACGTATGTGGGCATCCCGGCATGTACAATACCCTAAGTGGGGATGGCAGGAGCAGAGCGGGTTTAGCTGGAGGATCCCCGGGGAGGTCAGCAGGACTTGCTCTGCCCTTTGGAAGGTAGGAGATGGCAGCTCCACAGCCCCTGCTTCTCCTCTCCTGGTTCCCAGAGCACCACCCGCCCCCTCTCTCTCTCTCACACGCGGCCTACCCAAGAAAAAACAAAACGATAAGTAGTGATTCCAGCCTTTCTGAATCGGGCGCCAAGAACACTGATGTGGAAGCCTAAGTGTACAGCCTGACAATTTAGAAAAGCACAAGGCATGGCCGCTGCCTCCTCCCGGCCTCTCCAGAGATGACCTAAGAGCAAAGCTTCAGCCACAACCTCCAGCACATTTTACGTTGGAGCGTGTCCAAGGTGGGATTCTAACTTTCTTAACCTGACACATATAAATAATGATCTTCCCCATTTAATAAATATCACATATGCTGTATGTACAATTTACACATAATGCCCTTTCTGGTCCACACCACGTCCTTGTTTGCACAGTGTCCTCATACATAGTTCTCGTCTGCATCATCGATGTCCTGAGAGAATATGGGGAAAGCTGCAGGGTTAAAAGTAGAGAGAGAGAGAGAGAGAATGAGACAAAACCCGCAAGAACTGTAAAGGCCAGGAATTGGCACTGCCTGCTGTAAGCCGATCCTGAAGACCCCTTTGCCCTATCTTGACCAATCTTCAGTCACTTGAGAGTAAAATGGTGGCGACCCTATCCCTCAGGAATTCTTCCATTTTAGGCCTAACTTAATCTGACTGGCTGAGAACGTTCCAGGTCTCTTAAGAATTCCAGTCACCCAGATTTGTTTTGATCTCTAGAAGGTGAGTATCCAGAAAACAGAAATCTAGAAAGCAACTGTCAAAAAGCAGATATTTGTCACAGAAAAAAAATGTATTTGTCACAGTTCAAAAGTTACTTGAAGCCTGGAGGAGGAGGAGGAGCCGGCGTAGATATTACATTAGCAACCTTTGCTCAGCCGACAGACCTGCCCACAAACAACGTGTTCACCCAAATAAATCCATCTGGGCCTCTTTATTCTCTCCTCCTGAAGCCCTCAGGCACTGATAGATTTAGGCCGGTTCACGGCTAGTTTAAGTCTAGGCCTAGCATTGCTGCAGCCACACAACTCAATTTACTACCTATGGTAACAATCTTAAAACCTTTAAAAGTTTGCATAAAGATAGGAAAGCTACCTGTACTAACCCCATTTCTTTTACTCCATCACGCAACACCATGAGGAAAAATACTTTTGCAGCCTTTCCCTATTTTTAAACCATTGGCTACAGTGCCCCATGCAAAAGTTACTTTTGAAGCACCAGTGCCTGCCTTTTTTTTTTTTTTTTTTTAAAAAGCTTTGGCATATTCTACCAACTAGAATATCATTTGCACAACATCTCTCTGGCCCTAATTTAAATACAATTTTCTTTCCATTCACAATTTTGCTCTCTTGCACTCTATTATAAACTCAAGGCGTCATCTCACAGTCTTCAGGATCATAAGGATTTCAAAGCACCTATAGCGGTACTGTCGTAGTAATCAGTCCCCTCAGCAAGCGCTATTCATTCACACAGTGATTTCTCATAACATAACCTAGCACTACCCCACACAGCCATCGAACTGCCCATTTTCTTTGCTTCTTATGGAGTAGGAATGCATATGAGGCTTTTGAGCATATTCAGCTGAGGCAATGTGGTTGGCTGAGCATGCTCAGTGTGCATCTGCCCAGTTTCAGAAGCTGAGGAAATCAGGAGATTGTGACTCTATATATCTGAAAAGAGCCATTGAGTCTCATGCTTCTGCAGTTAGGTCCAAGATAGCATGGGGGCCAGCCTAGAACTCTGGACAGCAAGAGATTACCCGATTTTTCCAAGATAGGTAAGGATATCTGAGCTGCATTTTTTTTTTTCAACACAAAATACAATTATTTCTATTCACCATACTCACTGAATATCTTTCAGCAATGTGTCCCTCTAAGTCCTGATTTTAGATTAATCAGGAGAGGCACCCATTGCCTATCACCTCCTATCTGGTAACAGGAGCACATGGGTAAATAGAATTACGCTATTAATCAATCAGAGAGCAGGGATTTGAAATTGTTTTTGAGTTATTTGAGGGGTTGTTTTTTTTCCATGTCCACGCTTACTGCTGAAAAAGCCACATAAGGTTGTGTTTAGGATGCTGGCAGATGTGAAGCCCCATTTATCTGCATTCTGAGCTGAAGTAAGCACCGCCTTTGCGTGAGCAGAGGTTTTCTGCTTATAACTCCCACATTTTATCCCTTTGACAAAAGCCAGATGCACCAGCTTATCTGAAGTATCATTATAACTATTTGTAAAGTCTTGTCAGTGTACATAGGGCTGTGCTAGATGAATTACTTGATTACCACATACACTGTCTGCCCCAAACATCATACTCTGCATGAGAGAGGTGGGATTTGAACTTGAGGCTCAAGATTAAAAAACTCTGGACTCCAACTGCTGGGCTACACTGTCCCAGCTGGCAACAACCACATATTGATTAGTATCTGGCTCCTCTCTCCTCTCCTTTGTGATCAAAGGTCATCAACCTCCTCTCCTCCATCACCCCAGGGGTTAGAGCTGAAAAGGTTCATGTACCTGTGCAGCTTCCGTAATGGCGGACACCAATGGATCGTCCCAGGAAGCAGGTCGCTCGCCGCAGGTGGCAGGCAGAGGGGTACGTGACGTTGTTGTTCCCGCAGAGGGCATGGTCCAGGCTGGAGGCATCGGGGCAGGGAGCTGTCCTGCAGATCACACAATAGGCGCTGCCAGTCTGGTCAACCACACAAGTATGAGTCCCCGGGCACACGACACTGGAGCAGGACTCTACAGAGGGATGACAAGGAACAAGCATCAGCCCCCCCTCTCCCTGCAGCTACACATAATGCAACTTCTCTAACCAGGACAAGGATTAGCAAAGGCCCCTCTCTGCTAGGGACATGTCTCTCTGGCTGCCTTCTGCATGAACGGATGCCTGCCTGTGCAAGGCATCTAATCTTATATACCAAACTCATGGTTTTTGGCCCTGTCCTTGGGCAGAGTTTCTGCTGTGGTTACATAGTTACAGAGATATCAGGGGAGCCTCCTGGGAATAATCCGGGGTCTGGGGAATGATTAAGTCTGCAGTGATAAAGACCAAAGGTAATAAAAGACCTGAAGAACTCCTACCAGACATAAAACTTGCTCTGAAAGTGGCCTTGGGAAGTGTCTCTTAACAGGGCACCTCTGGCTGAGCCGCTCACAGGGAAGCCCTGGTCGTGAGAAGCCGGAGGGTGGGCAGAGGGGGCTGCGGGGTGGGGGCAGCCGTCGCCTTTAGGATCACTCGGAGATTGTTCTGGTGATGCTTTGAAGATACCAGCATTTGTTTCAAAGTACATCACGTTCTCTTTTTGGCAGCCAAATGTTCGTACAGATTTTTTAAAGAATACAAAATGGGTTGGTTTTTTTTTTTTTTCATTTTTCCAAGAAAACAAAACTCAAGACTGTGAAAGTACTGAAATATTTGCTTCGCCTCGCTCTGTTTTCTTTCTCAGACCATACTGCACACATTTAGGCAGCGCAAGAGCAGCTGCCGCTTCCTTTGGAGAGCAGAGAGCGGGGAAGAGACTCGGGGTGCACACACAGGGGACGGAGGGCTTGCTTGCTTCTGATGTCAAACAGGTCTTGCTGCTGCATCATTCTGACATCAGCACCATGTGCCAGGAGCAACTTAGACCGTGATTGCAAGCCTGCCACAGAGAATGGGAGAGGGCGCTTCTTCCTGGCCAAACTGACACAAATGCATCTCTTCCTCTATGAGAGGCATCTCCCGCAGCTTGTGTTTGCTTATTATGAGCCTCAAGGAATTCACTTAAACATTAAGCAACATTGACATTTGAGCCCAACCAGAGGGGCTAAAACATTCTGCCCCCCCAATCCAGATTCTAAATGAAATAAGCGGCACAGGTTACAACGAGAGACGACGCTGAACTCCAGAATCTGAAGGCAGATGGGGAGCCCCCGAGGCCCCTCTGGCCTGCCCAAGGTGACGGCTGTACCACGAGGGCCTGCCCAGGTAAGGCTCCTTCAGACCTTGCTTGTGCTTGCTGCAGCCTTTAGCTTGTTCGGCCCCAGGCAAACCCCCTCATGAGTCTCCGGCACAATTGGCAAGGTTCTTTGGGAAGGTGAATATGAAAAGGGAGTGGGGTACAAAGGAGAAGGAAGAAGCTGCCAAGCCCAAAGATACTAGCACTTCCCACATTAAATCCACTGTTTACATTCCATCTCTTTTTAGCATTTATTGTATTTCTATTACTATATGATGTTAGCAGGTCCAGAGATAGGAGTTTGGATCACCAGAAGTGTTGAGTTTCCCATAGTGTCATTACCCATACTGCATAGAATGACGTTCTTATACAGTAAGAGGCACTGCTTATAGACTCTAGCAACATAGCATAACTATTATAGCTGTTCTCGGAAGGTGACAGCTTTCTGGAATTTCAAACCTCTCTGATGAAGGAAGATGCTATAAAGCCTCACCGGTGACAGCAGTCTGTAAAGTTCAGGCCGGACACTGACTTCTCACTTCTAAGTTCCATAACAGTGTATCAGGCATCACAGGGTCCACAAACAATAAGCAGATTTGTACGAAAACCTCCTAGGTTATTGTTTTGGCTGGGAGTAAAGAGGTCACAATGCTGGGATTTGTGTAAGGAATGCATGTATGTTAGTAAATATATGTTTTATTGTTTGATTTTAATACAATCCACCTAGCACGGCTGATCCAATATAGGTGGAATATAAAGTCTTTAAATACATAAATAAGCAGGGGTAGTGTAGTACCGGAGAGAGGTGCACTGGCAGAGCTGTGTGTGAGGGTCTCAGTACTGGAACAGCAGGAGGTGCTGTGGAGCAGAAGTGAAGTGCATTGACAGAGCCGTGTGCGAGGGTCTCAGTACTGGAACAGCAGGAGGTGCTGTGGAGCAGGAGTGAGGTGCACTGGCAGAGCCGTGTGCGAGGGTCTCAGTACTGGAACAGCAGGAGGTGCTGTGGAGCAGGAGTGAGGTGCACCGGCAGAGCCGTGTGCGAGGGTCTCAGTACTGGAACAGCAGGAGGTGCTGTGGAGCAGGAGTGAGGTGCACCGGCAGAGCCGTGTGCGAGGGTCTCAGTACTGGAACAGCAGGAGGTGCTGTGGAGCAGGAGTGAGGTGCACCGGCAGAGCCGTGTGCGAGGGTCTCAGTACTGGAACAGCAGGAGGTGCTGTGGGGCAGGAGTGAGGTGCACCGGCAGAGCCGTGTGCGAGGGTCTCAGTACTGGAACAGCAGGAGGTGCTGTGGGGCAGGAGTGAGGTGCACCGGCAGAGCCGTGTGCGAGGGTCTCAGTACTGGAACAGCAGGAGGTGCTGTGGAGCAGGAGTGAGGTGCACCGGCAGAGCCGTGTGCGAGGGTCTCAGTACTGGAACAGCAGGAGGTGCTGTGGGGCAGGAGTGAGGTGCACCGGCAGAGCCGTGTGCGAGGGTCTCAGTACTGGAACAGCAGGAGGTGCTGTGGGGCAGGAGTGAGGTGCACCGGCAGAGCCGTGTGCGAGGGTCTCAGTACTGGAACAGCAGGAGGTGCTGTGGGGCAGGAGTGAGGTGCACCGGCAGAGCCGTGTGCGAGGGTCTCAGTACTGGAACAGCAGGAGGTGCTGTGGGGCAGGAGTGAGGTGCACCGGCAGAGCCGTGTGCGAGGGTCTCAGTACTGGAACAGCAGGAGGTGCTGTACGGCAGGAGGTGAGGTGCACTGTGCTGAGTGGGTGTGGAGTGTCGTATGTTGGAGCAGCAGAGGAAGTTCATGTAAGTAAAAACTGAGGTGCATTAACAGTGCCTTTATGTCACCACTATCTGCACTTCTCTACCCTTCTTAGCCTTTTGTTTTTATGAACTCACCCCAAAACAATTTTTAGTCAAATAAAAACAAGTTAACATTTTTTTTTTCTGTTATAGTGGCTTCTCCAAGCAGCTGCAGTCTCAGCCTAAAAAAGAAAGTATTATCTCCCAGGCAAAACAGATATAATGAGGTGCACCGGCAAGTACATTCTGTTCTGAATGCTCACTTGCAATTATATCACACAATTTGCCTTTATTGTTGAGGCAACCTGAAGTGCATTAGAAGCTGGGCAGTTTTTCTTCCTGGGAGCTGAGCAGGTCTGGTGATGGGGCAGTGGAGTGCAAGTCTGGTACCTGAGAGACAAGAGACAGAGAGACAGGCAGACAGAGCCGAACGTACTCTTGCATTTGCCCTGGTACATGACTTCCAGGTCAGGGTGACCTCGGCATTTGCTTAGCAGCAATTCGCACTCATCCCTGTAGGTATATCCATCCGATCCACAGACGGGCAGCTTCTTGGACAGAGCCGAGCAGTCTGGTGCACAGGTGCACTGAGGCCGGCCCTGCTTCATCTGGCAAATCTTCCCTGGGCCGCACTCCACACCCTCGCAGGTCTCTTGAGACAAGAAGCAAAGGAAGATGAATGTCTTGTAAAATATACAGGAATAAGGAACAGCAAAACAAAAAAAACTGTAACAGTAGGGTTACCGGCTGGCTCCGGATTTTCAACACAGGTTGATCCGGTCCTGGTTTTACCCCCATGGCATGCAGGGACATGTAGTTTTGATGTACCTATGCAGGCCTTAAGGAAAGCAAAACTACAGGTTTCTGCATGCGCTGAGCTAAAACCAGGACCGGATCAACCTGTCCTGAAAATCTGAAGCAAGTCGGCCCACCTTATGTAAAAAGGAGAGGTTAGCAGACATAGCCAGCGTCACCTGGATCCTGGCTCGATGGCCACAAAATGCTGCAGCAGGGCCATCTTAGATCAGAAGACTTTGAAATACGTCTGTACTAGTCTGAGGTGGTATAGGGGGCGGGAGACTGGACTTCGCAGGCTATTCATGTGTATCACCAGAAGGGAACATTTGTAAAATGAAGGACGAACTCTCCCCTCCCTCTCCCACCCTTTAAAGGGTCTTGCAGGGCCTATAGCCAAAAGGACCCGTCATTTCAGCTCTTCTGTGCCCAGGACACCCAGTCTGCTTTCTCTGCCCCAGGGGGAGTGTCTCACAATGGGGCAATTCAAACCCTTTGTGCTGCGGATTCATATTCACCCCTGATTAAATCAAGCCCAGGGGTGGCTGGTTCCTCCTTTTCCAGGGAACAAAAGTCCGATGTGGGGGCCACACCTCAGTCCCTACGGACACTGCTCTGTGTACTAAAGAAACCGGAACAGCTTCTGGCTTTCAGTGTGCGCTCCACACAAAAGCTTCTGCTTTCTGATGGCAAGGCTCCGGGAACTGTAACTAGAGTGCAAAGTCAGCCCCGGGGAGTAAAATTTGTATCAAAAAAAAAGGTACAAAAGTATAGGATGGACCAGAGTCAGCAGCAGAGTTACACGGGACTGTGCCAGACAGGAAGTCTCTGCTACACCAGGCCCAGCATCTTGCCTTGATTCTGTTCCAGCTCCTGCCTAGTGATCTGGAGCTCCTTCGTGAACGTTATGAACTCTTCGCCACCTCGTTTAAGCCTTTGTTAATGATGGATCCCGACGGCATGCTTTGGCTGGATCCAGATTATTGGAGGGGGGGGGGGGCAGTCTGGCACGGGTAAACTGATCCCTATAAACCCCATTCACTAATCGAGGTTGTGCTGGAGAAAGAAAATAGGAAAACATTCCGAGGGGAAAAAAAAAAAGCACATCCGAATCTGGTAGTGAGGTTTGCTTACAAGGCAGTGAGGCTTCTGGGAGTTTAAGGGAGCCTTTGGAGAGAGAAATATATTTTGCATTCCTGGCTGACAGTGTGAGAGGCACAAGACTTCAGCCAAACAGAAAATGGTAGCCCAGGCTGTGACACAGAGCTGGAGGCCTCATGTGCATTCAAGTCCTGTGTTGTTGGATAGTACTTCGTGTTCCTCTTTTAAATCCATGGCCCCTTTCCCAATAGCAACAGGCATCAATAAAGGTTGGGAAGGTGACAATTCCCCCCATAGAAAAGGCAATTCAAGGACGAGGGTTCACGGTCTGAAGTTGCAGGGAGGAAGGGATCTGAGGACACGCTTCTTTGCTGAAGGGGGTGGATGCCTGGAAGAGCCTGTGGCAGAATTTAAACACGCTGGGCAAAGACCCAGAGCACGGGCTTAAGGTTAGCAGGTGGAAGAAATAAGGGAGGTGGGGGGAACATATGAAACTTTACAGAGCCACGGAGGGTAGAATACAAGCCAAGAGGCAGAGAGTGGTGGTCCAGCTGCAGTGGGGTTTCCAAGAAGGCCGAGGGTAACTTGCCTCGAGAAGCCATGGCTGCAGCCCTAGCGTTAACAAGCAGCCAGAGAAGAAAGCAGCTGGGCAGACCGGATGCACCAGTTGGCTCTTATCTGCCATTTTTTTTTTACTTTGGGGGCAAGATTCGATCCCCCATGAAGTGGAAATTTAGCCCCTCATAATGCAACTGGCTAGACTGCCCCTGCTATTCCCGTGGACAGGGCTGGCCATGAGATCTGGCTGACTAGCACTGAGTTTTTCAGCACCGGCCCGCTAAGCCCCCTCCTCCACTGCCCCACCAGCCTGAATCAGAGCCCATTCAGCCGCTGGGTGCAGTAATATTTTCAAGCAGGAGGATCCGGCCTTCTGTGCGCTCAGGCACCCACTGCAGATCCTTTTAGAAAAATTGCCTTCCAGAAACGCCACATTTCCCCGATGCCCCCCCCCCCCCCCCCCCAATCAGCTTTTGGAATTCGTTTTCCTGCAACCTCTACTCTAGCGCCATAATCTGGAGCATCTTGGTGTCTGTGTGTCTCTATGAGGGGCGTCCACGTGCCTGTGATGCAGTGAGCATGGATCTGCGAGTCTGCGTAGGTACCTGTCTCTCTCAGACAGTGGGTACGTGTGTGTTTGACAATGAGTGTGCGTGCATTTGGGGGTGTGTGTGTGAGAGAGAGAGAGAGAGTAACACTGAATGTGGATATACACAATTATCTAAAGTTCCTGATGGTTGGACCGGCAAAGATCTGATACATTCACGTTCTGCCTCAATGACAAGGAACGTCAAGGCTCTCTATACCCCACATACTCCGAAACTCTTCCAAGCATGTGGTAGGACTCCAGGCATCACTGAGTTCACACAATGGCAAGAATGTGGCACCAGAATTTCAGCACTTGGCACGGGAAGAACCTTACTCTAAACATCTGGATGAGATGGAATGAACCCAAATACAGATGTTTCCCTCTTTTGTTGCACAGCTAGCCAAACAGGCACTTTATGGGAACGTGGGTAATGCTGAAAAAGTTTTCCAGGAGGGATATTTGAAAAACTCAGAAAAGGGAAAAGAACAGACAGAGCAGGAAGGCTCCATCACAGACCCCACCCCAGGGGGCAAGAGCTCCAGTGCCCTGCCCAGTATCCATCTGCGCTTTCACCTACAGATAACCTAAACCATGCCAGCCACCTCTGGAAAATGACAATTACAAAAGAATTTCATGTTCAAAAAGATTCTGAGCTTTCTTTGATAAAATTACTTTCTAGCTTATCCTATTAAAAAGAATTGCTCCCATAAAAAAATTAAAAAAAAAAAAAGTTATTTCCTTTAAGAATTACTAGGTTCAGGTTAGGCCCTCATCCAAAAGAGGAAGTAGTAGAGTTTATCCAACCCCCAATTACCAGGCAACACCTCAGTAACACCCCTTCTTGTTGCTGGGTCAGCAAGGGGGCGGAAACAGTGAGTGGCAGTGCATAGGAGAAGTGCATTTACCTTTGCAAGGGTGGCATGTGACCAGACCCAGGAATCCCAGCAGACTGATCTTATTCATGGGGTCCGAGTAGTTGGACCAGGCCGTATCCACGTTGCCATTGGAGCAGCACTCCTCCCAGGTGACGGCCGCCATCAGGATCAGGCTACACTTGCCTTCCCTGCCCTGCTGCAACCAGCAGATGCCACCTGCAGAGAGAGAAGCACAAGGGACAGCACAGGAAGACGCACCAGGGCCCTAGGACTGGAGCAGAGGAAGGGAAGGAGCAAAGATTGCTCCAGATCATCAGGAACAGACAGAGCCATTTCCAGTTTTAGCAGGCCACCCCCCCCCCCCCATTACATGTCCATAAATAATTAGTAGCCAGCTAGACTTGGGCATTTCCACCACTTACTTACTTCTGGGAGTGAACAATAGGGGAAAGACTTAGCTACTGGGATTTGCCAGGTACTTCCAAATGACCCAGACTGCTCACTGCCAGAGACAGGATGCTGGGCTTGATGGACGTTGGTCTGACCCAGCCTGGCATTCCTTCTGTTCTTATGCTAGGACTGACTCAGCTGCTCACAATGACCTGGATCTGTGGAGGTCTAGATCCAAGGTCACTTACATAAAAGAATAGAGTTGCTAATACTTTTTATTTTATTGAAACACAAAATCTAAAAAGCACATTATGAAAGGAGACTGTAGTGCAAGCTGTAAACGATGCTGCTCCCCTTGTCTGTGCGTCCACCTGGCTCTCGTCTCAGGAAAGTGAGCCAGGACTGTACAAGGGCTGCATAGAGAGCTGCATGGTTGCTGTCTCCTTCCAAGTGCTTCTCACAGACAAGTCCAGTTAAGAAGCCTCCAGGGTCATAGACTGTCTCCAAGCAGTGGTTGCCTCTGGATTTAATTATTTCAGCAGATTACATTCAGGTACTGTAGGTATTTCCCTATCCTCAGAGGGCTTTCAATCTAACAGGCCGATACAGTAAAAATCACGGGAGAGCGGGCGAGCGCCCGCTCTCCCGGCGTGCGCACAGGCCACTCTCCTGTGCATGCGATTCAGAAAAAACAATTATTCAAATTAGGGCCCGCGGTAGAAAGAGGTGCTAGGGACACTAGCGCGTCCCTAGCGCCTCTTTTTGGACAGGAGCGGCAGCTGTCAGCGAGTTTGACAGCCGACGCTCCATTTTGCCGGCGTCGGTTCTCAAACCCGCTGACAGCCATGGGTTCGGAAACTGGACGCTGGCAAAATTGAGCATCCGGTTTTCAACCTGCGAGCCACGGGCCGATTTTAAATTATTTTTTTTTAAATTTTTGATTATTTTTAACTTTTGGGATCTCCGACTTAATATCGCCATGATGTTAAGTCGGAGGGTGCACAGAAAAGCAGTTTTTACTGCTTTTCTGTGCACTTTCCCGGTGCCGGCAGAAATTAGCGCCTACCTTTGGGTAGGCGCTAATTTCTGAAAGTAAAACGTGCGGCTTGGCTGCACATTTTACTTTCTGTATCGCGCGGGAATAACTAATAGGTTCAATCAACATGCATTTGCATGTCGCGGGCGCTATTAGTTTCGGGGGGGAGGGGGGGTTGGACGCGCGTTTTCGACTGAATAAGGTGTAAAGCTAGCGCGTCAAAAACGCGTGTCCAAACGCAGGTTAACTGTATCGGCCTGTAAGTTTGTACCTGAGGCAATGGAGGGTAAAGTAATTTGCCTAAGGTGGGAATTGAACCGTGGCTGACTGGTTTATAGGAGGCTGCTCCAATTACAAAGCAAATGCTGAGAGAGGCTCTTTCATAATCTGACGTGAGAACAGTTCTTGTTTGGTCTCAGCCCTGCTGACCCAAGGAAGGAGACCCCAAAACTGAATAGGAGAAAGGACAATGTGACCAACAGGGCAAACTAGCTGGTGCCAGCAGTAGCACCGGACTCCCAGGAGCCATTAATGAGAACCTGGCTACCATTCTGGCCGATTCAGTATGGTGCGCTCGGCCCAGCTCACTTTTAGCCCTGGTCTGGCCGCGCGTTTTTGACGCGCTATTTTTATCCCTTATTCAGTAAGGGGTAATAGCGCGTCGAAAATGCGCAGCCAACCCCCCCGAACCTAATAGTGCCCGCGACATGCAAATGCATGTTGATGAACCTATTAGGTATTCCCGCACGATACAGTAAGTAAAATGTGCAGCCAAGCCGCACATTTTACTCTCAGAAATTAACTCCTGCCAAAGGCTGGCGTTAATTTCTGCCGGCGCTGGGGAAGTGCACAGAAAAGCAGTAAAAACTGCTTTTCTGTGCACCCTCCGACTTAATATCAATGCGATATTAAGTCGGAGGTCCCAAAAGTAAAAAAAAAAAATGTAAAATTAAAAAAGAAAAATTTAAAATCAGCCTGCGGGTTGGAAGACGGACGCTCAATTTAGCCGGCGTCCGTTTTCCGAACCCGTGGCTGTCAGCGGGTTTGAGAACCGACGCCGGTAAAATTGAGCGTCGGCTGTCAAACCCGCTGACAGCTGCCACTCCTGTCAAAAAGGAGGCGCTAGGGACGCGCTAGTGTCCCTAGCGCCTCCTTTTACCGCGGGCCCTCATTTAAATACTCGATCGCGCGCTCGCCTCGGCACGCCGGCTCTCCCGCGGTTTTTCCTGTATGGGCCCGCTTGTTACTAGCAGCACTCCGGAGCTATTCCTTGGATTTCCTCCTGCTCACGCTTTCCAATCCCCCCCTCCCCAGTGCTTTCCAGTTCTTTGCTGATTTGCCTCAGCACATTCTGGAGCTTCCCATCCTAATCCAATCTGCCAGAGCCCCCAGCGTCAGCTCTTCCCAGCCTCTTAACTTGATGCCTTTAGGGTTTTTTATTTCTGCTTTCTCCTGATGATTAAAAAAAAAAAGGCAGAACATATTATACCTGTGTTTGCAAAATTAGTTCTTAATAATCGTAGCTTGGCTGTCGGGGCGAAGGCTTGGGGTTTGTGAGTATTAATTAGGTCTGAAGTAGTGGCTAGTCGGTCGGTATCAGGGAATGGGTCCCTGTGTAAAGTTTCTACTGTTTGTTTTCCTTAAGGAACAGTTTAAGATTCTCAAGCAGGGCTGGTGCTGGGTATTAGGGTGTCCTAGGGTGAACTGACAATCTTCCATTCCTCCCCACACCTGCCCTATCGGAGGCAGCTCTGGCACCCCATCCCCCTCTCTCGCCCGTCAGCATCCACCTCTCACCGGCTGCCAAGACCTGCAAGCCCCTGCCCACAGTGCACCACTTCCCTTCCCTCTGTCCCCCCTGTCCGGTATCTCTCCTCTCCTGTTCTCCCCACACCCGTCCAGCATCCTTTTCTTTCTCTCCATTGCTCTATTCTCTTTGCCCCTTCTTGCAGTGCCCAGCATCCTCTCTTTTCTCCCTCCACCCTACCCTCACGTGCCCAGCACAAGTCCCCCACCCAGCCAGCATCCTCTGTCTGCACTCTCATAACTGCCCGGCCTCTATTCTGCTTTCTCATACGATGTGGGCAGGCAGCACCTGCAGTTCTGTTCATTCACTCTCCAACTTCCATGCACCCTGCACTTCTAGCGGAGGAAGCAATAGATATTCTACCCGTCCTGCAGGACCCTCAGCCAGTCGGGTCTTCAGGGTATCCACAGTGAATATGCACGAGAGAAAATGTGCATGCAAATTTATCTCATGCATATTCATTGTAGATATCCTGAAAACCCTGCTGGCTGGAGGGGGGCCACCAGGACAGGTTTGGGAACTTCTGACCTAGGGCTTATCCAGGCTTCCTCTGTTACTCAACAGAGTTTGAAGCACTTTGCAACATTTAACTTAAGTTCAAATTCCAGACTCACAAACAAAACTTCCCAGGCTGGTGAGAAGCTAGAGTTGTGCGAGTCAGAGGTGGCAGTCGGGGGAGGGGGTCCCTCTGAAGTTGTGAGCCTGGGAGTTGGGGGGGGGGGGGAGCCCCTGGTCTTTTTCTCAATCTTCAGAGCTAGCCCATGAGCTCCTGCCCCTTTGGGGGACTGACTCGGTTCCCTCAGAGACATCTCCCTGCACAGATAATGTCCCTCAGAGACAGCTCCTTAAGCAGGTACTGCTCCTCAGAGAGGGCTGCCTGTAGAGACCTTGTCCCTCAGAGACAGACACTGCCCCTCAGAGAGAGACACCCCTGCACAAGCCCCCCCCCCCCCCCCCCCCCCCCCCCCCCCCCCCCCCCCCCCCCCCCCCCCCCCCGGAGGCTGGGTCAGATCAAGGTCCGTCCAGCCCTGCATCCTGTTTCCAGCAGTGGCCGGGGGTCTGGGCCACACACGGCCCTGGATTGCTGGATGGGCTCTCATTACGCCTGTGGGTAGGGCGGCGGGCGGCCCTGCATCCAGAGCCTGCAGGGCCGGCTGAGCCTGGCCACCTTCCGGCTCTGCTGAATCTCAATCTGTCGCCCTGCAATAGATCCTTAGAGAAGGCTGGGGCGCGGGAGGGGGGGCTGAAAGCACCAACTAAATCCTAAATCTGTCCCTGGTCCCAAGTACCCAGCAGGTCCCGAAACGTGAATCTGTTCCTCCTTCCTCCCTCCCAGGGAGAGAGCAATGACCCTTTCTTAGTTTACCACTTAGCCTTCCCTGTTTCCTCTCTTTGGCTCCTGCTCGCCCGTTCCAGATGCACAGGACCTCACCCCCTCGCCAGCAAACGGAGACAGAAAACACGACCCCCCCTCCAGCGACACCACCACGGGCACCAGCAAAGGGAGGACCACAGCGAGCCGCCAGCCCATCTGGGACAAATCGATTCCAGCAGCAAAACTTCTTTTAAGGAGCGTATCAGTCAGGAGAGGACCCTCCCAGACCCCTCTCCGCAGCCCAGCAGGGATAGAGGAGGGGCTTCCTCCCTTTTCAGGAAGGTTCACTACAGTTATCCACATTTTGGTAAAGGTTCTCAGAGCTGGGGCAAGCCCAGAAGGGAAGGGAGGGCCCTGAACGCACAACGCGTCCCTACAATGCAAAATCAAAGGAAACCCTCTGACTGCCTTCCCCCATAGGGATGGACGCGGAGGTAAAAAGCAGAGAGGTCCAGGGGGGAGAGAAATCCGCGTGGAAAGCGCATATCCAAAGCCCTTAGCTGATTCCTTTCACACGGAGAATGAATCGCAGGGATCCATCCTTCACTGGGATAATGAAGACGATGGAAAAGTTACCTTGTCCTTCTGCCTCAAATGGCAACTTCTCCAGAGTTATAGCTTCCCCCCTTCAAGGAGGCACCATGAAGGCATCAGAGTAAGGAATACCAAGTCTGAATAAGAGTGCGAAGCCACTGCTCTGTCACAATGTGGATCTAGCACTGCCCCCCGCAGGGAGATCTGCTTTTATACACTGACCCTGAGAGACACCTCCCTGCACAGACACTGTCCCAGAGAGACACCTCCCTGCACAGACACTGTACCTGAGAGACACCTCGCTGCACAGACACTGTCCCTGAGAGACACCTCCCTGCACAGACACTGGCCCTGAGAGACACCACCCTGCACAGACACTGTCTCTGAGAGACACCTCCCTGCACAGACACTGCCCCTCAGAGACACCTCCCTGCAAAGACACTGTCCCTGAGAGACACCTCCCTGCAAAGACACTGTCCCGGAGAGACACCTCGCTGCACAGACACTGTCCCTGAGAGACACCACCCTGCACAGACACTGTCCCTAAGAGACACCACCCTGCACAGACACTGGCCCTGAGAGACACCTCCCTGCACAGACACTGTCCCTGAGAGACACCTCCCTGCACAGCACTAGCCCTGAGAGACACCTCCCTGCACAGACACTGTCCCTGAGAGTCAACTCCCTGCACAGACACTGTCCCTGAGAGACAACTCCCTGCACAGACACTGTCCCTCAGAGACACCACCCTGCACAGACATTGGCCCTGAGAGACACCACCCTGCACAGACACTGTCCCTCACAAACACCTTCTTGTACAGAGACTCTGTCTCAGAGACACCTCCCTGCACAGACACTGTCCCTGAGAGACACCTCCCTGCACAGACACTGTCCCTGAGAGACACCACCCTGCAGAGACACTGTCCCTCAAAGACACCTCCATGCACAGACACTGTCCCTGAGCGACACATCCCTGCACAGACACTGTCCCTGAGAGACACCACCCTGCACAGACACTGTCCCTCACAAACACCTTCTTGTACAGACACTGTCCCTCAGAGACACCTCCCTGCACAGACACTGTCCCTGAGAGACACCTCCCTGCACAGACACTGTCCCTCAGAGACATCTCCCTACACAGACACTGTCCCTGAGAGACACCTCCCTACACAGACACTGTCCCTGAGAGACACCTCCCTGCACAGACACAGTCCCTCACAAACACCTTCTTGTACAGAGACTCTGCCTCAGAGACACCTCCCTGCACAGACACTGTCCCTGAGAGACACCTCCCTGCACAGACACAGTCCCTCACAAACACCTTCTTGTACAGAGACTCTGTCTCAGAGACACCTCCCTGCACAGACACTGTCCCTGAGAGACACCTCCCTGCACAGATACTGTCCCTGAGAGACACCACCCTGCACAGACACTGTCCCTCAGAGACATCTCCCTGCACAGACACTGTCCCTCAGAGACACATCCCTGCACAGACACTGTCCCTGAGAGTCACCTCCCTGCACAGACACTGTCCCTCAGAGACATCTCCCTGCACAGACACTGTCCCTGAGAGTCACCTCCCTGCACAGACACTGTCCCTGAGAGACACCTCCCTGCACAGACACTGTCCCTCAGAGACATCTCCCTGCACAGACACTGTCCCTGAGCGTCACCTCCCTGCACAGATACTGTCCCTGAGAGTCACCTCCCTGCACAGACACTGTCCCTCAGATACATCTCCCTGCACAGACACTGTCCCTGAGAGTCACCTCCCTGCACAGACACTGTCCCTGAGAGACACATCCCTGCACAGACACTGTCCCTCAGAGACACCTCCCTGCACAGACACTGTCCCTGAGAGTCACCTCCCTGCACAGACACTGTCCCTCAGAAACACCTCCCTGCACAGACACTGTCCCTGAGAGACACCTCCCTGCACAGACACTGTCCCTGAGAATCACCTCCCTGCACAAACACTGTCCCTCAGAGACACCTCCCTGCACAGACACTGTCCCTCACAAACACCTTCTTGTACAGACACTGGCCCTCACAAACACCTTCTTGTACAGAGACTCTGCCTCAGAGACACCTCCCTGCACAAACACTGTCAATCAGAGACACCTCCCTGCACAGACACTGTCATTCACAAACACCTTCTTGTACAGACACTGTCCCTGAGAGACACCTTCCTGCACAGACACTGTCCCTGAGAGACAGTTCCCTGCACAGACACTGTCCCTCAGAGACATCTCCCTGCACAGACACTGTCCCTCACAAACACCTTCTTGTACAGACACAGTCCCTCACAAACACCTTCTTGTACAGAGACTCTGCCTCAGAGACACCTCCCTGCACAAACACTGTCCCTCAGAGACACCTCCCTGCACAGACACTGTCATTCACAAACACCTTCTTGTACAGACACTGTCCCTGAGAGACCCCTTCCTGCACAGACACTGTCCCTCAGAGATACCTCCCTGCACAGACACTGTCATTCACAAACACCTTTTGTACAGACACTGTCCCTGAGAGACACATCACTGCACAGACACTGTCCCTCACAAACACCTTTTTGTACAGAGACTCTGCCTCAGAGACACCTCCCTGCACAGACATGGTCCCTGAGAGACACCTCCCTGCACAGACACTGTCCCTCAGAGACACCTACCTGCACAGACACTGTCCCTGAGAGACACCTCCCTGCACAGACACTGTCCCTCACAAACACCTCCCTGCACAGACACTGTCCCTCAGAGACACCTCACTGCACAGGCACTGTCTCTCAAAAACACCTTCTTGTACAGACACTGTCCCTCAGAAACACCTTCTTGTACAGAGACTCTGCCTCAGAGACACCTCCCTGCACAGACACTGTCATTCACAAACACCTTCTTGTACAGACACTGTCCCTGAGCGACACCTCCCTGCACAGACACTGTACCTCAGAGACACCTCCTTGCACAGACACTGTCATTCACAAACACCTTCTTGTACAGACACTGTCCCTGAGAGACACATTCCTGCACAGACACTGTCCTTCACAAGCACCTTCTTGTACAGATACTCTGCCTCAGAGACACCTCCCTGCACAGACACTGTCCCTGAGAGACACCTCCCTGCACAGACATTGTCCCTGAGAGTCACCTCCCTGCCCAGACACTGTCCCTCACAAACACCACCCTGCACAGACACTGTCCCTCAGAGACACCTCCCTGCACAGACACTGTCCCTCACAAACACCTTCTTGTACAGAGACTCAAAAAAGATATAATTGCGATGAAGAAGGGCTACCAAAATGATAAGGGGAATGGAACAGCTCCCCTATGAGGAAAGTCTAAATAGGTTACGACTTTTCAGCTTGGAGAAGAGAAGACTGAGGGGGGATATGATAGAGGTGTTTAAAATCATGAGAGGTCTAGAACTGGTAGATGTGAATCGGTTATTTACTCTTTCGGATAGTAGAAAGACTAGGGGGCACTCCATGAAGTTAGCATGGGGCACATTTAAAACTAATCGGAGAAAGTTCTTTTTTACTCAACGCACAATTAAACTCTGGAATTTGTTGCCAGAGGATGTGGTTAGTGCAGTTAGTATAGCTATGTTTAAAAAAGGATTGGATAAGTCCATTACCTGCTATTAAGTTCACTTAGAGAATAGCCACTGCCATTAGCAATGGTAACATGGAATACACTTAGTTTTTGGGTACTTGCCAGGCTCTTATGGCCTGGATTGGCCACTGTTGGAAACAGGATGCTGGGCTTGATGGACCCTTGGTCTGACCCAGTATGGCATGTTCTTATGTTCTGCCTCAGAGACACTTCCCTGCAAAGACACTGTCCCTCAGAGACACCTCCCTGCACTGTCCCTCACAAACAGCTTCTTGTACAGACACTGTCCCTGAGAGACACCTCTCTGCACAGTCACTGTCCCTGAGAGACACCTCCCTGCACAGACACAGTCCCTCACAAACACCTTCTTGTACAGACACTGTCCCTGAGAGACACCTCCCTGCACAGACATTGTCCCTCACAAACACCTTCTTGTACAGAGACTCTGCCTCAGAGACACCTCCCTGCACAGACACTATCCCTGAGAGACACCTCCCTGCACAGACACTTTCCCTCAGAGACACCTCCCTGCACAGACACAGTCCCTCACAAACACCTTCTTGTACTGAGACTCTGTCTCAGAGACACCTCCCTGCACAGACACTGTCCCTGAGAGACACCACCCTGCAGAGACACTGTCCCTCAGAGACACCTCCCTGCACAAACACTGCCCCTGAGAGACACATCCCTGCCCAGACACTGTCCCTGAGAGACACCACCCTGCACAGACACTGTCCCTCACAAACACCTTCTTGTACAGACACTGTCCCTAAGAGACACCTCCCTGCACAGACACTGTCCCTGAGAGACACCTCCCTGCACAGACACTGTCCCTCAGAGACATCTCCCTACACAGACACTGTCCCTGAGAGTCACCTCCCTGCACAGACACTGTCCCTGAGAGACACCTCCCTGCACAGACACTGTCCCTCAGAGACATCTCCCTGCACAGACACTGTCCCTGAGAGTCACCTCCCTGCACAGACACTGTCCCTGAGAGACACCACCCTGCACAGACACTGTCCCTGAGAGACACCTCCCGGCACACACACTGTCCCTCAGAGACATCTCCCTGCACAGACACTGTCCCTGAGAGTCACCTCCCTGCACAGACACTGTCCCTGAGAGACAACTCCCTGCACAGACACTTTCCCTCAGAGACAACTCCCTGCACAGACACTGTCCCTGAGAGACACATCCCTGCACAGACACTGTCCCTCAGAGAGACCTCCCTGCACAGACACTGTCCCTGAGAGTCACCTCCCTGCACGGACACCGTCCCTCAGAAACACCTCCCTGCATAGACACTGTCCCTGAGAGACACCTCCCAGCACAGACACTGTCCCTCAGAGACACCTCCCTGCACAGACACTGTCCCTGAGAGACATCACTTTATAAACACTGACCCTCCGGATATCCCACTGCAAAGATACTGTCCCTCAGTGAGAGCCCTCTGCACAGACCCTACCTCCCCAAAGAGACCTGACTGCACAGACACTGTCCCTGAGAAACACCTCCCTACACAGACATAGTCTCTGAGAGACATCACCCTGTACAGACACTGTCCCTGAGAGACACCTCCCTGCACAGACATTGTCTCTGAGAGACTCCACCCTGTATAGACAATGTCCCTGAGAGACACCTCCCTGCACAGTCACTGTCCTTGAGAGACACATTCCTGCACAGACATTGTCCTTGAGAGACACCTCCCTGCACAGACACTGTCCCTCAGAGACACCTCCCTGCACATACCTTGTCCTTGACAGACACCTCCCTGCACAGACACTGTCCCTGAGAGACACCTTCCTGCACAGACACTGTCCGTGAGAGACACCTCCCTGCACAGACACTGACCCAGAGAGACACATTTCTGCATAGACACTGTCCCTGAGAGACACCTCCCTGCACAGACACTGTCCCTCACAAACACCTCCCTGCACAGACACTGACCCAGAGAGACACATTTCTGCATAGACACTGTCCCTGAGAGACACCTCCCTGCACAGACACTGTCCCTGAGAGACACCTCCCTACACAGACACTGTCCCTCACAAACACCTTCTTGTACAGACACTCTGCCTCAGAGAGCCATTACTTTATAAACAGTGACCCTCAGTGAGAGCCCTCTGCACAGACCCTACCTTCTCAAGGGACCTGACTGCACAGACACTGTCCCTGAGAGACACCTCCCTGCGCAGACACTGTCCCTCAGAGTCACCTCCCTGCACAGACATTGTCCCTGAGAGACACCTCCCTGCACAATCACTGTCCCACAGAGACACCTCCCTGCACAGACATTGTCCCTGAGAGACACGTCCCTGCACAGACACTGTCCCTCACAAACACCTTCTTGTACAGAGACTCTGCCTCAGAGAGCCCTCCGGAGATCCCCCTGCAAAGATACTGTCCCTCAGTGAGACCCCCTGCACAGACCCTACCTCCCCAAGGAGACCTAACTGCACAGACACTGTCCCTGAGAGACACCTCCCTGCACAATCGCTGTCCCTCAGAGTCACCTCCCTGCACAGACACTGTTCCTCAGAGACACCTCCCGCACAGACACTGTCCCTGAGAGACACCTCCCTGCACAGACACTGTTCCTCAGAGTCACCTCCCTGCACAGACACAGTTCATCAGAGACACCTCCCTGCACAGACACTGTTCCTCAGAGACACCTCCCTGCACAATCACTGTCCCTCAGAGTCACCTCCCTGCACAGACACTGTTCCTCAGAGACACCTCCCTGCACAGACACTGTCCCTGAGAGACACCTCCCTGCACAGACACTGTCCCTCAGAGTCTCCTCCCTGAACAGACACTGTCCCTGAGAGACACCTCCCTGCACAGACACTGTCCCTCAGAGTCACCTCCCTGCACAGACACTGTCCCTGAGAGTCACCTCCCTGCACAGACACTGTCCCTGAGAGACCCCTCCCTGCACAGACACTGTTCCTCAGAGACATCTCCCTGCACAGACACTGTCCCTCAGAGACACCTCCCTGCACAGACACTGTTCCTCAGAGACATCTCCCTGCACAGACACTGTCCCTCAGAGACACCTCCCTGCACAAACACTGTCCCTGAGAGTCACCTCCCTGCACAGACACTGTCCCTGAGACACCTCCCTGCACAGACACTGTCCCTGAGAGACACCTCCCTGCACAGACTCTGTCCCTGAGAGACACCTCCCTGCACAGACACTGTTCCTCAGAGACACCTCCCTGCACAGACACTGTTCCTCAGAGTCACCTCCCTGCACAGACACTGTCCCTCAGAGACTCCTCCCTGCACAGACACTGTTCCTCAGAGACACCTCCCTGCACAATCACTGTCCCTCAGTCACCTCCCTGCACAGACACTGTTCCTCAGAGACACCTCCCTGCACAGACACTGTCCCTGAGAGTCTCCTCCCTGCACAGACACTGTCTCTGAGAGACCCCTCCCTGCACAGACACTGTTCCTCAGAGACACCTCCCTGCACAGACACTGTCCCTGAGAGACACCTCCCTGCACAGACACTGTTCCTCAGAGACATCTCCCTGCACAGACACTGTCCCTGAGAGTCACCCTTCCTGCACAGACACTGTTCCTCAGAGACATCTTCCTGCACAATCACTGTTCCTCAGAGACACCTCCCTGCACAGACACTGTTCCTCAGAGGCACCTCCCTGCACAGACACTGTCCCTCAGGGTCACCTCCCTGCACAGACCCTGTTCCTCAGAGTCACCTCCCTGCACAGACACTGTCCCTGAGAGACCCCTCCCTGCACAGACACTGTTCCTCAGAGACACCTCCCTACACAGACACTGTCCCTGAGAGACACCTCCCTGCACAGACACTGTCCCTGAGAGTCACCTCCCTGCACAGACACTGTCCCTAACAGACACCTCCCTGCACAGACACTGTCCCTGAGAGACCCCTCCCTGCACAGACACTGTTCCTCAGAGACACCTCCCTGCACAGACACTGTCCCTGAGAGACACCTCCCTGCACAGACACTGTTCCTCAGAGACATCTCCCTGCACATACACTGTTCCTCAGAGACACCTCCCTGCACAGACACTGCCCCTGAGACACCTCCCTGCACAGACACTGTCCCTGAGAGTCACCTCCCTGCACAGACACTGTTCCTCAGAGACACCTCCCTGCACAGACACTGTTCCTCAGAGACACTTCCCTGCACAGACATTGTCCCTGAGAGACCCCTCCCTGCACAGACACTGTTCCTCAGAGGAATCGTCCTATACACAGGTTGCCCCTTCAGTGATGCCTTCATGAACAAATACTGTTTCTCACATAGACTTTCCTGCACAGACACTGTCCCTCAGGGAAACTTCACTGCATACATATTGCCCCTGAGAGAGACCTCCCTGCACGGTTAGTACCCCTTTCGAGACCTCCTTTCATGGACACTGCCCCTCAGAGAGATCTCGCTGCACATACATTGTTGCCTCAGAGAGATCTTCTTGGACAGAAAATCTCAGATTCAAATAATTTTAATGGCAAGATAATTGTATATTTGCTGCCAAGCTAATATACAGGACACTGCCCCCTCAGAGAGACATCCCTGCACAACACTGCCCCCTCAGATAGACATCCCTACACAGAGACTGTCCCCTCAGAGAAACATCCCTGCACAAATATTGTCCTTTAGCGAGGTCCCCATGTACAAGCACTGCCCCCTCTGAGAAACATCCCTGCAGAGACACTGACCACTCATAGAGACATCTCTGCACAAACATTGTCCCTCAGCAAGGTCTCCCTGCACAAACACTGCCCTCTTAGAGAGACATCCCTGCACAAACATTATCCTTCAGCGAGGTCTCCCTACACAGACACTGTCCCCTCAGAGAGACATCCCTGCACAGACACTGCCCCCTCAGAGAGACATCCCTACACAGACACTGTCCCCTCAGAGAGACATCCCTGCACAAATATTGTCCTTCAGCGAGTTCTCCCTGTACAAACACTGACCCCTCAGAGAGACATCCCTGCACAAACATTGTCCCTCAGCGAGGTCTCCCTGTACAAACACTGCCCCACTCAGAGAGACATCCCTGCACAGAAACTGCCCCCTCAGAGAGACATCCCTGCACAAACACTGCCCCCTCAGAGAGACATCCCTGCACAAACACTGCCCCCTCAGAGAGACATCCCTGCACAAACATTGCCCCTCAGCGAGGTCTCCCTGTACAAACACTGCCCCCTCAGAGAGACATCCCTGCACAGACACTGTCCCCTCAGAGAGACACCTCTGCAAAAACATTGTCCTTCAGTGAGGTCTCCCTATACAAATACTGCCCCCTCAGAAAGACATCCCTGCACAAACACTGCCCCCTCAGAGAGACATCCCTGCACAAACACTGCCCCCCTCAGAGACACATCTTAGCACAAACACTGTCCCCTCAGAGAGACATCCCTGCACAAATATTGTCCTTCAGCGAGGTCTCCCTGTACAAACACTGCCCCACTCAGAGAGACATCCCTGCACAGAAACTGCCCCCTCAGAGAGACATCCCTGCACAAACACTGTCCTTCAGTGAAGTCTCCCTGTACAAATACTACCCACTCAGAGACATCCCTGCACAAACACTGCCCCCTCAGAGAGACATCCCTGCACAAACATTGCCCCTCAGCGAGGTCTCCCTGTACAAACACTGCCCCTTCAGAGAGACATCCCTGCACAGACACTGTCCCCTCAGAGAGACACCTCTGCAAAAACATTGTCCTTCAGTGAGGTCTCCCTATACAAATACTGCCCCCTCAGAAAGACATCCCTGCACAAACACTGCCCCCTCAGAGAGACATCCCTGCACAAACACTGCCCCCCTCAGAGACACATCTTAGCACAAACACTGTCCCCTCAGAGAGACATCCCTGCACAAATATTGTCCTTCAGCGAGGTCTTCCTGAACAAATACTGCCCCCTCAGAGAGACATCCTTGCACAAACATTGTCCCTCCTCGAGGTCTTCCTGCACAAACACTGCCCCCTCAGAGAGACATCCCTGCACAGACACTGCCCCCTCAGAGAGAAATCCCTTCACAAACATTATCCTTCAGCGAGGTTTCCCTACACAGACACTGTCCCCTCAGAGAGACATCCCTGCACAGACACTGCCCCCTCAGAGAGACATCCCTGCATAGACACTGCCCCCTCAGAGAGACATCCCTGCACAAACATTGTCCTTCAGCGAGGTCTCCCTGAGCAAATACTGCCCCCTCAGAGAGACATCTCTGCACAGACACTGCCCCCTCAGAGAGACATCCCTGTACAAACATTGTCCCTCAGCGTGGTCTCCCTGCACAAACACTGCCCCCTCAGTGAGACATCTCTGCACAGACACTGCCTCTTCAGAGAGATATCCCTGCACAAACATTGCCCCTCAGCGAGGTCTCCCTGTACAAACACTGCCCCCTCTGAGAGACATTTCTGCACAGACACTGCCCCCTCAGAGAGACATCCCTGCACAGACACTGCTCCCTCAGAGAAACATCCCTGCACAAACATTGTCCTTCAGCAAGGTCTCCCTACACAAATACTGTCCTCTCAGAGGGTACTTCCTGCACACACACAAGCTGTCCCTCTGAGGGATGACTCTGCCCCTTTATTTGGAGGGACGTGTGTGTGTTTGTGTGTGTGTGTGTGTGGGCAGGAAGTGCCCTCTGAGGGGGCAGTGTCTTCTTATACTTGTAGAAAAATCAAATTTTACTCATTTACCTGATTCCTGGTACACAAATTATGAAATTTCCCTTGTATGCCAATTTTAATTATTTGAAGAATGGCTTTAGAAACAGGTAAATTGCATAAAAAGAGCATTATTAGTAACATCAAGAATTCATGTTAAATGCTAGAAATACAGTAATGGAGCTCACCAGTATATCTTCTTGTCTGTGGACAGCTCTCATGTAATGGCACCTCTTTAGCAGTTCAAGAAAGCAAGCAAAGGAGTTTTTAAGAAAAATATTATATTCCATGAATGTATTATGCCTTGCACTATTATTCGGTTTTGAAATGGGATTATGGTGATAAATTGTAATAAATCAACCTGGAACTTTGATGAATGAAAATTAAGAAGAAAACGAGTATTATTATATTTACTTTAATGATAGACTGATCGTAAATATGTATTTATTTGTTTAGATTTATACCTCTTCTATCCTAAAAAGTGAGGCTTTAGACAGCGTACAGCACACTAGATCCAGAAAGCAAATAGTATCAGGATATAGAATCATAGAAACATGACGGCAGAAAAAGACCGTATGGACCATCCAGTCTGCCCATCCACCCAATTAATTTGGCTTTATAATTCTCATCACTTCCTTAGAGATCCCCTGTATTTATCCCATGCTTTCTTGAATTCAGATTCTGTTTTTTGTCTCCACCACCTCCACTGGGAGGCTGTTCCACACATCCACCACCCTCTCTGTAAAGAAATATTTCCTACAATTATTCTTAAGTCTATTCCCTTTCACCCTCATCCTTCGACCCCTCATTCTAGAGTCTCCTTTCCAATGAAACAGGCTAATCTCCTATGCATGAAAACCTTTGGGATATTTGACAATATAAAAACACTATGATAAAATAAAAGCTAAAATGAGGAAGGTCTCTCTGAGGAGCAGTATCCATACTGGGAAGTATCTCTAAAAGGCAGTATCTATGCAGGGAGGTCTCTGTAAAGGGCAGTGTCCATACTAGGAGATGTCCCTGAGGGGCAGTGTTCATATTGGGAAGTGTCTCTGAGGAGGCAGTGTCTGTACAAGGAGCTCTCTCTGAGGCGCAGTGTGTATTCAGGGATGTCTCTCTGAAGGACAGTGTCTGAACAGGGAAGTCTCTCTGGGGACAGTGTTTGTACAAGGAGCTCTCTCTGAGGCACAGTGTGTATTCAGGGACCTGTCTCTAAAGGACAGTGTCTGTACAGGGAGGTCTCTCTGGGGGTCAGTGTTTGTACAAGGAGCTGTCTCTGAGGCACAGTGTGTATTCAGGGATGTCTCTCTGGGGGTCAGTGTTTGTACAAGGAGCTTTCTCTGAGGCACAGTGTGTATTCAGGGATGTCTCTCTGAAGGACAGTGTCTGCAAGGGGAGTTCTCCCTGAAGACCGGTGTCTGAACAGGGAGGTCTCTCTGACCAGCAATGTCAAGGCAGGGAGGTCTCCCTGAGAATCAGTGTGTATACTGATGTCCACTTTCTACCTGTTATCCCTTTTCACCTTTAGTTGTTTTGTTTTGTTTTTTTAATTATTATTTATGTATATATTCTAAACAGGTAAAGGTCATTGCAGGCTGTCGATTACAGAAGAATGCATTTTCATCTGTTTCCATCACAGCTGGTTTCTCCGTTATTTGTGTCCGGTGTCCTGCAGCAGCACTGCAGGGATCCGGCATTTCTGGTCTGAGCTAAACAGACGCATTATAGTTCCCTTATAAAAGAAAGGAGAGGACGACTCCTTGTACCAGGCAGCATCACGCAGCAGCGCCCGAAAATCCTTTTAACTCACCCAGAGGCACTAACCAAGGCGGAGATGCTTATAGGCTTTCTGAGATTTTAACTGGGACAATTAAACAGAAAATTATTATTATTTTTTTTAAGTTTATTTTGTGATCCGGTAGAGTGTGTTAGGAGCGTCCCATGCACCGGACGGAGGCAATGGGCCCCGGACTCCCCCCGGGGCTAAGCCTTTATCGGGCTCCCCCTCTGAGTCGCTTTCCCCCCCTCATTGCTGTCTGCAGTACTTCAAAGGTCCATTGGGGGCGCTAGACCGATTTGCTCAATAGACCTTGGGATTTGCCGGCAGACTGGCTGCCACCTGAATAGTCTTTGCTTTTCTACTATATTTATTGTGAGATGTCATGACAGGAGCTGTAAAAGATTAAACGGTATAGCTTTCGCACGTTATTGTTTTAATTAACTGGCCGTGTGGGATACAGTTAGCGCAACTCCCGTTTTAGATGTTCTTATCTGCTGTGTGACCTTCTCAAATTATTTGAGTTAATCTCCCCGTCTTCAAATGCTAAAATCTTTGAGGAAGGGTTTTTTTGTTTGTTTTTTTATTTACAGTAGACATACAAATTACTTTGCGCATCCCTTGCTCTATACAAATAATATTGTATCAAGTGGCTCGATAGACAAAAGAAAGCATAATGTGTCTAGGTCTGGGACAGGAATATAGCTTCCAACATTTAAGAAAGAAAAACCTGGTGCTTTTACCAACGGATTTTTCCAGTCAAGGAAGGAGCAATCCTTGATGAATCAACCCCAAAGTTTCTAGCTGAGCAAGGACTGTTCACCCAAATTCTGGATTGCTTATATAATAAAACACGTTGATTAAAATCAAAACAGTCGAAGCATACATGACTAAGAGAATACATTTCTTACTGCAAAATGTTGAGCTAGTTCGCTGCCTCTATCGAACCAAGTTTCGTATCAGGGTTTTCGGTGGAGCAGAAAGATACAAATAGAAAGGCTCCAGCCAGGAACTGGAGAAGCTGGCACCCCGAAGCCCGCTCGGCACCTTTCTGGGCTCATTATTGGCTTCCATTTGCCCAGACGTGGGTGGCATTGGAATAGCCCCTTTAAATTAAGAGATTCATTTTTGGTTTTCTCCATCCAAAAATAAAATTACCCAATTTCTCAAGAAATGAAACAATGGGGGGCTGAGCTCCGGGACATTCCGGGGGGAAGGGGGTTGTACATCTTACACTACCGGGCACAGGTTCCTTCCTACCGCTCTGTGCCCGGAGAGATCGGCACGGATTTGCTGCTGCGGTCTCCTCTCCTGCAACACATCTGTGCTGCCCCATGCCTCTTCCTTCTCAGCATCCATTCACCCGCCTGCCCCCCCCCCCTCCCCGCATCCTCTGTCCCCCACTTACTGGGCGGCTGCACCGCCTGCCCTGCGGCCAGATGCGGGCAGCAGAGGGCACCGAGGACGAGCAGCAGCTTCCCGCAGGGGGACGGCATGATCGCAGGCTGGCAGCGGCCGGGAGGCAAAAGCTGGCGCCAAAGTTTCCGGCCACTCGCAAAACAATTTTCCCAGCTTTTGTATCTCTTCCGATCGCGGAGGCCTCCGCTTGGAGAGGGGGGGATCTCACAGAGGGCTCTCTCTCTCTCTTCGGCTGCAGCCCGAGCCTGGACCGGGATCGGAGCGGACCAGTGAATGGTCCTCACTCTCTCTATATAAATCTTTTTTTTTTTTTTTTTTTTTTTTTTTTTTGCGGGGTTGAATCCTGTTTCGGGTGGGCGGTGTCTGCAGAGCAGCCAGTAGAGCTGCTGGGTAGGGCACTCTGTGTGTGTCTGTCTGTCTGGGGAGGGAGGGAGTCTGCTTGGCTGTCTAGGGGGGGGGGTCTGGGTGCCTGGGGGGTCTTTCTGGGCGTCTGTGGCGGCCGGAGGGCGTGGGGGAGCCTCCGTCTGCCTGTCTCGGGTGTGTCTGTCTGGGTGTCTGCGCGGTTCTCTAGGTGTGTTTCTGGCTAGAGGTGTCTCCGGGCCAGGGGTGTACTGTTTGGGGGAGGTGTCGGAGGGCCATCTGTCTGTCTGGGGCTGGCTGTCAAGGATCCGGAATATATATTTGTGTGTTTGTGTCATTCGAGTGTGAATTCACAGATCAGACTCAGTTCTTGTCAATAACAAAGAGGAAAATAAAATTCTCACTTTTTGGCTCTTTGCCTCTTTCTTTGGACTATTGATTATTATTATTTATTTTTATTTATTTTTTTTTTGCAAAGTATTCCTGCTCTCTGACTGACCCTCGCAGCAAAGGGGCTCTGGTATGTGGACTAAGTCTGTCTTCACTTATGTTTTACTTGTGGCAAATCTGTTTCAAAATCACTCCCCGATTTCCGAGGACGGCAGATTGCTCAAGCTTTGCTTAAGTTGTGTGCAACGGTGTGGGGGGAGAGGAGAGGAGCCCTGTTTATTTAAAACAAAGAAAGAAACGCCTGCCCTGGTGTTCCTGGCTTAAGGGGTTAACACCATCCCCGCACTGCCGCGGTCGTAGGGGAAAGCATCCGATACCCTGCTAGGGGGGGTCCTGCCCAGCGATCCGCCTTGATTGATTCAGAAGTAGAAGTGCAGGCAAACGCCCCTGCCGAGACCTCCTGCCTGCAGCCGCCATCCCAGCCCCAGCCTCTCCGTGAGCCGCGGAGCTGCTTCCGCGGAGTTGCAGGCGGGGCCCATAAAACTTTCCGTCCCCGCACTCCAGAACCCCCCTGAGCTCTTCGGGGGCGTGCGAGCCTCCTCCTCCTCCTGCGCCGGTGCTGGGCAGATCCTTATTTATCCCAGCGCTGCCTCCGGCTCAGTTTACAAAACAGTTTTGGGGGGGGGGTTTGCTTACATTTTTTTTTTAACTGTCCAAAAACTGAAATCTTTTTTTTTTTTTTTTTTTTAATATATTTGTGGAAGAGGAAAATATTCAGGCATCCAAACGGCAAAGAAGCTGTTTTCAAGCAAAGCGGATCCGATAAACCTTTTTCTCCGGGGATTTCTGGCTCCCCCCCCCCCACCGCCGCTGCCATTTTCCCGGGGGGGGGGGGGAGGGGGGCTCTGCTGGAGTCTCCTCCTTTCTTATGCCAGGCGACGGCCTCTCACCCCAAGGTTTAAAGCTGGCAGCAGCCACCCCCCCCCCCGCCCAGCAACCAAATAAGCAAAGTCTACAGCCCGGCGGACCCCCATCTTGGGGGGGGAACCTTAAAGGCTATGGAAGGAGAAGCCTGCGGGGGTCGCAGCTCCCAGGGGCCAGGCCGGCGCTTTTCCGCTTCATTACACAACTTAACCGGGAGCTTTACTCGGTTTGGGGTTTTCTTCTGAACGCGCTTCTTCCCTCCTTCCCGGATATTTCCCGATTAAGCCCGCGTCGTAGGGGCTATGGCCTCCCCAAAAAAAGAGAGGCGGACGGTATCCCCGTTCTCGCTGGGGGTTTTTTGTTTTTAGCTTTGCGGCGGAGGGACAGATTTCCGTTTGCTAAGCGGTGTCGGCTCGGGCTGGGATTTATTTCCTGCTCTGCAGAGCCGTCTTGTCTGCTCCTGCTAGGGGAACACCGGGTCATTTCTCGCTATTTTTCTGCGCTTCTCGGCCCGAGGAGCAGTCGCTGGTGCCGCTGAGCTCAGGGAGCCTCCCCCCCCCCCCCCCCCCCCCCCCCCCCTTCGCTGTGTAATCCCCCAGTCCCGGGGAGCAGCCCCCACCCCCTGCCCTTTCCGTGACCCAGCAGGCTTCGGGTACCTCGGTCTCCTGCCTTTTGGACGGACACGAATTTGGGGGTTGAACCAGCCTGCCGGAGAGCTGGAGAGAGAGCGGGAGAGGGATAAATTCAGTCCAAGCCAGCAAGAGACAGGTCATCCCCATGCTGACCCAGGGGAGCTTTAAATTATGGCGGGAATGAAAGCCAAGCAGACCCCAGAGCGCCTGCTCTGCTCGGGACAGGGCTGCAGCCCAGAGCCATCGGTGCCGCAGAAAGGGGGCTTCTGATGTTTAAGAGGGGGATTCCGTTCAGTTTATGGAGGATTCAGAGGACGGTGGTCTTGCCTTGAAGTGTATGGGGACAGTAGCGCCCGCTAAGCCCCTTCCTTAAGAAAGTTATTCTTGATATATTAAGAACAAATGTGCCTTGCAACTTGCTTCCACGGTGCAAAAGGACTCTCTCCCTTTCTACCATCCAAAACTGAGTCTTTACCGCATTCAGAGGTTCCCAGCATCAGCCGCAGCCTGTAGCTGCTTGTTTGTAACGCCCTTTCTGCAACTTTCAAGAAAGGACTCGGTGCAGTTAGCAAGAAAAGCTGCGGGAGAGTCCCTGGAGCCACGCATTGTAATTCCGTGCCACCTGCACCTATAAATTGTGGCATTGCGATGATTGCAGGAGGAAATGGCAGCTTTTTATTCTTCAGAGTTATTCGGGCAGCTGGCTCTCTTTATAAAGGAACAGGCCGTTCCTTGCACAGTTTTCAATGGCTGATATATTGCAGGACCACTCAGTTCTTCTACAAAGTCCCTGCTGTTTTGTGGCAAAAGGGTCACAGACTGTCCAGGCTGTCATTGTTTCCGGAATCATTAAACATAATTGTGTTCTATTCAGCCTTTAAGTGGGAGCACTATCCTTTATTAATACATAAGAACATGCCATACTGGGTCAGACCAAGGATCCATCAAGCCCAGCATCCTGTCTCCAACAGAGGCCAAACCAGGTCACAAGTACCTGACAGGATCCCAGGGAGCAGACAGATTCCAAGCTGCTTATTCCAGTGATAAGCAGTGGATTTCTGCAACTCCACCTTAATAATGGTTTATAGACTTTTCCTCCAGGAACTTCTCCAAACCTTTTTTAAGCCCAACTGCACTAATAGCCTGGTCTTTGTACTTTTTGAAAGAGTAAACAACTGATTAACATTTACTGGTTCATTTCCACTCAATTTATACAGCTCTATCACATCTCCCCTCAGCCGTCTCCAAGCTGAAGAGTCCTAACCTCTTTAGTCTTTTTTTCATAGGGGAATTGTTCCATCCCCTTTATCATTTTAGTCGCCCTTCTCTGTATCTTTTCTAATTCTGTTATATCTTTTTTTGAGATGAACTGCACAGAATACTCAAGATGAGGTCACACCATGGAGCAATACAGAGGCATGATGATATTCTCTGTTTATTCTCCATTCTTTTCCTAATGATCCCTAGCATTCTATTTACTTTCTTGGCTGCTGCTGCACCCTGAGAAGAAGATTTCAACGTATTATCAGCAATGACACCTAGATCCTTTTCCTGAATGGTGACTTCTAATGTGGAACCTTGCATTGTGCATCACTTTGCACTTGTGGAAGAGGAACCCAAATTATAACTACACAATGCAATAAATCCTCATACAGTTGAGCCATTGTTCCCATCTTCGGCAGCTCTGGAGCACTGGGGAAGTCAATTACACTATTCTTGGACTTGTCTTCTTCATGCTTATTTTTTCTCTTAAGCAAAGGAGGCATCACTTGCCACATAATTTATATTACATCCTATATGAGGATATTATGCAACACATTTCATAGAAGTGCAAGCGCCTGTCCCAAATATCTTAGAATCTAGTGTATATCTGAGGCAAAAGCAGCTCAGGTGACTTGCCTGATCTCACAAGGGATGCCAATGGGAGAAGCAGGATTTTACTTAACAGCCCATAGTTAAGTCCTTTCTTTTCTTTGGAATAAAACATCAAATCAAGGTGCTATCATTGGTGCAGGCAACATCAGTCTTGGACATGATAAAAAAAAAAAAAATGCTTTATCATATAGTCACTGACTGCGACAAAGCTCTTGATGTCTTGGGACATTCCTAAATCCCCAAAATGCAAAATTGCAAAACAGAAAGTAAGTTAGCCATGTTTTTGTTTACCTCTCAGCCTTTCCACCTTGTGCGGTAGGCTCATAGTCATACTGTATGTCCTGCCAATAGTTCTTGAAGCCTTCAGCTGTAGAGAGACGATTCACAAAACCCGGAATCCCTTTCAAAGCAAGATCCCCATCTCATGCTGCTGGCTACTGAGGGGTACACACTCGTAGGGGGAAGATGCATTTTCACAAAAGCTGACACTTGTTTTTAATGCCTCTGACTCTCTGCCTGACCTTGGACACAACACTTTATCTGCCTCTTCCCCAATTCATACCACTGTTCTTGAGTAACAATAATATTGAAATGTGTCTTTTGGTTGGAAGCCATCATGAGTTACAGTTGCTAAAGCAGGCCTTCCACACCAGAGCTGGCTGCATGAATATATCAGAGCGGCTGTGATTGTAAAGTACTACATGATCCTGTTTAGATGAAAAGGCTGTACAAGCAATACAAAAGCTTATTATTCCCATAAGAGGTCTGTTCTCTTTCTGCAAAACTCTATAGGCATCGATGGCTTTAGTTAGGGAAAAGGACTAATTGGCGGGGGAAGATTCTTTCACTTAAATTAAGGGAACAGATGTCCCCTGCCTATGGCTTGAAATGTGCTATACAGAACCAAAGCTTTCTGGCTCTTGGATGCAGGCTAGATTTCAAGCTCTCCTAATGACTTCCTTATGGAATGATCAGGTTACCAGCCCTGTGCTCTGAGCTCTCTTATGGAAGGGCGTAAATACCGTTTGTGACAGACTAGGGGGAAAAAAAAAAGGGAAAACTAGAGTGGGAGGCAGGATTTCAAACGCAAGCCGCTGAAGTGATGTTTTCAGTCTCACTGGCTCGTTGCAGAAGTTACTTGGCTGCCTCTAATTGAAACCTTCTGTACAATGAGGTGGAGGGAGAGCTGGGTGGCATGGGGAAATACAGCCGTCTGAACACCAAGGTGGAGGGAGAGCTGGGTGGCAAGGGGAAATACAACCGTCTGAACACCAAGGTGGAGGGAGAGCTGGGTGGCATGGGGAAATACAGCCATCTGTACACCAAGGTGGAGGGAGAGCTGGGTGGCATGGGGAAATACAGCCGTCTGTACACCAAGGTGGAGGGAGAGCTGGGTGGCAAGGGGAAATACAACCGTCTGAACACCAAGGTGGAGGGAGAGCTGGGTGGCATGGGGAAATACAGCCGTCTGTACACCAAGGTGGAGGGAGAGCTGGGTGGCACGGGGAAATACAGCCGTCTGTACACCAAGGTGGAGGGAGAGCTGGGTGGCAAGGGGAAATACAACCGTCTGTACACCAAGGTGGAGGGAGAGCTGGGTGGCAAGGGGAAATACAGCCGTCTGTACACCAAGGTGGAGGGAGCGCTGGGTGGCATGGGGAAATACAGCCGTCTGTACACCAAGGTGGAGGGAGAGCTGGGTGGCAAGGGGAAATACAGCCCTCTGTACACCAAGGTGGAGGGAGAGCTGGGTGGCATGGGGAAATACAGCCGTCTGTACACCAAGGTGGAGGGAGAGCTGGGTGGCATGGGGAAATACAGCCGTCTGTACACCAAGGTGGAGGGAGAGCTGGGTGGCACGGGGAAATACAGCCGTCTGTACACCAAGGTGGAGGGAGAGCTGGGTGGCATGGGGAAATACAGCCGTCTGTACACCAAGGTGGAGGGAGAGCTGGGTGGCATGGGGAAATACAGCCGTCTGTACACCAAGGTGGAGGGAGAGCTGGGTGGCATGGGGAAATACAGCCGTCTGTACACCAAGGTGGAGGGAGAGCTGGGTGGCATGGGGAAATACAGCCGTCTGTACACCAAGGTGGAGGGAGAGCTGGGTGGCATGGGGAAATACAGCCATCTGTACACCAAGGTGGAGGGAGAGCTGGGTGGCATGGGGAAATACAGCCGTCTGTACACCAAGGTGGAGGGAGAGCTGGGTGGCATGGGGAAATACAGCCGTCTGTACACCAAGGTGGAGGGAGAGCTGGGTGGCAAGGGGAAATACAGCCGTCTGTACACCAAGGTGGAGGGAGAGCTGGGTGGCATGGGGAAATACAGCCGTCTGTACACCAAGGTGGAGGGAGAGCTTGGTGGCAAGGGGAAATACAACCGTCTGTACACCAAGGTGGAGGGAGAGCTGGGTGGCATGGGGAAATACAGCCGTCTGTACACCAAGGTGGAGGGAGAGCTGGGTGGCATGGGGAAATACAGCCGTCTGAACACCAAGGTGGAGGGAGAGCTGGGTGGCAAGGGGAAATACAGCCGTCTGTACACCAAGGTGGAGGGAGAGCTGGGTGGCAAGGGGAAATACAGCCGTCTGAACACCAAGGTGGAGGGAGAGCTGGGTGGCATGGGGAAATACAACCGTCTGAACACCAAGGTGGAGGGAGAGCTGGGTGGCATGGGGAAATACAGCCGTCTGTACACCAAGGTGGAGGGAGAGCTGGGTGGCAAGGGGAAATACAACCGTCTGTACACCAAGGTGGAGGGAGAGCTGGGTGGCATGGGGAAATACAGCCGTCTGTACACCAAGGTGGAGGGAGAGCTGGGTGGCATGGGGAAATACAGCCGTCTGTACACCAAGGTGGAGGGAGAGCTGGGTGGCATGGGGAAATACAGCCGTCTGTACACCAAGGTGGAGGGAGAGCTGGGTGGCATGGGGAAATACAACCGTCTGAACACCAAGGTGGAGGGAGAGCTGGGTGGCATGGGGAAATACAGCCGTCTGTACACCAAGGTGGAGGGAGAGCTGGGTGGCAAGGGGAAATACAGCCGTCTGTACACCAAGGTGGAGGGAGAGCTGGGTGGCATGGGGAAATACAGCCGTCTGTACACCAAGGTGGAGGGAGAGCTGGGTGGCAAGGGGAAATACAGCCGTCTGAACACCAAGGTGGAGGGAGATCTGGGTGGCAAGGGGAAATACAGCCGTCTGAACACCAAGGTGGAGGGAGAGCTGGGTGGCATGGGGAAATACAGCCGTCTGTACACCAAGGTGGAGGGAGAGCTGGGTGGCAAGGGGAAATACAGCCGTCTGTACACCAAGGTGGAGGGAGAGCTGGGTGGCATGGGGAAATACAGCCGTCTGTACACCAAGGTGGAGGGAGAGCTGGGTGGCATGGGGAAATACAGCCGTCTGTACACCAAGGTGGAGGGAGAGCTGGGTGGCACGGGGAAATACAGCCGTCTGTACACCAAGGTGGAGGGAGAGCTGGGTGGCAAGGGGAAATACAGCCGTCTGAACACCAAGGTGGAGGGAGAGCTGGGTGGCAAGGGGAAATACAGCCGTCTGAACACCAAGGTGGAGGGAGAGCTGGGTGGCATGGGGAAATACAGCCGTCTGTACACCAAGGTGGAGGGAGAGCTGGGTGGCAAGGGGAAATACAGCCGTCTGTACACCAAGGTGGAGGGAGAGCTGGGTGGCATGGGGAAATACAGCCGTCTGTACACCAAGGTGGAGGGAGAGCTGGGTGGCACGGGGAAATACAGCCGTCTGTACACCAAGGTGGAGGGAGAGCTGGGTGGCAAGGGGAAATACAGCCGTCTGAACACCAAGGTGGAGGGAGAGCTGGGTGGCAAGGGGAAATACAGCCGTCTGAACACCAAGGTGGAGGGAGAGCTGGGTGGCATGGGGAAATACAGCCGTCTGTACACCAAGGTGGAGGGAGAGCTGGGTGGCAAGGGGAAATACAGCCGTCTGTACACCAAGGTGGAGGGAGAGCTGGGTATCATGGGGAAATACAGCCGTCTGTACACCAAGGTGGAGGGAGAGCTGGGTGGCATGGGGAAATACAGCCGTCTGAACACCAAGGTGGAGGGAGAGCTGGGTGGCAAGGGGAAATACAGCCGTCTGTACACCAAGGTGGAGGGAGAGATGGGTGGCAAGGGGAAATACAACCGTTTGTATACTGAGGTGGAGGGAGAGATGGGTGACATGGCAAAAATACAACCTTCTGTATACCAAGTGGAGGGAGAGCTGGTAGGCATGAGGAAATACAACTTTCTGTACAATGAGATAAAGTAAGAGCTGGGTGGCATGGGGAAATACAACCTTCTGTACATCATAGTGGAGGGAGAGCTGGGTGGCATGGGGAAATACAACTTTCCGTACACCAATCTAAGGGAGAGCTGGGAGGCTTGGGGAAATACAACCTTCTTCACATTGAGTGGAGGAAGAGCTGGGTGGTATGGGGAAATACAAACTTCTGTACACCAAGGTGTTATGGCTAACGTCAGTCTCGAGCAAGCACTCGAGGTTTGGCATACCAAGGCTCTCTAGGTGGAAGAGAAGTGAGGTGTGGCCTTGCAGTGGTGAATACAGTTCAAGTCCCGGCCACTCCACCGACCTACACGCCCCAGGAGACCACACTATTATGGTGGTCTCTGAACAGTCCTCTGACCATTCCCAGCCCTTTCGGATCTGCCACAGGGAGCAGCAGAGGTGGCAGGCCGGACGGAGGTAGGGCTGGCACAGGACTGAAGCAGATAAGGCAAGTCCTTGGAACTTGGAGCAAAGCACAAAGGAGTTCAGGTTGAAGACAGGAACAAGAGGATTGAGCAGGACCCTCAGGCACCTTACCAATCCATTGCCAACAGGCGGTCCCAATGGACAGTCGCGGACCACACTGTCTCCTTCGCACCCTACACAGCCAAGAGGCTGGTCGCAGACCACGAGAAGAGCAGAAGCTCGGGAAATCACTCAGCACAGGGTAGTGGAAACCCCTCGGGTCCTCCAGAGTCAGAACTAGGAATCAGAAGCAAGAGTCTAGGAACTCGGAACAGAAGCAGGAACTCTCGGAGGCATGGGTCCCACATCCTGGAGCATCAGGAAGTCCAAGGGAGACATAACCTAGGTAGACTAGTGCCAATGCTAAAGGAAGGACTGAGTGAAGAGGAAGTCCTTTTATAGGACAGGAAACAAGCAACTCCCTGGGAGGAGTCCAGATGGGCCACACCTGGCTGGCCCTATAACTGGAGAGAAGAGCTGTGGGCCGACCCCTAGGGAGAAGGGCATGGCCCAAACCAGGAAATCCAGGCAAAGACTGAAGCAGGCCTCAGGCAGGCCCCGAGGACGTCGAAGGCCTCCCAGGCCATGTTGCAAAACATGGGCAACCAGATCAGGCGAGGCCCCGGCTTCGGAGCGGCCTCCAGAGAAAGGTGAGAGGCCTCCCGTAACTCCAACTACGGGAGGGATCATAACACAAGGTGAAGGGACATCCAGGTGACAAGGGGAAATACAATCTTTTGTACGACAAGGTGGAGGGAGAGCTGGGAGGCATGGTGTTATGTGAAGGGAGGCCTTGAAAGGCCTTCGCAATCTGTGTTATGGCCGCTGGTCTCAGCAGTCCGCAACCGGGCCAGCCACTCACCCGCGGCATCGGGATGCTCCCAGGGCGCCTGCAGGAGCGGGCAGCCAGCTCCAACCCTCGACTCGCGGCCTTGGCCACTGCTGAGGCCTGGCCGCGTCCCTGACGACATTCTTCTGCCGCTGACTCCTCCCACGCCGAGCCTGCTTAGAGCCACGCGTGCAGCTAAGCAAGATTCTTAAAGGGACCACTACCGGATATAGTTGAAGTTCCTTCCGGGGAACTCCCCTGCTAGTTCACTATTTAAAGGCAAGGTCTGCTCCTCAGACCTTGCCTTGGTATCCTGGCTCCTGGTTGGTGTTGTTCCTGAGCTCCGAGTTCCTGTTTCTTGTTCCTGGACTCCGCTTCTTGTTTTCCTTGGTCTTGTCCTTCTGTTCCCAGTTCCTGCTTCTCCTCATGTTGGACGGACTCTTCTGGCTTCGACCACTGGACCGGCTTCCGACCCTTCTCCTGGCTTCGACCACTGGACTGGCTTCCTACCTTTTCCTTGGCTTTGACTTCCGGATTGCATTACGACCTGCTGGAAGCACCAGTGGCCTGGATCCCACGACCTGCAGGAGGTGCCTGCGTCCAGACCTATCTTCAATCTTCAGGAAGTCTCTTAAGTCCAAGTGGCTCGGGGCCCTACGGGCTCCTCCTGGGGGGACCGTGGCAAAGTAACTGTTCAACGTCTGATTTACCTGGCCTTGCCTTCCGACGGTAGGGACCTAAGAGAGTTTATTCTCCCTTAAGTAGCATCAACTCTACCTCGGACTAAGGGTCCACCTTCAGTTTCATAACAATCTGTTATGTGAAGGGAGGCCTTGAGAGGCCTTCGCAAACTCTTATATGTTATGACCAGGAGAGAAGTGAACCCTTGGACCGACGGGGAGTTGGTATGACCTGAGGAGATGGCTCCTTGGGTTCCCCTGTCGGGTGGCGAGGCAGAATCAAAGTAGGAGCTGGCCAGATCTTCGCCACTGGAAGCCCGCGGTACCCCCAGGAGGAGCCCATAGGGACCCGGGCCGCTGGGACTTAGGTGGACCTTTGAGAGGTTGAAGAGACGTAGAGTCGGTGCAAGGGCCAGTTGGATTTTCACCACTGGAAGCCCGAGGCCCCTCCGGGAGGAGCCCATAGGGACCCAGGCCGCTGGGACTTAGGTGGGCCCTTGAAGGTGGAAGGTCCGTTGAAGAAGTCCGAGGTCGAGTACCAGAGAGTCGCCGCTTGCCAGTCTGAAGTCACACACCGAAGAATCACCGCTTTCCAGTCTGAAGTCACACCTCAAGGAATCGATCAGGTAGAAGCAGGAACCAGGGACCTAAGGCACCAGGAGAGACTCACCGGAGCGAGCAGACTTGTTGCCAAGTCAAGGAGTGACTGGGGGTAGTCTCCTTAAGTAGTATTCTGTGCCTAGCCCATTAGGAGCAGGTGATAGCAATTTAGGGGACGAGGCCCCTTTAAATCTCCCCATGAGGCGCACCCTCGCACCTATGGGGAGAGCTGGCAGGCTGTGCCTGGAAGAGCCTTGCAGATTGGCCTGATGCCGCGGGAGGAGGCCCAGGGAGCGTCTCCCCTGCCGGAATCCCCGCGGAACCTCATGCCCAGGTTTTGGGAGTAAGGAGCATGCCGGGGGCCGACCCTGGTGCGTCTCCCAACCGTGGCCGCCTCCGCGGTGGCGGCCCCGATGTTGGGAGGCAAGGTAAGGGTTCCGGTTGCAGCCGCCTGTGACTGGGAACCACAACATTATGTGCACGCAGGCTTTGGCTAAATGTAGCAAGAGATGCCATGAGCAGCTGCTGCGCAAGAATAGGAGATGTGTGCCCTTGGACCTCGGTGAATCCAGAGAGGAGCTCTGGGGAAACACCGAGGCTGGTGAGACAGATCTGTGTCTGGCTTGATGCCAAGCCCGGGCCCCTGCCGACCTGCATACTCAGTGAGACCAACCATCCTTGCAGTAGGTGCTTGCGTCCAGACCTATCTTCAGTCTTCAGGAAGTCTCCTAAGACCAAGCAGCTCGGGTCCCTACGGGCTCCTCCTGGGGGGACCGTGAGCTTCCAGTGGCGAAGTAATGGCAGCAAGCCAGACAGGAGATGAGGGCAGATGAAGGCTCTGGAATATGAAGACTGAGACAGGAGACTTGGGACGTGAAGACTCAGACGAGAAGCTTGGGATGTGAAGACTCAGACGAGAAGCTTGAGCACGAAGACTCAGGATCAAGGTTCAGGAACAAAGTCAAGTAATGGGTTGAGGCTGCGACGCAGCGTGCCCTACACAGCCCACAGCCCATGGGCTAGTCGCGGACCATGCTTGAGTGCGAAGCAGACTCCAGATGAATACGTGGTAGTTAAAGCAGGAACATGGCGAAGATTCAATAGAAGCCTGTACCAATGCGCGCCCTACACAGCTGCCCGTGGCTGGTCACAGACCACGCTGGAATAGCACAGGTTCAGTCAGAGTCTTAGGCATGGACGGAGCAGCCACCAGAACATCCGAGGGCCGATACGCTTTCCAGGGTAAGGGACCAAGATGAGACTTGGCTTCGAGCATAGGGTGGGGGCCCAAGATGAGACTTGGCTTTAGGCATGAAACATGGGACCAAGACGAGACTTGGCTTCAAGCGAAGATGACCCTCCGGAGGCTAGCGCTGCAAACGAGAAGGCAGGCCCATGCCACGAGGTGACGAGACACGACATGACACGCCAGAGAAGGTAGCAATGAGGAACTAAGGGTCCAGGAAGCAGAAGCGGAGACGAGGCATCAGGAAGGAACTTCAGGAAGACCACGAGACATCAGGAAGACAAGGAATAATCCAGAAGAGACCAGGAACATGAAGAACAATGAGGTATCCCACGAAGAACAGGAAATACCAGCAGGCGTGAAGACGAGAAGTCCTGGAAAGGAACTAACTCCTTGCGAAGGCAACTAAGGACTGGAAGCTGGGCCCTAATATAGGGCTGAAGATCAGGAGACGCCCTGGGAGGAGTCCAGGTGGGGCCGGGAGGCTGGCCCTTTAAATCAGTGAAGGAGGCGTGGCCCGCATCTTAGGAGACAGGAGACAGGAAGCTACCGTGAGTAGCAGAGAAGCCGAGCAGGGCCAAGGAGCAGGCTCCGACTGTCAGCAGCGGCTCCTGCCGCTGTAGGAAGCACCAAGGGTGACTCCAGCCACCAGGAAAGCCCGGAGTCTGCGGCCTCTGGGCCGCGAGGCTGAAGATGGCGGCGGCAGCTCCAGCCGCATTGAAACCCCAAAGCTGCGGCTCCCTGTCGTGGTGAAGAGAGGAAACAGCTGACTGTAGCTCCTGCTGCGAAGAACGTTGGTGGCTCCGTGCCGCGTTGGTAAGTGTAGAGTCATAACACATGGGGAAATACAACCTTATGTATGATGAGGTGGAGGAAAAGCTGGGTGGCATGGGGAAATATAACTTTTAGTACAATAGGTGGAGTGAAAGCTGGGTCACGTGGCATGGTGAAATACAACTTTCTGTACAATGAGATGGTGGAAGAGCTGGGTGGCTTGGGGAAATACAACCTTCTGTACAATGAGGTGGAAGGAGAGCTAGGAAGCATGGGGAAATACAACCGTATGTATGATGAGGTGGAGGAAAAGCTGGGTGGCATGGGGAAATATAACCTTTAGTACAATAGGTGGAATGAAAGCTGTTGCAACCGTCGCGGCCCGACGGCTTCACTCCGCCTACCTTTCTTTTTCTGCGACTCCTCCTGCTCCCTGTGGACGTCTGCCCGCTGCGGCGTCTGCCTGCCGTCCTCTCTGGCGTCCCCGGACCGGCTTGTGCGCTGCCTCCCGCCATTCTCCTCAGGTACCTTAGGACGCGTGCACCGCGCAGCCCCCATTCTTATTTCCTCTATGGCGCGAACCTCTGAGGCATCCCCCTTGTGATGATGTCATGCTGCCCGGATATTTAAGCCTACTGTTTATTGCTAGCCTTTGAGTTAGCAAGGGTAATCCTACGGATGGGATTCGCTCTCCGTACCCAGCTACTCTGCCTCCAACTTCTATTTGGACTCTTTGCTGTTAATGAGGTACCCGCTCCTCGGGGGCCTCTCTGCTTCTTTCAGGTCACTATCAGGAACCGGTACTCGCTCCTCAAGGGCCTGCCTCTGTTCCAGCACCAGTACCATCTTCCACGGAGAACTGCTGCGTGAGTACTTGCCAACGAGTCTCTGTGCCCAGGGATCTGGTACTCGCTCCTCGAGGGCCAGCTCTCCCTATCTCAGGGCTTCTCCATACTGGGGACTCTGTGAATATTTCAGTGTACTCATTTTCTCAGTTCTTCTTCCTACAGCACTGCTACCGGAGAAGCCGCTGTTCCAGCGCCCTGAGGAATACTAGCCCAACTGGGCTCCATCTTCTACTCACTACCACCACCTCTGGTGGCTTCATAAACTGTCTAATAAAAGATATAATCTGTGTTTGTGTGTCCAGAGCTGAGCCTGACTTGTGGCCCCTCACGGGACTTCCCCCCATGGCCGTGGTCAGCTGCCACAGTGTCCAAGGGTCCACCCAAACCCTACAAAACATAACAAAAGCTGAGTCACGTGGCATGGTGAAATACAACCTTCTGTACACCAAGGTGCAGGGAGAACTGGGTAGCATGCAGAAATACAACCTTCTGTACAATGAGATGGTGGAAGAGCTGGGTGGCAAGGGGGAATACAACCTCCTGTACAACAAGATGGAGGGAAAGCTGGGTGGCATGGGGAAATATAACCTTTGTACACCAAGGTGGAGGGAGAGTTGGGTTATGTGGCATGGGGAAAAATAACCTTCTGTATACCAAGGTGGAGGGACACCTGAGAGACATGAGGAAATACAACCTTCTGAAAATGAGGTGGAAGGACAGCTGGTTGGAATGGGAAAGTACAACCTTTCATACAATAAGTTGGAGGGAATGTTGGGTGGCATGGGGAAATACAACCTTCTGTATACCACAGTGGAGGGAGAGCTGGGTCACGTGGCATGGGGAAATACAACTTTCCGTACAATGAGGTGGAGTGAGCCTTGCGTGGCATGTGGAAATGCAACCTTCTATACAGCAAGTTGGAGAGAGAGCTGGGTAATATGAGGAAATACACATTTTTGAACAATGAGATAGAGGAAGAGTTGGGAGGAATGGGGAAATACAACCTTCTGTACATGTTGGTGGAGGGAGAGCTGGGAGGCATGGAGAACTATAACCTTTTGTACACCAAGGTGGAGGAAGAGCTGGATCACGTGGCATGGGGAAATACAACCTTTTGTACACCGAGGTGGAGGGAAACCTTGGGCACGTGGCATGGGGAAATACAACCTTCTGTAGAATGAGATAGAGGAAGAGCTGGGTGGCATGGGGAAATATAACCTTTTGTACACCAAGGTGGAGGGAGAGCTGGGTAATATGAGGAAATACAACTTTCTGTGCCCCGAGGTTGAAGGAAAGCTGGGAGGTATGGCAAAATCAACCTTCTGTACACGGTGGAGGCGTTGCTGGTTGGCATATGGAAATACAACCTTCTGTACACCGAGGTGGAGGGAGAACTGGGAGGCATAGGGAAATACAAACTTCTATGCACTGAGGTGGAGGGAGAACTGGGAGGCATAGGGAAATACAAACTTCTATGCACTGAGGTGGAGGGAGAGCTGGGAGGCATGGGGAAATATAACCTTTTGTACACCAAGGTAGAGGGAGAGCTGGATCACGTGGCATGGGGAAATACGACCTTCTGTACAATGAGATGGTAGGACAGCTGGTTGGCATGGGAAAGTACAACCTTTCGTACAATAAGCTGGAGGGAGAGCTGGGTAGCATGGGGAAATACAACCTTCTGTACACTGAGGTGGAGGGAGAGCTGGGTGGCACGGGGAAATAAAACTGCTGTACACTGAGATGGGGTGGATGCTGGCTGGCTTGGGGAAAGACAACCTTTTCTACACCATGATGGATGGAGAGCTGAGTTGCATAGGGAAATAGAACTTTCTGAACACCGAGGTGGAGACAGATATATATGGGTGACATGGGGAAGTACAGGCTTATGTACACCAACATGGAGGGAGAACTGGGAGGCATGGTTAAGTAGTACAACCTTCTGTTCAATGAGGTGGGGAAGAACCTGGGTGGATTGAGGAAATATAAACTTTTGTACAGGGATCATGTGATGTATTGAGAGGACAATGACGTAAGCTTTGGTTGCTCCGGGGCCCCACTCCTCTAATGAAGCTGCATCTCCCATTTCTTTTTGCATCGCGGCAGAAGTGAGCCCTATTGAGAAACTATACCTTCCGCGGATAGCCTTATTGCAGTTTCCTGCTGCTGCCAGCTTGGGATAGCGGAAAAATTGAATGGAAAGAGAAACTCCGGCCCGGCATAAGTAAAATGGTGCCAAGCTGGTTGGCATTTAGGAGTGGTGAATCTGAGTGTGCCCCATCTCCGCCATCCGACACAGGACATGGCGGGCTGCTCAACATTCTGGCAACAATGAACTGAGAAAGAGCTGAGATGGCCCTCAAGGAACATCTGGTATCTCTGGAGCCATCAAAGACTATGACTTTTGGTATTTCTTATCACCTGAGAAGATCTAATGCTAAAGACTAGTACTCATACCAATGAGCTGATAATACATTAAACAGTTGGTGTCTTTTACCAAATGGGAGATCAAAGAACTGGTACTGAAATGCCTTTGAAACATCTAACTTGCAGAAGGATATATAAAGCATTGCATTTGCTTATTCTAGTTGGATGAGCTGAGAAGAACACAGAGCAAGTCGTTCTTTCAAAGTCCCCAGGCCCATAAAGTCCCCATATTCCCTATGAATACTGGCTTATATGAAGAGGACATATAAGGAAGGTGTTCTTTATTATTCTTTAATATTCTACCATTATTTCTGTCTGTCTCCTACTTACCCCTTTTGATTTATGTACAGTTTACTGTGATACTGTATTCAATGTTGATATTACTTTGCTGATTTATTATCCATATATTTACAACATTTAGTAAACTAAGTTTTGCTTTACCAGATTGTGTGTAGAGTGTTCTATGACATAATATAAAATATACCCTCACATGACCACCATGCACATTTGGCATCACGAACAGGATTATATTCATATTATGCCTTGTAACACAATATTGGGGATGGGATTAGTGATTGATTGTTTTTCAGAGTGTTAGATATATTCAGAAACTGACAAAAAGAATTTGAAAAGAAAATTCTTCTGGTTCTGAATCAACATAGCGGAACGTCTGTCACGTGACTAACTGTGTTTATAAATGTTTATTTTTTATCCCATTTATGTGTAATTAAATATTATAGATACTATTTATTTAGTGAAAGAACATGCAGTTAGTTTCTGAGTGCCTTGATCTTGAATAAAACAGATGTTTGAAGCTGTTTATATAGCGATCTGATATAAAAGATGAGATATTTGACAGCTTTTATTTATTTGACAGCTTTTTTATACCGACATTAAAATACACATCGTATCGGTTTACATCATAACGAAAGGTTGAAATTACATTGAACAGGGAGGGGGGAAACATGAGAACAATAAACAAAAGAATAGGGGCTCTGAGGAAGAGCCAGAAATCAAGTGAGGAAAAAAAGGGGGGGGGGGGGGGGAGGAGAGGGATATGAACATATTTACAAAAATTGAAAATGATAATACATAACAACATATTTACAAAAATTGAGGGTGGATATGAGAATAAGCTTCCTTCTTATCTTATTGCTTTTTTCTTTAAAAATTATAGAGAGGGATTTCCTTTTATCATATAGTTTCTTTTACTTAATTTTATTTTTGTTTACTTCATATCAGGTATTAATCCATACACATGCATCTGACTTAATGATGGGAGTGCAAAGGTTTTGCTTTAATGACAAGCTTCGAGAATGCTGCCTTGAGAGAACTGTACACACTATGACCGGGTGCAGGGAAACTCATCACATTCTTTGCCACAGAAAGACCCCTTCGACCTTTCTTTTTTGGACTGAAGTGCTTAGAATTTATGCAAAAGCTCTGTCCTCATGTTTTCTTGTTTTTATTTGTTTCATGAAGCAACATATCTCTACTTGAAATGTAATAACTGATTATCATGATGAAATATATTTATGATACACTTAGTTAATACTTAGTTACATACGCACTTGCAGATGCCACTATTTTGTTGTTCACATACATGATAAAGACTGAATTGAGGCAGTTTTATTAGTTCTTAGTTGCTATTCTCTGTGTTCCGGGTATAAGCTGTCTGTATGTTCTCACAACATTCAGAGAGTACTTTTTCTTTGTAAGAAAGAATCAGGATAGATTTTTGAAACAGGGGTTTGCTTTTGGTTTTCACCTTTTGTATAACCAGTGGGTGGAGAATGTATGCCACACCTGAGTTTAAATGTTCTGGATACCTAAAAATAATTAGCAAACTATGGGGGTCATTTACCAGACGGATCGCACGAGATAAGGGACGTTTCACATGCGAAAAGTCCCTTATTGCATGTGATACCAAGATGGGGGCGGAGTCGGCCCCGGAAGAGGAGGAGTTGGGGCGTCACCGGGGGTCAACTCCGCGAAGACGCCACGGCCGAAGAAAAGGTAAGGGCCTTTTCACGTCCTATTTCGCGCCCAATAGCTACACCTTCTATGGTGGCGCTATTGGGTGCGAAACCGGCAGCGATCGCTCCGTGGCGGTGCACTAGCCATGGGTGCACTAGCTGTGGCGGTGCACCAGCTGTGGGTGCGCAAGCCGGCAGTGCAGGACCGCCCCCCCATTTCAGCCCCCCGCCCCTCATTACCTAAAGTATCGCAGGCCTGCGATACTCTAGAAAATGAGGCCCTATACTGCCAGTGGGAGATGCTAATCGGACTGGAGACCATACTTCATCGCAGGGTGGAGAGACACCCCAATAACTGCACCTATTGAGCTTTTGTTATGCAGGCTACACTGAGCCGGACATTGAATACACAATGAAAGCTGACTTATATACTCAGGCGGGTGGCTCACAAACGTCAGAATAGGCTAACCATGTGTACAACTACCTGAGTGGAGACTGCAAAGAATGATAGAAACTGTGGACGCTTCTGGCAGATTAAAGGTACAATTTGCTATTTTAAATTGCTCAGTTTCTGGGTCAATTAAACTCCAGGTGTACTTAGATGGGGTTTAGGTAATAATTGATGAGGGTCATATTATCAATTACACAGACAGAGCAATAGACTGTGCTTTTCCTCTTTAGTTAAGGTACTTTGTACATTGAAGACAGACAGACATTGTTAGATCTGCTTATTTTTTATTTTATTTATTTATTATTTTTTATATACCGACATTCGATCTCAATCGAGATATCACACCGTTTTACATTCAGGTACTGTAGGTATTTCCCTATCCCTGGAGGGCTTACAATCTAAGTTTTTGTACCTGAGGCAATGGAGGGTAAAGTGACTTGCCAAGGTCACAAGGAGCAACAGCAGGACTCGAACCCTGGACTCCTGGTTCATAGCCCACTGCTCTAACCACTAGGCTATTCTTCCTCCCTCCGCGCCATTTTTAAAGATGGCGCCAGCCATCCAGTGCTCCCTCCATGTGACAGGGGCCAGCCAATGGCACGAATACCCTGTCACATGGTAAGGGCAAAGGCCATCGGCACCATTTTTATTAGTGGCAGCCGACGGCCCGAGAGTGGGAGATCGCTCCCAGGACCCCCACTGGACCACCAGGTACCTGTAAAAAGATTTTTGGGGGGGTCGGGAGGGTGGGGGAAGCTAAGGGATTCGTTTTAAAGGGTCGGGGTGGGTTTAGGGGTTATTTTTGTGTGCCGTTTTTCCCGCCCTCCCCCAAAATGATAAGAGAACCCCCACGAACAATTTCATGGGGTTTTCCTATCATTTTGGGGGAGCCCCCGATTTCTGAAGATTTTGAAAATATCGTATGATATTTTCAATTGTCCGAAGCCCGATTCACATCCCTACAAAAGACCTTCTATGCTGCATATTCTTGTTACATCTCTATTTTCGTGGACTACTTTATGAACATTCTATACAAAATGCTTCATTTGATTGCTTTAAAATTTTAATATTGCATTTTTATATGCTTAGTATTAGAATCATTCACAAATATCATAGATATAATAATTATGGTAACATGCCATGCAAACAGAGTAAGTGTGAAATAATTTAACCCTTTGGGATATTATTGGCTTTTTTTGATATTTCTTAGTTACACCATCTTATATTTGGCATATCATAGAATGTCCCATGCCATCATAGAATGACCAATAATGGCTAATTGTACATATAGTAATTTCTTCTCAAGGGGATATTAATTTAAGTTACTTTCCCTTTTGACTGAACTGAAAATGTATGCTTGTCTGCCCATTTCCTTTCTTAGTGCTTATTTCCAGACTTGTAATGAGAAATGCACTATCAGGCCGATTCAGTAAAGTCCGCGGGAGAGTGGGCGAACGCCCGCTTGCCTGTGCGCGCGATGCAGTATTTAAATTAGGTCCGGCGGTAGAAACGGGCAGAAGGAGGCGCTAGGGACACTAGCGCATCCCTAGCGCCTCCTTTTGGCCCGGAGCGGCGGCTGTCAGCGGGTTTGACAGCTGATGCTCAATTTTGCCGGCGTCGGTTCTCGAGCCCGCTGACAGCCACGGACTCGGAAACCGGACGCCGGCAAAACTGAGCGTCCGGTTTTTGACCCGACAGCCGCCGGCCGACTTCAAATTCTTTTTTCTTTTTTCTTTTTTTTTACTTTTTTTACCCTTCGGGACCTCCGACTTAATATCGCCATGATATTAAGTCGGAGGGTGCACAGAAAAGCAGTTTTTACTGCTTTTCTGTGCACCCTCTGTGCACTTTCCCGGTGCCAGAAGAAATTAGCGCCTACCTTTGGGTAGGCGCTAATTTCTTAAAGTAAAATGTGCGGCTTGGCTGCACATTTTCCTTTCTGAATCGCGCGGGAATACCTAATAGGACCATCAACATGCATTTGCATGCTGAGGGCGCTATTAGGTTCGGCGGGTTGGACGCGCGTTTTCCTCCCCTTACTGAATAAGGGGTAAGGGAAAACGCGCGTCCAATGACAGGTTAACAGTGCGCTCCGTCGGAGTGCACTGTACTGTATCGGCCTGTATGTGTTTTGTAGTCCGGTATGATTCCATGATCATTTATTTTTCTAGTACATTTTAGGATTAAGTACTCCTTTTGCTAGAAGTACTGGTAACTTGGTACCTTGCTGCCTACACAGGTCACAGTGCAAGGTCACATATACAAAGTGTTATGTCTGCCGGCTGCAGAGGGCTGTGACCGGCTTCCTGCACTCACCCCCGCCGCAGCGCGGCTCAGGCAGACCCCGGGACTCTGGGAATGGTGGGGAGCCGCTGCTGATGCAGCTCTTCCTCACTGGCTCCCTGCCGGACTGACGCAGCCGGTTCCTCCGGCTCCTCACTTTGCCGGCACACGATCGAACACCGCCTCAGGCCCCTCACTCCTTCCGGGCATCCTAGACGCACGCACGTGCCTCCTTTGAAGATTTAAAGGGACCGCGGCAGGAGAATGCTGCGGCCTCTCCCTCCGGATATCGGCGGCCCTTCCTACTTAAGGCAAGGTCTGGCCTGCACCCCCTACCTTGGCTACGTGGCTCCTTGCTCCTGGTTGTGCCAGGGATGCGTTCCTGAGTTCCTGACCCATTCCGTGCCCCGAACTGTCTTTGGACCTTGACCTTGCCTAGACACCGACCACGAGATTCGCTGCCTGCCTCGACCCTTGCCTGGACACTGACCACGAGCTTCGCCGCCACCCTCAACTCTTGCCTGGACATCGACCCCGAGAACTGCCGACTGCTATGACCTTCATCGGTACTCGGACTCCGCACCTGGCTCCAGCCAGGATCACCACTCCACCGGGATTCCCGAGAGCCCACGTTAAGTCCAGCCGGCCCCAGCACCCAAGGGCTCGACCTGAGGGGAACGTGGGCTGGTAGTGGTGAAGCTCCAGTGGGGTCTCTGCGCCTCCCCGGACTCACCTGCCTATGGTGGGGGGCCTCTGGGGTTCCTCCACGCAGGTGGTGCCAACTTCCCCTCGGCCCAGGGGTCCACGAACAGGACACAAAGAGGAAAACCTGTCTTAAGAAAACCACTTATTTAGAGTGAGACAGGATGCAACAGCTCTTTCCTAGTGCTGAGTGCTAGAATGAGTTGACAGAAATCTAAAATTAGTAATAAACTGATTATTAAGTTTTATGAACACAATTTAGTTTGGTGCATACACATTTTTAGACGTGATTTCTAGGAATTGGAAAGTAAAGTTGAATCTTTAAAGGTTGGGGTTCATAATTTTAGAAGTATTTTTACACATTACAGTGGAATCATAGAAACGTATCATTCAATTAAGAGAAATAACTTTGATTAGCACTGGATTTGCTGCTAATACCACCATGAGGCTTATCTCATACACTCTAAAACACTTATGCTTGTTAGTGTTGTGTAGTAGGGATGTGAATCGTTTTTTGACGATTTAAAAAAAATCGTCCGATATTTTTTAAATCGTCAAAAATCGTTAGAGTGGGCGATACAATAGAAATTCCCCTGATTTATCATGAAAAATCGTTAATGGGTTAGTGTCCACTAACGGGAGTTATTTGGGGAGGGCGGGAAAACCAGCACACCAAAACAACCCCTAAACCCACCCCGACCCTTTAAAACTAAACCCTTACCTTCCCCCACCCTCCCGAATCCCCCAAAAACTTTTTACGAGTACCTGGTGGTCCAGTGGAAGCCCCGGGACCGATCTCCTGCTCTCGGGCCATCGGCGCCATTTTGGCTGCCACTAATAAAAATGGCGCCGATGGCTTTTGGCAAGTCTTGGGGGACCCTCCTGACCCCCACAAGACTTGCCAAAAGTCCAGCGGGGGTCTGGGAGCGACCTCCTGCACTCGGACCGTCGGCTGCCAGTATTCAAAATGGCGCCAATAGCCCTTACTATGTCACAGGGGCTACCGGTGCCATTGGTCAGCCCCTGTCACATGGTAGGAGCACAAGATGGCGCCGGCCATCCAGTGCTCTTACCATGTGACAGGATCCGGCCAATGGCATGGCAAGGGCAAAGGGCCTTTGGCACCATTTTGATTAGTGGCAGCTGACGGCCTGGGAGTGGGAGGACGGCCTGGAGCGGGAGATCACTCCCGGGACTCCCACTGGACCACCAGGTACCTGTAAAAGTTTTTGGGGGGGGGGTCGGGAGGGTGGGGGAAGCTAAGGGGTTAGCTTTAAAGGCTCGGGGTGAGTTTTTGGTTTATTGGCTGGGGCCCAGCCGATAAACTAAACCGCGATCGGCCCGATGGAAAAAACCCCACATGTGAATCGCAACCGGAATCCAAACCGATTCCAGTTCCGATTCACATCTCTATTGTGTAGAAGTTACTGATGGCACCCCTATAGTTCTTAATGTAACCAAGCATTTAGAACACAATTATCAACTGTCCACTGTTGGCTGACCTGGACATTTTCCATTGACTCCCAATTGAGCTGCCATTATAGAACTGCCAAAAGATTTGATGTCACCCGCCGCCTACCGTCCAATCTCTTTGTTAGAATTTGGCATTAAACTTTTGGCAAAAATATTGGCCAACTGGTTGGCCATACTTATGCCTACTTTCATTGGGGAGAAGCAAGTTGGATTCATAAAGAGCCGTTATCCTATAAAAATATGCATAAGATAATTGTGTTCTTAGGGGTAGATTTTAAAAGAAGCGCGATCAGCCTACTTTTGCTTGCGCATCAGACTCAAGCAAAAGTACGCTGGATTTTAGTAGATACGCGCGGAGCCGCGCGTATCCACTAAAATCCTGGATCGGCGCGCGCAAGGCTATCGATTTTGTATAGCCTGCGCGCGCCGAGCCGCGCTGCCTCCCCCCGTTCCCTCCAAGGCCGCTCCGAAATCGGAGCGGCCTCGGAGGGAACTTTCCTTTGCCCTCCCCTCACCTTACCCTCCCTTCCCCTACCTAACCCACCCACCCGGCCCTGTCTACACCCCCCCCTTACCTTTGTCGGGGGATTTACGCCTCCCGGAGGGAGACGTAAATCCCCGCGCGCCAGCGGGCCTGCTGCGCGCCGGGCCGCGACCTGGGGGCGGGTACGGAGGGCGCAGCCACGCCCCGTACCCGCCCCCAAAACGCTGTCGACACGCCCCCGCAACGCCGCGCGCTCCGGCCCCGCCCCCCGACACGCCCCCCTCCGAGAACCCCGGGACGTACGCGAGTCCCGGGGCTCTGCGCGCGCCGGGAGGCCTATGTAAAATAGGCTTCCCGGCGCGCAGGGCCCTGCTCGCGTAAATCCGCCCGGTTTTGGGCGGATTTACGCGAGCAGGGCTCTGAAAATCCGCCCCTTAGTGTTACGACTATGGCTGCTCTGCAGCCTCCTCACCACCGGAGGTCCCTCATGAGCACGCTCTTGTGGCTAGCCCAGTCTGTCCTACCTATCGGCTCCATGTCCTGGACTTCCTATTTAACTCCGCTTAGCCCCTGCCTCAGTGCTTTGGCATCGAGTTCCTTTGGGCTCCCTGCTCTAGCCTCCTGTTTCCTTCAGTGTGCTTTCGGGTGTCTCGCTTCCTGTCTTGTTCCGTGGTCTGGGGCCCTGCCCTTTTTGTTCTGTCTCCTTGCCTTGCTGCCTTCGGGCTTTTGTGTTTTCTGTTCAGTGTAAGTCTTGTCTTGGTTTGTCTAGTCCAGTCATTGTCTGTCCTGGTGTCCCTGGTTCCCCCATTCCAGCTCACACTTACCTACAGTCAGCCTCACACTTACCTGCACGCTATCCTGACTCCACCCATACCTGCACCCAGTTCCAGTGTTCAGACCACGCTTACCTGCACTCACATCCACGCGTACCCCCATGCTGCTCCAGTGTTTCCCAAAGTTCACCCTTACCTCCACACACCTTGTTCCAGAGACTCCTTCCAGCCAGCACCTGACACCAGAGACTCCTTCAAACCAGCACCTGACACCAGAGACTCCTTCAAACCAGCTCCAAGCACCAGAGACTCCTTTCCAGCCAGCACCCAGCTCTACAGACTCCACACAGCCAGTACTGGAGATTCCTCTCCAGCCATTACTAGAGATTCCTGTTCGCCCTATCCTGAGTCACCCCTGTAGGTGGGGTTCACCACACCTGGATATCGCCCAACCGTAACAGCATGCCGAAGCCATCCACCTCCAGAGAGAAGGTCAGGACTCTGTACCCATCCAGTGAGTCAACTTTTTTTTCCACTGCCCACAACATGTCTCAGTCTCAATGGTTTTTTACCTGTGCTTGTTGCCAAACCCTGAAGTATCCAAGTTATCAAAACTGTCTAGCCTGTCAGCTCTCAGATCAGGAATCCTGGGTATGCAGTAACTGTCAAAGAAAGAATGCTTGAATTGCACCAGTCCTAGTCCAGGATGGTGGAAATGCTCCTGTATCCCTAGCCTATTACCCCCAGGCAAACCTTGCCCCCGTTGCACAGCTACCGGACCAGCTGCTTCACAAAAAACATCAGCCTGTTCAATTAGCCTGTGTTCTGCTCCTGGCCGGGTAAACAATGTAGTTACCATTGGCAGTATGTGGATAAAGAATCCTAGCACATCGTCTCATGAAACCTTGGAGAAAACCTTTCATAAAAAAAAAATCAAAATATCTCCCAGAAACTCCTAGTACTCACCTGGTCAGCAATGCTCCTGTGACTTCCATGCTAGGGCCTCAGAAACAAGTTTCTCTAGAGCAGAGAAGACTAATTAACCTAGCAGGGCTCTGCCTCCCACAGCTGCAGGTCAGTCAGGGCTGACGAGCTGCTTCCCGAGACCTTCCAGAACTGCCTGTGCTTTTCCTAATCTGCAACCCCACACATCAGGACCAGTGATCAGAGGACCGGCAGCTTGTCTCTATTCACCACGTGCTCTGCAGTCCGGTCTTTATCCTCCTTCCACTATAGCACAACCACTCCTACATCTTATGACCAGTCAACAACAGGCTTCTATATCCAGCCAGTTCAGCCTGCCGCAGTACCCCAGGAGGGGTTTGAGACTATTTTGTCACCCCAGGAAGGGGTTTGAAGTTGCCGTATCACCCCAGGAGGGATTTGAGCTTGCCGCACCACCCCATGAAGGGGTTGAATTACCCACATTACCCCAGGAGGGGTTTGAAGTTGCCGTATCGCCCCAGGAGGCGATACGGCATCACTGCCGCATCACTCCAGGATGAGTTTGGGACTGCTTCACTACCCCAGCAAGGGGTTTAATTTGCCGCATTACCCCAGGATGGGTTTGAGCCAGCATCAAGTTCTTTTGGGCTCCCTGCTCTAGCCTCCTGTTTCCTTCAGTGTGCCTTCGGGCATCTGGCTTCCTGTCTTGTTCCGTGATCTGGGGCCCTGCCCTTCTTCTCCTGCCTCCTTGCCGTGCTGCCTTCGGGCTGTGTGTCCTGCCTCCTTGCCGTGCTGCCTTCCGGCTTTTGTGTTTTCTGTTCAGTGTAAGTCTTGTCTTGGTTTCCCTGGTTCCCCCATTCCAGCTCACACTTACCTACAGTCAGTCTCACACTTACCTGCACGCTATCCGGATTCCACCCATACTTGCACCCAGTTCCAGTGTTCAGACCACGCATACCTGCACTCACATCCACGCGTACCCCCATGCTGCTCCAGTGTTTCCCAAAGCTCACCCTTACCCCCATGCACCTTGTTCCAGAGACTCCTTCAAACCAGCTCCCAGCACCAGAGACTCCTTCAAACCAGCTCCCAGCTCTACAGACTCCATACAGCCAGTACTAGAGATTCCTCTCCAGCCATTATCAGAGACTTTACTGAGATTCCTGTTCGCCCTATCCTGAGTCACCCCTGCAGGTGGTGTTCACCACACCGGGCTATCGCCCAACTGTAACACTTAGAAAGTATCAAAAATGGACAGATACAATATTTGGTGTTGAGCCTGAACGTGGAGAAGGCACTCAATCACCTGGAATGGGATTTTGTGTTTCAAACGTTACAGTGTTTTGGGATAGAAGGCTATTTTCTACAAGCCCTGAAACTATTGTATAATAACACGCAGACCTATATATCAGTCAATGGTTGTAACTCAGATCCTATTTATTTAAGTAGAGGAGTGAGTCAAGGCTGTCCACTATCTCCCTTGCTATTTATTCTTGCATTAGAGCCCCTCCTCATGATAATTAGAAACAACAAGGAGATTAAAGGGATCCCCCTTGATGGGAAGTGTAGATATGAGTTCAAACTAGTGGTCTTTTCTGACGATATTCTGTTACATATTGCTGACCCCAAAACATCTCTGCCTGTTTTGTTAAACGACATGATGGCATATGGGGCAGCAGCAGGACTGAAGAACCAGGAACTTGGAGAAACAGGAACACGAAGCAAGGCTCATGGAGAAGCAACGAGTACGAGGAAACCTGGAACAGGAGATCAAGGAGACCTGTTGCAAAGGCAATGCTTCAGTGTGAGGCCTGAGCATTTAAGCACTGAGGGAACTGATGTCAGCATCCGGGTCCACTGCCAGGTTCCCATCGTGGGCCCATTAAAAGTTTCACTGGTGTGTTGGCGGAAGTCCAAGGTCGGGACTGGCGGCCCGCCAGCGACGAGGAGCTGGAGCCCGAAGCTTGTGTAGAGAGGTGAGGGGGCTGCACCGCCCTAACCTAACAATGTCATTTCAAATGTCATTTCAAATGTCATTTGAAATGACAGGTACCAGCGCACCCAGGATACTGTATAGGCGCTGAATAGCGCTCTATACAGTAAAATGGATTGCGCGGGCCTAACCCTTCTCGGACGCTTCTCGGACGCGGCTTGCATTTGCAAGCTATTTAAATACAGTATCGAGCGGTAGGTGAGCCGGACTGTGTGTGCGGCAAACGCGGGTGCGCCCGGCACTAACGCAGCTCTTCCTACCGCTCCTTACTGTATCGGCCCGACAGTTATTGTGAGTTCTATTTCAGACTGCCTACAGGAACCAGTACTCGCCTGCGGCTCCTGTTCCTGAATACTGAAGACTCTCTGTTGCATAAGAAGACACTACAGATATCTACAATTGTGAGTGTATCATCTATCACTGGTTATGTATCCAGCATACCCTGTCTACTCACTACCTATAGTCTCTCCTTACAGCTCAGCAACTCAGAGATCGTAGTTCCAGTATCTGAGGTACTGGCACATCAGCTCACTACTGCTACCTCTGGTGGTTCTACTCCAGCCTAGCCGGTGGTCCTCTCAGGATCTCCACTTGAGGGCGCTGTCATCTGCCATCGGCCCATGGATTCACTATTTCTATTAAGTGTTACTCCTTACACTAATAGAGTGGTGTCATCATCTGCCACTCTGTGGGAGCCAACCCACATCAGACCATTACTCCTCTCACTGCGGAAGCTGATCCATATCAGATAGCTATCTCTCCGTGGGGATCATACAGGTTGCTGACTCATCTTTCTACAGGAACAAAGCATACAGTTGCTACTCCTTCCCTCTGGCTGAGCAGAGCACTAACAGATTGCTACTCCTTGGCAAGATCTGTAACAGATTGCTAAATGCTTCCTCCTACAGGAGCCAAGCCTATTAGACTGCTATCTCCTTCCCTTGGGAGGAGCTGATCGATACCAGATCGCTCACTCCGCCCTCCTGGCGGGGTAAGCGTTAACAGATTGCTAACTCCTCCTTCAACGGGAGTATCCAGCAGCCAAATTCATAACAGATTGCTAACTCTGCCCCCCTGGCGGGGAGATTCTTAACAACAAGTGAAAAGTCCACATTAAATTTCATCTGCCATTTGAAGCCCAATCTTCCAGTCTCATAAGTTCCTCCTGCAATTCATCACAATCCGCTCGAGATTTAACTACTTTGCATAATTTTGTGTCATCCACAAATTTGATCACCTCACTCGTTTTACCCCTTTCCAGATCATTTATAAATATATTAAAAATCACTGGTCCAAGTACAGATCCCTGAAGCACTCCACTGTTTACCCTTTTCCACTGAGAAAATTGACCATTTAATCCTACTCTGTTTCCTGTCTTTTAGCCAGTTTGTAATCCACAAATGACATTACCTCCTATCCCATGACTTTTTAGTCTCATTTAGGACTTTGTCGAACGCCTTCTGAAAATCCAAATACACCACATCTACCGGTTCACCTTTGTCTACATGTTTATTCACCCCTTCAAAAAAAATGTAGGAGATTTTTTAGGTAAATCCATGCTGGCTGTGTCCCATCAAACCATGTCTACCTAGATGTTTTGTGATTTTATTCTTTATAACAGTTTCCACGATTTTTCCCAGCACTGAAATCAGGCTCACCGGTCTATCGTTTCCTGGATCACCCCTGGATCCCTTTTTAATAGGTCTTACATTGGCCATTTTCCAGTCTTCAGGTACATTGGATGATTTTAATGATAGGTTACAAATTTTTACTAATAGGTCTGAAATTTCATTTTTTAGTTCTTTCAGAACCCTGGAGTGTATACCATCTGGTCCAGGTGATTTAATACGCTTCAGTTTGTCAATCAGGCCTAACACATCTTCAAGGTTCACTGTGATTTGGTTCACTTGATCTGAATCATCACCCATGAAAACCTTCTCCAGAATGAGTATCTCTCCAATGCCCACTTTTGCAATTTGGAAATCCTTGGGTTTGAAAATCATTTAAGAACATAAGAACATGCCATACTGGGTCAAACCAAGGATACATCAAGCCCAGCATCCTGTCTCCAACAGTGGCCAATCCAGGCCATAAGAACCTGGCAAGTTCCCAAAAACTAAATCTATCCCATGTTACTGTTGCTAGTAATAGCAGTGTCTATTTCCTAAGTCAACTTAATTAATAGCAGGTAATGGACTTCTCCTCCAAGAAATTATCCAAACTTTTTTTTAAAACAGCTACACTAACTGCACAAACCACATCCCCTGGCAACAAATTCCAGAGTTTAATTGTGCGTTGAGTGAAAAAGAACTTTCTCCGATTAGTTTTAAATGTGCCACATGCTAACTTCATGGAGTGCCCCCTAGTCCTTCTATTATCCGAAAGAGTAAATAACTGATTCACATTTACCCATTCTAGACCTCTCATGATATTAAAGACCTCTATCATATCCCCCCTCAGCCGTCTCTTCTCCAAGCTGAAAAGTCCTAACCTCTTTAATCGTTCCTCATAGGGGAGCTGTTCCATTCCCTTTATCATTTTGGTTGCCCTTCTCTGTACCTTCTCCATCTTTTTTGAAATGTGGCGACCAGATTCTTACTGATAAGGGGATGATTAAGAGCTTCCTGGTGTTAATGGAGGAATATAATTATTTAGATCAAAACCATTAATATGCTTTCTTACATGTTAGACACTATATTACATCCCTTGGAATACGGGACTGGGCTACAGACAATAGGGAGTACTTGTCAGATTTTTTTGATGTAGAGCACATGGTCAGACACACAAGCTCTTTTACCTATTGTTTTTTAATGAATAGAAAACAGGCAGTGGACTGTGCGCAACTATGCCAGAGCTGGAGCAGTGAACTAGAATTTGATATGACAGAGGAGCAATATATGGCCTGCTTTAAGCATATCCGCACCATAGCCTATAGTAGTGAATTTGTGGGAAATGCAATATAAATTTCTAATGCGGTTTTATGTATCCAGGCAGTTAGCTTGCAAAATGAAACTGACCTTCTCTGCAATATGTATTTAAATGTAATCAGGTAGGAGTGGTCTCAGCAGGCGTCAGACACAGCTGTGGAACAGAGTCTTTATTATAGAGTTAGAAAGCCACAGCCCGCGGAAAGGGGGGTGCAGGCGAAAGTAAACAGAACAGAGTACAGGGGTATACCCAGGAGGGGGATGCCTCAGATGTGGAGATCTGGTAGTGGCTTGCAAAGCGGGGTACGCTGATGAAGCCTCTCTGTAGTGGTGATGCGGTAGTGGCCTGCAGCGCAGGGTACACCGAGGGTCCTGTAGATGTAGCGGTAGTGGCCTGTAGTGCAGGGTACACCGAGGGTCCTGTAGATGTAGCGGTAGTGGCCTGCAGCGCAGGGTACACTGAGGGTCCTGTGGATGTAGTGGTAGTGGCCTGCAGTGCAGGGTACACCGAGGGTCCTGTAGATGTAGCGGTAGTGGCCTGCAGCGCAGGGTACACCGGAGCGGTCCCACAATGAGATAGGAGGTGGAGGTACTCACAGAGTAGTAATTGCAGCAGAGGTACCGGGGAGAAGAACAGATAGTGGACTAAGGCAGAAGGCCCTCCGAGGAGCAGATAGCCAGAGACAAGGAAAGGCCCCCCGAGGAGCGGGTACCCAGAGCGCCTCGCCAAAGTGTAGTAGCTGGAACAGGAAGTCCGTAAGATGAAGCAGATTCAGCAACGAGGGAATTCCTTGCTAACTCGTCAGTAGGCAGGGCCGGTCAGCTTAAGTACAGCAGGGTGAACACATCATCCGGAGGGGACGCCCCCGAGGTTCCCGCCATGATGTCTTTAAGACTGACCTGTGCGTGTGCGCGCACGCCTATGTGATCCCGAAGGCAAGATGGCGGTCGGCAGCGCCCACGCTGTGCCGGGAACGCCAGGAAGGTCGGCCTTCACTGGCGGAAGCCGCCATTCTCCCCATAGGCGACAAGGCAGCAAAGAAAGAGGTGAGCATCAGTGGTCGCAGCCGTCTGCGACCGACGGGCGTAACACTATGGGAGAGGGATAGGCGGATGCCATGGGGAAATACACTATCTGTATTCCATTAAGTCTTGGGGAAGTACGGGTCCTACAGTTCCCATCCAAATTAGGCAGGTGAAAGTTGGAATAATATTTGGTTTTCTTGTCTGACAGGTATGAGATATACTCATAGTCCACCAGATAGTAGGGGCAATAATGCAAGGACAACATTACTCACCTGCCGCAAGCCCACACTGCATGGCTCCCTCAACCCTGATATCACAGAGACCAATGTAAGAAAACTCTCTTTCCTCCTTTTTGGCAGTCGCATATGTGATGACAGGATGGAGCCCAGGATCCAAGCAGCAGAGAGGGCCCCAGCCTGACATCCCTGTCAGACTCCAGCTGGGAAACACTGCCAACTCTATCGTCATGATTTCAGGAGCTGACCTTGGAGGTGTGTTAAGGTCACCTCATACCCCACCAGTGTATGACCAGCTCAGCCACTACAGCAAGGCAGTGTGCACACAGAAATGACTCAAATCTGTTTTTCTTTGTGGGAGTGCCACAAAGCATTCTTTTAAAACACTGTTCAGTGGATATTTATTAACAATACTCTGCAGATGTGCCTTCAGGATGTGTGCACATGTGCATGAGGAAGAGGGTCAGGGTGTGCAACTGTATAACTGAGAACTGTGTTAGCTGGGATACAAAACGTGCACACCAGAGGTTTCACTTCATATAAAGCCTCTCGTTCTTCCCAGACCTCAACTCCTGCCGTCCAAAATAAACGTTCTCCCTACTGCTGCCCCTGCCCTCCTTGTCTCCCCCCTCCAGGATTAATCAGGTCGCGCAGTCTCTGCTCCTTCCTCCCACCCAAGATGAAGAATAAGGCTCCAAGCTCAGCATAAACGAGTTCTCTACCAGCGGTCCTGGGGGTGAGAACTAGAGGGAAGTCATGGCCTGCTTTCAAGGCTCTCCCTCCTCCACCCTAGTTATCAGTGTTAGCAGAGGATGCAAATCCCAAAGCAAAAGGATCCTCCCACTCCCCACATTTCACACACTTGCAAGTCACACCTGACCTGCCCGCCTGCAGCTCCCAAATACCAAGATCTCTGAAATTTGAGAGTCTGCCAGTGGTACCCACAGCACAGCCAGCCTTACGAGTGAGCGAGGTTTATTCCTGTTACGGTATGTGTGAAACTAACCCATCTGGAGCCACTACCCAGTGACAGGAAACATTATAGGCTCATGCTCATTGTATTATGCTTATTTATTATGCCTTATGTATGTAAATTATTTCAACAATCCTATACTTCAGAAGGGGAGCAAATAACAAATCCTTGTAATAAATTAATAAGCAGAAGAAAATCATCAGTAACCCCAGTCACAGTATTTAGATTGGAGAAGGGGATATTTGTCCATTCTGCTTAAGCCTTTGTCTATACACCACTTTGATAGGTATTTGAACAAACCCATCAATCTTTCTAGCAGCCAAGAATATGTTATTCAACTGTCAATCACAGCCAAAGAGTCCGTGAAACAGCCAAATGTCAGCCAATCATAGAGGAGCCATGACCTACAGGCTCTCACTAACAGTTAGCTGAAAGCCAATCATATCCAAAGAATCATTGACAGTCAACTATCAGCCAGCCTCACCCAAGAAATCAGTCACACAGACAACTAGCTGTTATGGTTTTGAGGTGTTGGAGTGGATTCTTGGGTACTGTGGAAGATGACCACGCCCATGGGGAGGAGCCCCGTGAGGAGCCACAGTACTAGGCTAGACTCAGGACGCACATACACAGAGATTTGTCTTTTATTGCACAGCTGATGTATACCACCAGAGGTGGCAGTAGTGAGGTGATCCAGAGGTAGCAGTCCAGGGGCCCTCGGCAGAGGGAACCCATCTCACCAAGATGGTACAGGGATATCCAGATGAAGGTTTCCCAGCACGGCAGAGCTGTAGATGAGACAGACTGAGAATTACAATTACTCACTAGATGGTAGCTGTAAGGTTGATGATTCCACCAGGCAGAAGTAGATGGTAACAGGCACCGAGGCAGGGAGAGCAGGCCCTCGAGGAGCGAGTACCTGATCCCAGTAAGGCACCTGAAAGAAAGCAGAGGGCCCCTGAGGAGCGGGTACCCAGGTTAGAGAAATACCCCGAAGGGCAGAGAGAGCTTCCAGCAGCAGCACGGAAGCAGCAGAGTAGCTTAGACCGGACAAGCCCAATCCTTGCTAACTCAACGAGCTAGCCAACAAGCATAGGCTAAATACTCGGATGGTGTGACGTCACTCGAGGGGGATGCCCCCGAGGTTCCTGCCATGACGTGGATAAAGATGTGGGTGGTGTGCACGCGCGCACCCTAGGAGGCCCTCAGGAGAAACATGGCGTGAGGCTTTACCATAGCCGTTCCGGGGACACCGGAGAACGTGGCTTGAAGACACAGCGGCAGCCATCTTCCCAAGGCTAGCGGGGAGAGCAGAGAAAAAGGTGAGGCACAAGGGTCGAAGCCGTCTGAGACCAACAGACACAACACTAGCAGCCAGTCACACCCAAGAAATCAGTCACACAGTCAAGAAATCAGTCACACAGTCAAGAAATCAGTCACACATTCAACTGTTAGCTAGTCACAGCCAAAGAGTCACTAATACATCCAAAAAGTAATTGACATAGTCAGACACTCATATCCAAGGAGTCACTGAAGCGCCCTGCCTGACTTTGGAATCTTCAAGTGAAAGTGATCTGCTCTGTTTAAAGACACTTTGTAGAAATGGGACCTTGTGCTAGTGTCCATGTTGCTCTTCTCTTTGTTTCTTTTCCCTTTTGAAGTTTTTCTTTTTCTTGTGTTCTTTTGGATGAGGTTTCTTTCTTCAGCTTGGTGGTTTCCTTCTGCTCCTTAGGGCTTCCAGCTTCATCAGAACCTGTCCCAGTTGGGGGATCCAGTGTTAAGGGCCTTCATTCACGGCTGCCTGCCTGTTTGCTCCTTCATCCTCCCGCTACTACTTATCATTTCTATTGTGCTACTGAATGCACTCAGCACTATACAGATATGCACAAGGGGGTTGTCCCTTCTCTATAGAGCTTACAATCAAATTAAGACAAACATACAGGACAAAAGAGACTCTGCAAATGTCTTTTATTAAGAAAATAGTTAGAACCAACAAGGCTGTGATCAAAAGAATCTGGGGTAAAGATTTAAAAGCAGTCTCAAAAGGGTGGATGCTGAATAAGGCCAGAGAGGGAGCCTGACGCACCAACTCAGGAAGCCCATTCTAGGTAGGCAGCACAGCAAGGAGGAAAAACATGGGAGTCAGGAGCAGGGCCGTTGAGGGTGGATGGGAAGAAGGGCAACAGCCTTAGGGGATCTGCACTGCCGTGGCTGCCCATCCCCATCAGTATAATTTCAGTGTACCAGGGCCCCGCACTCTCCTGAGGTCAGTCCTGGAGACAGATATGGATACGAGTGACTTGCCTGATGAGTGGAGTTCATGATGAGGGGTGGAGGGATAGGCAGGAGAGGAGGCGAGCAAGAGGAGCTTGAACTGTATGTGGAAACTGATAGGGGCCCAGTGCAATGAGACCGATCTTTAAAAAGGGCTCCAAGAGTGATCCGGGAAAGCACAGACTGGTCTGACTTCAGTGCTGGGAGAAATTGTAGAAATTTCTCTAAATAGCAAAATCACAGAGCATGTAGAAAGGCATGGTTTAATGGTTCACAGCCAGCATGGATTTACCCAAGGAAAGTCTTGCCTCACCAAGCTGCTACTTTTTTTTTTGAAAGGGTGAATAAACATGGATAAGGGTGTTCTGGCGGATTTATGTATTTATTTTATTTGATTGATTTATTTGCTTTTATATCCCGCCATTCGATCGAGATACCACATCGGTTTACACATAACTGAACGAATAAGGCAGGATCTGCTTATTTTACATTGTAACGTGGTAACTTGTATAAGAGCTGAGGAGATGCATAGACATTGCAACATTTATAATATATTTATATAATAACCTTTTACATTGTACCAAGGTAACTTGTATATTATAACATTTTACATTGTAACGAGGTACCTTGTATAAGAGCTAGAGAGAAACATTTCTATCATAACATAATATTGCTTGGGAAGATAAGTTTTAGATAAGGATTTAGAGAGAGTCTTAGGGAGGTTAACTGGGGTTGGAGTATTAGGGGAAGCTTATGATAAGTGGCTGGGGGAGAGGGGGGATGATGAGGGTGGGGAGGAGCTAATAAATATGGGGGCTGTAGGGGGGTTTCGCCGGGAGGGGGTTTCATTTTAGAGTCAGCTTGAATCCGGGAGGGGGGCTAAGTATCTGGCGAGAAGGCTTTTCTGAAGAGCCAGGTTTTGAGTTGTTTTTTGAAGGCTTGGGTGGAAGGTTCATTTCTGAGAAGGGGCGGGAGGGAGCTCCACAGTGTGGGGCCTGCCCTGGATATGGCTCGTTTGCGGGTGGAGGTGAGGTGCGCTGTTTTGGAGTTGGGAATGGAGAGGAGGCCAGTGTCTGAGGACCTGAGGTTTCTTTGTGTGGAGTGTGGGAGTAGGGCAGTGTTTAACCAGTTCATCTCGTTGTTGTTTATTTTTTTTTTTTTAGGATGAGGGTGAGGGTTTTGTATTGAATTCTTTGGCTGATGGGAAGCCAGTGAAGTTCTTTTAGTGTGGGTGTGATGTGGTTGCATTTTTTTATGTTTGTGATGGTCCTGGCGGTGGCGTTTTGTAGGACCTGAAGAGGTCTGATGGTGGTTTCGGGGAGGCCAAGGAGTAGTGTACTGCAGTAGTCGAGTTTTGAAAAGATTATTGATTGTAGGACTGTTCGAAAATCTTGTGCGTGAAGAAGGGGTTTGAGCTTTTTTAGTGTTTGCAGTTTGAAGAATCCGTCTTTGATCATGTAGGAGATGTGGTGCTTGAGGTTGGGTTCGTTGTCGATAGTCACTCCCAGGTTTTTTGTAGATGGATGTAGTGAATTTGGATTTTCAGAAGCGTTTGACAAAGTCACCCATGAGAGACTCCTGAGAAAAATAAAAAGCCATGGGATAGGAGGGGATGTTTTATTATGGATAGCAAAATGGTTAAAAAATAGGAAACAGGGAGAAGGATTAAATGGTCAGTTTTCTCAATGGAGAAAGGTAAACAGTGGATTGCTTCAAGGATTTGTACTGGGACTGGTGCTTTTTAATATATTTATAAATGATCTGAGAAGGGTATTACAAGTAAGGTGATCAGATTTGTAGATGACATAAAATTATTTCAAGTTGTTGAATCACAAACAGTTTGTGATACATTACAGGATGACCTTGCAAGAGTGTAAGATTGGGCATCCAAATGGCAGATGAAATTTAATGTAGACAAGTGCAAGGTGATGCAGATAGGGAAAAATAACCCTTGCTATAGTTACACAATGTTAGGTTCCACATTAGGAGCTACCATCCAGGAAAAAGATCTAGGCATCATAGTGGATAATACTTTGAAATCATCGGCTCAGTGTATGGTGGCGATCAAATAAGCAAACAGAATGTTAGGAATTACTGTATTAAGAAAGGAATGGAGAATAAAACAGAGATTGTCATAGTACCTCTGTATCACTCCATGGTGAAACCACACCTGGAGTACTATGTGCAATTTTGAGCACCACGGCTCAAAAAAGATATTGTTGAGTTGGAAAAGGTATAGAGAAGGGCGACCAAAATGATAAGGAGGATGGAATGCGTCCCCTATGAGGAAAGGCTGAAGAGGTTAGGGCTGTTCAGCTTGGAGAAGAGACTGCTGTGTGGGAATATAATAAAGGTCTATAAAATCATGAGTGGAATAGAATGGGTAAACGTGAATCGGTTATTTAAAACAAATCAGAGAAAATTCTTTTTCACTGAACTCACAATTAAGTTCTGAAATTCATTGCCAGAGAATATGGTAAAGGCAGTTAGCATAGCTGGGTTTAAAAGATTTGGACAAGTTCTTGGAGGAAAAATCCCTTAACTGTTATTACTACTTATCCCTGGATGTTAGCAGCATGGGATCTATCTTTGGTTTGGGATCCTGCCAGGTACTTGTTACCTGGATTGGCCACTGTTGAAAACAGGATACTGGGTCTGATGGACCTTTGGTCTGACCCACAGGCTGATACAGTAAAGTGCGGCCGCGGTTACCCTGCTTCTAAGCCGCTTTCTACTCACAATTTGGCCGCGTTAGTCCAACCCGCGATTCACTATCCCTTTTAACCCATCCTTACCGCTTCTTTAAATCAACTGGTAACCCTTTCTGCCCGCGGCATGTATTTGAGATGTAAACGCTCCGATTAGCTATTCCCTCCCATACAGCAATGTGCGCCCCGATTATCGCCTTTTTAACCTGCAGTTTTGCCGCGTGTTTAACCTGCTAATTTACCGCCTACCCTTACCCCTGCGTTAGTGTGGAGCGTCAGGCAAGCCCCGGCAGAGAGACAGCAATAGGCAGGCTCCGGTCAAAATCGACTCGACATGTTATTAAAGCAAATGTGAATAAAGTGCAACAAAAGTAAACTTACTGCATGTGAATGACAAACAGTCCTCTCTCCCCTCCTCCCGAGGCGCGCACCGCGGCTCCCCTGCCTCCCGGGGGCAGCCGGCGGCGAAAGCCGCTTCCAGCAGCCCCCGCCGGCGAAGGTGGATGAACGCACGCCTGTACGTGCAATTTGGGCGCTCAAGCCAGCAAAAGTGCATGACCGAACGCCGTGACGTCACGCATGGCATGTGCTCATGCGCCTTCGCTGCTTGAGCACCTCGGGAGGAGGGGAGAGAGGACTGGGGCTGCTGGAAGCCTGCAGTAAGTTTACTTTTGTTACAATTTCTATTTGCTTTAATAACATGTCGAGTCGATCTTCGCCCTGCGCCTTGCTTCGGGAGTGGGGGAGAGAGGACTGGCAATCCCCGATGCCTGAGCGTAGGAGAACCATCCACTTCCTGGTACCTGTATAGCGCTCTATTCAGTAAAATGGATTGCTCAGGCCTACCGCTTCATGGACGCGGCTTGCATTTGCGTCTAATTTAAATACTGTATCGAGCGGTATGTGATCCGAACTGTGCGCGCGGCAAACGAGGGTGCGCCCGGCACTACCGCACTCTTTCTAACGCGTCCTTACTGTATCGGCCTGTCAGTTTGGCAATTCTTATGTAGTGACTTGGGATGAGGGATTATATGGGTGTAGTGAACTGGGAATTAAACCCAGCTTTCTGCCACTAGCTTTGCAAAATTGTCCTGGTGATTCTCTCCTCCCCCCCCAAATTCGGGTTTTTAGTATATCTGCAAAGAATATTTAAGAGATTCATCTGTATGTACTGGATTTCCAAAGTATGCAAATCTATCTCCTGCCCAGTCACAGTGGATAGCCTGAAAATCTGACAGGGTGGGGGCAGGGGTCACTAGGCCATCCTGGAGACTTCTCTCTGACCTATTTCTGTTTCTTTGTTTTAGATTTGATCCTGCCTTTCACCCAATGGACCCAAATCAACTTACCACAATAAAAGATACATCTCTCCAACGTGCAGCTCTTATCTATGCAGTTTATTGGTGAAATAGCCCCTTGCTTTCCGCATGGAGAGCCTGCAGATGGGATGTCTGCAGCTCTTCCTTCGCTTCTTGTGCCGATCTCAGTGGGACTCTGCTTTCACTGCTCTTACCACTCAAAGCCGGTTTCCCAGCCTCCTCCCCTTACTGGTTCCATGTTTTTTGTTGGGGGGGAGGGGGGGGCAATGAATCATTGTACTATACATTCTTCAGACAGTTGGAAGCCGGAGAGTGGCTTGGAGCAATAACCCCGCCTGAGGAGCCTGGCAGAGAAAACTGAGCTAATGTCGCCCCCTGCTGGTAGGCTGAAAAACTTTGGTCTCTCTCTCTCTCTCTCTCTCCAATTGTATAGCGGGCAAGTCTCCATCACTTAAAGGTATACTCTGCAAGCACTCGTGACCTTGACCAAGTCGCACCCCCTCCATTGCCTCATGAACAAGCTTAAGCTGTGAGCTCTCTGGGGACAGAGAAATACCTACAGTACCTGAATGTTATCTGCTTTGAAGTGCCTGAAAAAGCTGAATATTAATCAAATAAATAAAAACAGTAATAACATTGTATTTGTTTATATTCACCTCACACCAATATACAAGATGTGTAATGCATCAACAGTGTACATTGCACTATACAAGATAATTCATGTCGCGATAATAATGTTCCACAGCGTAAGGAATACTGAGCCAGGAGTGACCCTGCCTGCATGGGTCAGCACTGTGATTGGATAACATCATTCTGCGAGCTAGATCTATTCTCTTCTAAAAACATAAGAACATGCCATACTGGGTTCAGACCAAGGGTCCATCAAGCCCAGCATCCTGTTTCCAACAGAGGCCAAACCAGGCCATAAGAACCTGGCAAGTTCCCAAAAACTAAGTCTATCCCATATTACCGTTGCTAGTAATAGCAGTGGCTATTTTCTAAGTCAACTTAATTAAAATCAGGTAATGGACTTCTCCTCCAAGAACTTATCCAATCCTTTTTTAAACCCAGCTACAGTAACTGCACTAACCACATCCCCTGGCAACAAATTCCAGAGTTTAACTGTGCATGGAGTGAAAAAGAATTTTCTCTGATTAGTTTTAAATGTGCTACATGCTAACTTCATGGAGTGCCCCTAGTCCTTCTATTATCTAAGTGGAAATGCAACTCTGTTTGGGTGTTATCGGCCAAAGGAGACAGCAGCTACGAAATGAATCACAGCAGGACTTTCATCAGTGTTTGACCAAAGAAGTTATCAGAATGAAAAGACCTCCAACATTAACAAAAGGAGGAACATCAACATTATATGCAACAGAGACAAGAACACTAAGATAATTCACAACCCATCAGAAGCAATTTAGTGTAGATTATTAACATCACATACAGCCTTTCATAATAACATCAAAAAGGTTTACAATTTAAAAATCATTCGATTCAACAATCAATAATAATTTTTTTTAATTGTCACATAAAGATTTCTTAATTGCTTATATTTGAGCCTGCCTGCAACATATAACTGATTTCTGTTTAACTGCGGCAACCATCGTCAAACAGAAGCCAATCCCAACCAAGATGGACAGTTTAAAAAGGCCTTCTGGTGTGCCAGGACCCAGTTTGGAAAGGAATCTGGGCCAGCCACAGCAGCACAAGATTCGGAGACTGCAACTGAACTTCCTCAGATCGGAAACCCATCATCAGTGGCTGGCTTTCAATCTGACCCCTTCCTTAATTCAGTTCCTTCCCTGGATTACTTGTATGGACATGATTTACACTGCAGTTTTACAGAATATTGCAAGGCTTGGAAAGGCAGTTTATGTAGACCTCCTCCTCGCTCAGGGATCCCGGAGTTTACCAGAACATCCCCAGCACTGCTAGAAGGCCGAAACACCGGAGAAGAAAGGACAAAGAAAAAGGCTTGTTTGCATTTTAGAATGTATGCGTCTAGCTAGCATTGTAAGTACTATTAAAGAAAAGGACGTATTTACCTTCATAACATTATTGGCTGACAGAGTGTCCCCCTGATCTTAGTTAATAGAAGGACTAGGGGGCATTCCATGAAGTTAGCAAGTAGCACATTTAAGACTAATCGGAGAAAATTCTTTTTCACTCAACGCACAATAAAGCTCTGAAATTTGTTGCCAGAGGATGTGGTTAGTGCAGTTGGGTTCAAAAAAGGTTTGGATAAGTTCTTGGAGGAGAAGTCCATTAGCGGCTATTAATCAAGTTTACTTAGGGAATAACCACTGCTATTAATTGCATCAGTAGCAGGGGATCTTCTTAGTGTTTCGGTACTTGCCAGGTTCTTTTAGCCTGGATTGGCCTCTGTTGGAAACAGGATGCTGGGCTTGATGGACCCTTGCTCTGACCCAGCATGGCAATTTCTTATGTTCTTATGATTCCTGTTTTTGCCTCACAATGCCTTTCCACTCCAGCATCAGTAGAAGAAGGGTCTGTAGCTGGCACTCCTGACCCGGAATCACCCGTCAGAACCTCTTCATGACTTCTTGCATCCAGCTGATGAAGTCTGAGACCCGTGTGTAAACATCTGGAAAGCGAGGGTCCGCACACCGGAATCCCGAGAAAGCCACAATCCCCACTGCTTGTCTCCTGCAGACGAGGGGTGCCCCCGAGTCCCCCTGCAAACCAAGGCCAGAGGCAGGTTAGTGCAGATCTTCCATGGAGAGAAGAGGGGGAGGTGGAGAGGAAGAGAGAGAAGAAAGGGTGGCAGGAATGGGGCATTTTGCTACCTGTAATGCTAATTTCAAATGAAAGAAGTGGAACTGTGCATGTAAATATAAAATAATAGAAAAGCACATCTCCCTGGTACTCACAGAGCAGAAGCCCCTGGGGACTCTGTCCGGGCTGGTGGCACACACCATGTGCTGAGTGATGCCTCCTCTCCAGGAGCTGTTGCAGGCTGCCCTGCTGATCACATCCGCGTTGGTTTCCATGAGGGCGCTGGGCTGTGTCTCAAAGTCCGACGTGTCCCCCCAGCCAGCAACTGTGCAATTAGTCCCAGGGGTGACATCCTCACCCTGGGTAGGGAGCGAGATTTTTCTGACAAAATTGTTCAGGGAAGCTGCCTTGTTCAGCTTAAAAAAAAAAAAAATCCCACAAAGACAAAACAAAACGGAAAATGATAACAAAATGTGCACTTCTACACAGGATCTGTAGGCAAACGCACCCAAACTTGGGAATAACAAGGTTTGCTGGCCAAGCTGCAGCTTTCAATCGTTCCACTAGAGGGGGCTCATTACACACCCTTCATCAGGTTAACCATGGCCGGCAGCCACCTCCAGGATGCAACGCCATAGACAGAAGCAGAATCTGTCAGACTAACAATCAGGAATTTGCTAACTCTAATTAAAATAATTAAAAAAAAATACATTAAACCTCACACATGGATAAAGTTTATGACTCGCAGAGCTCTGTGTCAGGTAAATCACTCAAGGTACACGGGGAGGATAAAGGGCTTGCAGAAAGCCATGTATTACCTGGGCACTGCAACCCCTGTTACACCCCACCCCCTCCCCCGTCCCTGCAACATGTAACAGGGCATGCAATAAGAGTCAGCAGACAGCCTCTTTGTGGAAGAATTCTGGCCGCAGCTTTATGTATAATTCCAAAGTACAATTACACCTTATGCATCCTAGCCATCTAAGGGTTCGGCTTACAATATATATATTCACTCAATTAATGGTCAACCTAGATCGTCCCGTGCAGCCGGCACGCCTGTCCGGCTGCCAGACCGACCCGGCCGCGGCGGGGAGTGCTGAAGCCTGCCAGACCGACCCGGTTATGCGTGCCCATGATTGTTTTAAATGCTTTTATGCGCGCAGCCTGCCAGACCAACCCAGCTGCTTTTTTTTTTTTTTTTTTTTTTTTGCTTGCGTCTTACAAGCTGCCAGACCGATCCAGAAGAGTTCTTAATTGAATCTGCTCAAATGAAACCTTCTTCCTCTGGCCTCATTCCAGGAGTCCTTAAAGTAGGTTAGGTCGCTCTGCATTCATCCTCCTTGAGACCGTTCTGCCAAAAAAACCTGCGATCTGCAACAACTCCTGCTAAGCTGCGACAAAAAAAAAAAAGCCGCCTAACTTAACCCAGCTGCGTGCGGAGGGCGATTCCCCCCAGCCAGCCTGCAGCAGAAGAAAGAGGAAGCCGCTGTGCACGCCGCATCCTCTTCATGCCGCTGCAAGGCTGCCTCGCCCCCTCTCCCCCATGGGTCAGTAGACGCGTGAGCAAGCCCGATCCTTCCCCCCACCCCTTCCTGACTCCCCCCCCTGCCGCGCTGGCCCAGCCACGTGGCCACGTTAAGGCCTCATCCCGAGCCCAGAGAAGAGCGGGGTCGCAGCTCCGCGCTCGCAACACGCGAGGAAGGAGACCCGGGACTCACTTTGAGCAGATGGACGTCATTCTCGCCGGTCTCCGGGTTGTAGTTCGGGTGACTGATGGAAGCCTGAACACCGAAAGTCTGCTGGGAGGATTCCTGGGCGGTCAGCGAGTGAGCACCGAGCACAACCTGCACAGACTCGGGCCTTCTGTGATCAACAACAAAAAAAAAAAAGAAAAGCCCCCCCAAAATGAAAGGGATTCCAGCTCTGGGAAGATGAAAACTAGGAGGGAGGCAGGCTAGGAACAAGCGAAAGGGGAGGAGAATATCAGGAGGAAGAGGGCGAAGAGATGAGTTCGTGTAACCTGCACTGTCTGCCCTTCCTCGGGATGTATCTCTGCTTAGCTAAGCAGGAATGGGGCTGTGTCACATGCTAGCTCTGGAGGGTAACTATAGAGCATCGGTAACTTACAGATTTTCAAAGCAGTGGGCAGCTGTAATCACCCACTTTCTCTGCAGCAGGGCACCCCCACAGATGTTCCTGCCCAGAGACTGGAGGGAAGCCATGTAGGGCAGGGAGTGTGGTTTGGCTTCTCTTCCTCCGATGATCCTGCCCTGCAGGGCACCTGTGGCAGATACAAGCAGCTTCTTACAGCTCAGCAAGGCTTCCTCAGTACAGAGACAGCGAACAGGACCAGCTCCAATACTAGAAGCAGCAACCACCCCCATCTCTAGCATTGCAAACAGAACCACCTGCAGCTCCATTAGCAGACCCAGAAAAAGCATCCAATCCAGTACCAGCTCCAGTTTCAGAGCCTGAACTAGCAAAGGCTCCAGCTCCCTCCAAGCCCAGATGCTGGACTAAAAAGACATTTCGGATGTGCTCACTTCTTTGACCTTAAGGACTAACAGTGCATTGCTAGATCCCCGAGTGCAAACATCACTCCATGTGCCAGCAGCAGGATGGTGTTCACCCCTCCCTCACTCGGGAGGCTTTTCAGAAAATCGCCTCCCTGTCCTCGACCTGAGGTCGCTGTAACGGTGTCAATGATTCCGCGCGGCGCCAGCGCTGTGACTTCTGGCAGGCAGAGCCCCCCTGCTCGTCGGCCTGGGATATAAACAGAGCAGGGCACCACATCTAAATTTATTCCGGTTCTGAATTCCTCAATAATCTCACTACAAGATGGGTTTTTTTTACATTGTTTATATGCTTAGAGTCATAAATTATGTGTTTCCTATGTGTTCCTATTTTGAGTTTGTCGCTTTTAAAAAGGTTTTTTTTAACAGTGAGCAGATTACACAAGGTGACATGTAAAAATGTTTTGCCAATAAAGTTATCTGAATTTGAATCAGTGAGAAAGATATTGTGAACTCACAAGCAAAGACTTTTGCAGTATGCAGAGAACAGATTCGCTACCCTAATCTGCATTATTAGCTTCAGATTACGAGGAGGGTGGCCAATTTACGCCAGATTTTTTAGTGCAGGCTGATCTGATCCTGGTTTTACCCCACTGCATGCAGGGACTTGAAGTCCTACTTTTCTAAAAAAACTGTAATAGGCAGTGCCTGGAAAAGCGGGATATAAATAGGTAAATAAAGCCAGAACTACAAGTCCCTACAGAACTGGATCAACCTGTCCTGAGAATCTCAATCCAGTTGGCAACCCCAATTACGAGTTACATCAATCTGTGTGCTCACTATTCTAAGCTCTTTGGAGCAGGTGATTTCTTGTGCACAGCCCTGTTCACTGTGTAGTGGAAATATACGTACAGTGGTGCCTCAGGGTTATAGCACATTGAAGTCACAGTCCCTGCAATAAGTTTTGTACGATATGTGTCACAGGGATCCTGTTAGGTATGACATATACTCTTTAGAACAAAGTGGCTTCAGGCTTGTTTTGTAATAAGGAGGAGGCTCTGCGACAGACAGTAATTGTCCATATTATTAGGTCAGTTGTCTGGCTCTACAGGTGAGAACAGCAGAGCCTTAAGCTTTCCGAATGCTATTTTGCTTACCTGCCTGCAGAGTGAAGAGGAGAGCAAAGATCCCCAGCACAAGCAGGAACTGACTTTGGCTGTCCATGCTGGATTTGGATACTGGAGGGTTTGTGGGATGTTCCACGCAGAAGTACGGGTGGCTCCCACGTGGCTCCTGTCTTTAAGTGACTAAGGGTGGACTTCGTGGTACAAGAGCTGCTCAGCACTGATCTTCCGTTGTCAGTGTTACATGCAGAAAGGTAGAAACCTCTACCAGCTCTCTCCCTCTCTTCCTTTTGGCCTCATACATTGTGAAATCTGCCGTTACACTCTCTTCCTCCCAGTGCTCTCTGGGAGCTGCTCAGTGTATCTTAGCAGGTAGAATGCAGAATTGTGCAACCTGTAGACCAAGATTCCAATCCCACTACAGCCACCAATTCACTTACATATCCTGGGCTCAGCATTTGACTGTAAGCTGTTTGGGGTGGGGGTGAAGGCCGGTAATCAGACCTGGGTCTAACAATCAGTACACAACTCAAGTCACCTGGGACCATCACCAGCGTGCAGGGAAGGAGAAGACAATAATGTGTATGGAGGGGGCATAAAGGTATTCAGCAGGGTGCAGAGAGTTTGCTTTGCTTTCACTTTCAGTAAGAAATTGTAAACCAGAAGTACAGATGACTGTTCTCAAGACCAGGTCCCTCTTGAAAGTTAGACAGGAATGCACCCATGAACCAATGGAAGTGGGCAAAAGTAATTATCAAGCAGAATTCATCTTGCATGCACTATTATTCACTCCCTGAACCTCAGAGGCAAGGGGAGAGGTGATAAGGAGATTTAAAAAAGGACACGATGTTAGGTTCCATATTAGGAGCTACCACCCAGGAAAAAGATCTAGGCATCATAGTGGATAATACTTTAAAATCGTCGGCTCAGTGTGCTGCAGCAGTCAAAAAAGCAAACAATGTTAGGAATTATTAGGAAGGGAATGATGAATAGAACGGAAAATGTCATAATGCCTCTATCGCTCCATGGTGAGACCACACCTTGAATACTGTGTACAATTCTGGTCGCCGCATCTCAAAAAAGATATAGTTGCGATGGAGAAGGTACAGAGAAGGGCAACCAAAATGATAAAGGGGCTGGAACAGCTTCCTTATGAGGAAAGGCTGAAGAGATTAGGGCTGTTCAGCTTGGAGAAGAGACAGCTGAGGGGGGATATGATAGAGGTCTTTAAGATCATGAGACATCTTGAACGAGTAGATGTGACTCGGTTATTTTCACTTTCGAATAATAGAAGGACATGGGGGCATTCCATGAAGTTAGCAAGTAGCACATTTAAGATTAATTGGAGAAAATTCTTTTTCACTCAACGCACAATAAAGCTCTGGAATTTGTTGCCAGGAGATGTGGTTAGTGCAGTTAGTGTAGCTGGGTTCAAAAAAGGTTTGGAGAAATCCATTAACTGCTATTAATCAAGTTTACTTAGGGAATAGCCACTGCTATTAATTGCATCAGTAGCATGGGATCTGCTTAGTGTTTGGGTAATTGCCAGGTTCTTGTGGCCTGGTTTGGCCTCTGTTGGAAACAGGATGCTAGGCTTGATGGACCCTTGGTCTGACCCAGCATGGCAATTTCTTATGTTCTTATGACAGATAAAGATTGCATGATCACCGGGAGCCGGGGTGGAACCAGTGGGCTAAAGCTGCCCAGAAACCAACCGTGTCAATGCCAGCAGGGTGGTGGTAGCTGGGTTCCATCCAGTGAGAGCACTGGGGGAGGGGGCATAAGTGGCCAGATGTTTAGACAACACTTGTTTAGACTATTACAGAGCTTGCTGGTAAAGCCTAGGGCCCCAGATGGAAAGGCGACAAAAATGGACTTGGCGAGCTTCTCTGGCTGGCAGCTAGGCGGCTGGGTTTTATCAGCCATCGTCTACTATGTTACTCTGTGTTAGGAGCGGTAAACCAGGGGACCAAAGGCGAACATGTGCAGCAACCAGTCAGCTTTGCTTTTCATTCGCAGAAGCAGTGCTTGGCTTGACGTGTTCAGGGAAAGCGAGAAGTCCAACTCGGAATGAAGAGGATTGGTGTCGCCTTCCTCTTGCACCCGGCGTTTGGCTTTCGCAATCCTCTTTCAGAATGACAGGGGGGGGGGGGGGGCCCTGACTCAGTGATCCAGCTCCTCATTTCCGGAGTCCGTTTATTGAAGGAAACCACGGTTGAGAAATTAAAAAAAGGGGAGGGGGGGGGGGGCTCGTCACTTCCCCCTCTTCAGCACCCAGCACGGAGGTTCAGTTTGAAGGACCGGGCCCAGGATGCTGTGTTTTATGTATAATGGCAGGCTGTGTGCGGGGGGGGTTGGGAGTGAATTTTTGAAGGAGAGGGAGCTGGTGTTTGTAGTCTGCTGAGGAATGGGGGAGACGAGCTACGGGAAAGTTGTACCAAGAATAAGCAGATGCAAGTTATGACCCAGGATTCTCGGGACACAGCCTGCAAATGAGGTGTTCAGGATATGTCCACAATTAATATGAATAAGATGGATCTGCGTACAACGGAGGCCATGCATGCAAATCTATCTTATGCATATTCATTGTAGATATTCTGAAAACCTTGTGTTGAAGGATGGGATTGAGAACCTCTTCCTTCCTGATAGCTTTTCCCTTTGTTGGTAAGTAATGCAGCAGAGAGAGATGGACACGGCTTCCAGAGCTCTTCCACAGGGCTATTCTTAGATCATTATCCATTAGGCCTTTCAATACACAAAACTTCTTGACTCTCCCCATTGCTGTGGCTGCGAATGCCTGCATCCTCAGCATTTCCAGTCTCCGGCAGTCTGAGATTCAAAAGCCTGAGACAGCTCTTGAGCTGCAGTGAAGGAGTGTGTCCAGCAGAGGGGGCTGCAGTGTTGGGCGCACGGAGTCAAGAGGCAGTGCTGGAACTGCAGTGCTGGGCAGTGGCTAGCAGGTGGCAGTGATGGGGCTGCAGTGCAGAGCAGTGTTGACAAGAAGCATAGGGAAGCAGTGCTGAGGCTGCAGTGATGGACAGTATTCGCCAGGTGGCACAGGGAACATAAGAAGATAAGAAATGCCATGCTGGGTCAGACTATGGTTCACTGCGCGCAACACCCTGTCTCTAATTGTGTCCAGTCCAGGTCAGAAGTACCTGGCAGGTCCCATAAAGTAGATCTATTTCCTGTTACTCACTCACAGGCAGGCTGATACAGTAAAGTGCGCTCCAGTGGAGCGCACTGTTAACCCGCGTTTGGCCGCGCGTTTTCGACCCGCTAGCTTTACCCCTTATACAGTAAGGGGTTAAGCGAAAACGCGTGGCCAATCCCCCCAAAACTAATAGCGCCCGTAACATGCAAATGCATGTTGATGGGCCTATTAGTTATTCCCGCGCGATACAGAAAGTAAAATGTGCAGCCAAGCCGCACATTTTACTCTCAGAAATTAACTCCTGCGAAAGGCAGTCGTTAATTTCGGCCGGCACCGGGGAAGTGTACAGAAAAGCAGAAAAAAACTGCTTTTCTGTACACCCTCTGACTTAATATCATAGCGATATTAAGTCGGAGGTCCCAAAATTAAAAAAAAAAATTAAAAATTAAAAAACCCAAATATTAAAAATCTGCCCGCGGCCCGCAAGACGGATGCTCAATTTAGCCGGCGTCTGTTTTCCGAACCCGTGGCTGTCAGCGGGTTTGAGAACCGACGCCAGTCAAACCCGCTGACAGCTGCTGCTACTGTCAAAAAGGAGGCGCTAGGGACGCGCTAGTGTCCCCGGCGCCTCCTTTTACCGCGAGCCCTATTTTACATACCTAGGCTTTCTGCATCGCGCGCCCAGAAGAGTGGCCTGTGCGCGCTCCGGGAGAGCGGGCGCTCGCCGGCTCTCCCGCACGTTTTTCTGTATCGGCCTGAGGGATAGCAATAGCTCTTCCAAGTCTACCTGGCTAATAAAATCCTATTAACTTTTCCTCCAGGAACTTGTCCAAATGTCTTCCAAAGCCTGCTATGTCCAGTCGCCTTAACCACATACTCTGGCAATAGATTCCACAGCTTGATTATGTGTTGGGTTATCCGTCTAACTGGCTTTTGAATATCGACCACTTACAGTCCTTTATTTCCCAAAGTTCAAAAAGCAAACTATTCCCTAGAATTGGCCCTGCTATTGAAATAGCACAGCTACGAGTAACCTGAAGATAAAATTGTTTAAAAGAGGGAACATTCAAGCTCTGCAGAGCAGAGTAACCGAAAGAGTATATATTTAACAAGCTGAGATGCATCATAGGGTGGGACCCACCCACCCAGGGTGGGACCCACGTGTTGTGAGCATGGACCCTTGGGCCGAGGGGGAGGTGTCGCTACTTGCAGGGAGGAGCCCTGCAGGTCCTCGCTGTTGGCAGGCAGACTCAGACGGGGGCAGAGGCCCAACTGGAGCTTCACCTTTACCAGCCCATGTTTCCCTTGGGTTGAGTCTTTGGGTACTGGGGCCGGCAGGTCTCAGGTGGGGGCCTCTGCTTGTGACGAGATTGTTGCGAGCGCGGAGGCGCAGTCGCTTTCTCAAGGGAGATCGTGAGCTCTTGGATCACGGCGTGGCTCAGGGAGGAGCCCCAAGACACACCACGAGAGGTGAGCGAGTACAAGCACGGGCGGAGCAGGAGCAAGGCTGGACTGAAGTCAAGGCAAGCAACGTCTGGAAGAGGAACAAGGCAGGCTCAGCCTTCCACTGGACCTATACGCACTAGTGAGATCCAGGAACGCAATGCTGGTCTCGAGAGTAGCCCTCCGGCCACTCAATAGCCTTTCTGGACCCGCCGCTTGGGAATGACAAGTGCGTGAGGCCAGACGGAGGCTGAGGGCAGGAACAAGACAAGACAGGAACTAGAAGACTCAGACGAAGACTCAGGATACTCGAGGACTCAGACAAGGTTTCAGGATGCTTGGAGGGTCTCAGGAGAAAGTACTGGGTGAGTGCTGCATCGCAGCGCACCCTACACAGCCGCCCATGGCTGGTCGCGGACCACACTGAAAGCAAAGCAGACGAAGCAGTGGAACTTGAAGCCAGGACATGACAAAGATTCAGGAGAGGCCTGCACCGAGGCGCGCCCTACACAGCCGCCTGTGGCTGGTCGCGGAACAGGTTCTGGCAGAGTCTTGGGCATGGACAGAAGCAGGCACAAGGAACTCCAAAGACTGGGACAGGATTCAAAACTCAGGATTCTCGGCATTTAAAAACAGGAGCCTTCCGGAGGCTTGCGCTGCAGACAAGGAGGTAGGCCTTGTGCCACGAGGTGCCCTACACAGCCCCCCATGGGCTGGTCACGGATTACAATTGTGGCACACCCAGAAAGGTGAACAAACAAGGAACCTGGGAACTGGATGAAGAGCTGGAGATGAGGAAGACGGAGTCAGGACTGGAGCATCGGTCAACAGAGACATCTGGATGCTGGGGCATCTGGAACATCAGGACATCTGGAACATCAGGAACAAGGAACAAGCAACGAAGGAGCTCCGACGAGGAACGAGACCAGGAACATCAAGACAAAGGAGACCAGGAACATGAACAACATGGAACGAAGAGCATCAAGACACAGGAAGACCATGGAGGACCTGGACCGTAAGGAAGACCACAGAACACTATGAAGACCAGATCCGAAGGCCCTGAGGGAAAGAAGCAGAGCCCTTTTATAGGGCTGATCCAGGTGAGGGCAGATGATGTCATCTGTTGGGGCCACAGGGCTTTTCCCACATTTGGCTCTTTAAATCTGTAGAAGAGGCAAACGCCCACGTCTATGGAGAGTCCAGGAGGAAGGCTGCATCAACGGCATCCCTACTGTGTGGGAGAGGAAGCAGGTAGCGGGGGCCGCACTATGCTGTGAAGATTGATGACATTGGCGGCGTCCCTGCCGCGTGGACGGAGTCAGCGGCGGCACCAGGCCACGGGAAGGGAGCGGCAGAGTTCTGGCAGCGGCGCTAGGACTGTGGAGGCACTGACCGAGGAGCAGGCCTCCAGCAGCAGCGGTAGGTGGAGGGTCTGTCCGCGGGATGGGGTCCATGGGCAGGTTCGTAACAGAGATCTGTGGACGTAGCAGGCTTGGAACAGGAGAAGGCAAGGTGTATCCAGTGGCAGGCTATGGATGAAGGCAGGCAGTATCTGGGCAGGTCCGAGAGTGAGGCCAAGGTCAAAATCAAGTATCTGTCCAAAGGGATCAGGAGGGACAGGTTGTCGGAATGGGCGGGCGAGGAGCAGAATAAGCAGGAGAAGGACACTGAGGAACTAAGGAGGTAATGACAAGGGCTGATGAGAAGGCAAGGTCCACGGAAGCTGGAGGCGAAGACTGAAGACATAGGACACTGGGCTGAAGACTGAAGACACAGGACATTGGACTTAAGACACAGAACTGGAATTGAAACTGGAGACGCAGGAACTGGAAGGCGCTGGCAACTCACACTCTGGAGACATAGATTGACTTGTGCTGAGGAAAGGACTAAGGCAGGTGAGGGCCTTTTGTAGGCCAGGACCTGTGAGGTCAATCTCAGAGGCCTTGGGCTTTTCCTGCCACGGTCCCTTTAAATCTTTGAGAGGTGCGTGCACACGTATGCCTAGGGAGACCTCTAGGAAGAGAGTGCTGGAGCGGCGGCATCTGCCACATGTCGGCAGCGTCTCATTGCATTCGCTGAAGCAGGCCTTGGTGGTGGTATTCCCGGGGCTGGAGGTAACAGTGACGGTCCGTGGGAGCAGCCCGTGGACTGCTGATTGCAACAGTATCCCCCTTCCTGAGATCCCTCCCGAGGGTCTGGGTTTGCGGAGGTACTGGTGATGAAAACCCCTGCGAGTACTCACGAGTTTCTTGGCTAAGGTGGTAGCTTCCACAACCAAACGATTGGTTTTCTCCCCATAGTTCATGCAATTCCGGGGACAGAAGCGGAGCAGCAAATTAAGGAATAGACTCCTCTTGGCTATATTGACGGAAGAGAGTCGCCTTCAGAGGAGTGGAGACAGAATTTGCCCTGATAGGACTGGAAAGAAGTATAGAGTTCCTCTCTTTCTCTTGCTGAAGTCAGATATAACTTGTTAGTATCTCTTCGGCTTTCTTACTGATAAAGGACTTGAGCTTTTTCTTGGCATAGTAGTATTCACTTTCCAGACTCTCATGCTCGGACCTCTCTGATAAAAACATAAGAACATATGACTTGCCATACTGGGTCAGACCACAGGTCCATCAAGCCCAGTGGCCAGACCAGGTCAAAGGGTGCCAAGGATCCCAGGGGGTAGACAGATTCCAAGCTACTTATCACAAGAATAAGCAGTGGATTTCTGAAACTCCACCTTAATAATTGTTAATGGACTTTTCCTCCAGGATCTTGTCCAAACCTTCTTTAAATGCAGCTACACTAATAGCTTTCACCACATCCTCTGGCAATGAATTCCAGAGCTTAATTATGCATTGAGTAAAAACATATTTTCTCTTATTGGGTTTAAATGTATTACCTAATAACTTCATTGTGTGTCCCCTGGTCTTCGTACTTTTTGAAAGCGTAAACAACTGATTAACATTTACTCATTCTATTCCACTCAATTTATAGACCTCTATCATATCTCCCCTCAGCCATCTTTTCTTCAAGCTGAAGAGTCCTAACCTCTTTAGCCTTTCTTCATAGGGGAATTGTTCTATTCCCTTTATCATTTTGGTCGCCCTTCTCTGTACCTTTTCTGATTCTACTGTATCTTTCTTGAGATGAGGTGACCAGAACTGAACACAATACTCAAGATGAGGTCGCAGCATGGAGCGATACAGAGGCATGATGATATTCTCTATTTCATTCTCTATTCCTCTCCTCGGTATATAAAAGTCTCAAATAAATAAATAAATAGATCTTTGTATTCTATTTGCTTTCTTGGCTGCTGCTGCACACTGAGCAGAAGATTTCAACGTGTTTTCAACAATGACACCTAGATCCTTTTTCTGAGTGGTGACTCCTAATGTGGAACATTGCCTTTTGTAGCTATAATTTGGGTTACTCTTCCCTAAGGCATCACTTTGCACTTGTCTACATTAAATATAATTTGCCATTTGCATGCCCAATCTCCCAGTTTTGCAGTGTCCTCTTGCAATTTATCACAATCTTCTTGTGATTTGACAACTTTGAATAATTTTGTGTCATCAGCAAATTTGATCTCCTCACTTGTTGTTCTCAATTCCAGGTTATTTATAAATATATTAAAAAGCAGCGGTCCCAGAACAGATCCCTGGGGCATTCAACTATTCATCTTTTTCCATTGAGAAAATTTTACCATTTAGCACGACTCTGTTTTCTATCTTTCAACTAGGACACTGCCCCCTATCCCATGACTTTCTAATTTCCTAAGTCTCTCATGAGGGTCTTTATCAAATGCTTTCTGGAAATCCAGATACCCTATATTAACTGGCTCACCTTTATCCACGTTTATTTATACCCTCAAAAAATGTAGCAAGTTTTTTAGCAAGACTTCCCTTGGCTAAATCCATGTTGGCTTTGTCCCATTAAACTATGCTTATCTATATGTTCAGTAATTTTGTTCTTTATGATAGTTTCTACCATTTTGCCTGGCACAGATGTCAGACTCACTGGTCTGTAATTTCCTGGATCACCCCTTGATCCCTTTTTAAAAATTGGTGTTATATTGGCCATCTCCAGTCTTCAGGTACCACAGATGATGATTTTGCTAGCTTACAAATTTCTAATAGCAGGTCCACAATTTCATTTCTCAGTTCTTTCAGCACTCTGGGATGTATACCATCTGGTCCAGGTGATTTGCTACTCTTTAGTTTGTCAAGGTTCACTAAAATTTGTTTCAGTTCCTCTGAATCATCACCTTTGAAAATCATTTCTGCATGAGTATTTCTCTTACTTCTTCCTCTATGAATACTGAAGCAAATAATTTATTTAGTCTCTCTGCTATGGCTTTGTCATCCCTAAGTGCCCCTTTTACCCCTTGATCATCTAATGGTCCAACTGAGTCCCTTGCAGGCTTTTTACCTCAAATGTACTTGAAAAAGGTTTTATTAGGAGTTTTTGCTTCTACGGCAAGCTTCTTTTCAAATTATCTCTTTGCCTTCCTTATCGATGCTTTGCATCTAACTTGCCAGTTTCCTGTTTTGTTCATTTGGATCCCTTTTCCATTTCTTGAAAGATGTTCTTTTAGATATTATAGCCTCTCTCACGTCACCTTTCAAACATGCTAGTAGTCATTTAGCCTTCCTTCCACTTTTTCTAATGCATGGAATACATGTTTAGTTTAGTTTATTGGTGTTTATATACCGGTGTATCAGACGAACCTTCACATCGGTTTACAAAAATACAGCACATTTAGAAATACATTAATTGATAAAATAGTAACAGCTAAAGACTACACATCTGTTCTCGGCTTCCAAGATGGTATTTTTAAACAACATCCATGCCTAAGCTAAACTCTTAACCTTTGTGTTGTGTTTGTGGCATTATGTGGACTCTTAGTCGCAGTGGAGATGACTCCTCCCACTGGGAGGGGGCCCCATGGGGAACCACAGCGATAGGCTAACCTCAGAGAGCAGACACTTGTAGGTGGAAAGCTTTATTGTACTGCTGTAGATAGATGGTATGAGGCAGGAAGGAAAAGCACTGAAGTCCGCAAGGTGCCAATGCGTTCAGACAGTCTCAGATGTAGAAGTCTCACCCAGATGTTCAAGGTAGCTAGGAACCCATAGTGCGGGCAAGGCCGAGTCTGGTGGGTGGAGTTGGAGCTCCGGATCGTAGAGATACCCACAGGAGCGTAGTGCGGCATCTTCCTGGTAATGAGGATGGTGGGACCGAAGGTCCATGGTGCAGGATACACAGACTGGTGGGCCCTCGAGGAACGAGTACCCAATAGTCCAGAAGATCCTGAAATAAATAGAGATAGAGAGACCCCCGAGGAGCGGTTGTCTAGTTAGTAGAAACCCCAAAGGGTGGTTGGAAGCGAGAGACCCCCGAGGAGCGGGTGGCTAGAGCTTCATAAGGAACGAGATCCCTGGAGGGTAGCGAGGCGTCTAAGCGAGCAGCGTAGAGTGGTCAGAGTAGCTTAAACCGAAGTCCTTGCTAACTCAATGATGGTAGGCGGAGGCTTTAAATACCCGGAGGTATCGACGTCATGCGGTGGGGATGCCCCCGAGGTTCCCGCCATGACGTGTATTTGAGCGTAGGCAACGTGCGCGCGCATGCCCTAGGAGGCCACGGGAAGGAGCATGGCGGACTGGGATGCCCATGCTGAGTTGGAGACGCCGAGGGTTTCGGCACTCGGCACCGGAGGCAGCCATCTTGCCCAAGGAGGAGGAAAAGGGAAGAAAAGAGGTAAGGCAGAGCGGTCGCAGCAATCTGCAACCGATGGACGCAACACTTTGCAGTTGCTCCTTTCAGTTTTTTCCTAAACATCCTGTGTTCCACTCACGATTAGGTCTAAAATAGTTTCCCCTCTTGTTGGTTCTTGTACCAGCTGCTCCATGAAGCAGTCATTTATTTCATGTAGGAACTTTACTTCTCTAGCATGTCCTGATGTAACATTCACCCAGTCGATACTGGGGTAATTGAAATCACCCATTATTACTGTGCTGCTGATTGTGTTAGCTTCCCTAATTTCTTTTAGCATTTCATTAAAATTCAACCTTGCATTTTATTTCCTGCAGAACTTTTATTCTGGTTGACTCAATGCTATCAAGAGAGAAAGAGAGCGAGAGAGAGACTATCAAACTAGGGCAAGATAACATAGTGGAAATCTCATCTTTGTGAGACTCTCCTCACTCCAAATGATGTCAAATCTTCACCAAGGTTACTGTGCAGTTCTTACATCTCACTCTGCATGGAAAACTGGCCCCTAAACTATCACCAACACCTCACCTCGAGCTATTAGCTTGCCCTCCTATAGGCATATAAATACTTGACTACTATAAAGGCCTTATAAATAGTCTCTCTCTCTCTCTCTCTCTCTCTCTCTCTCTCTCTCTCTCTCTCACACACAAAATAATTGCCATAATGCATTTTGATGAATGACCCTGTATATTTCTTGTTTTTATTAACAAGCTGCTTGTCAGTTGACAGGGGTAATTTGGAATCTTTCTGCACTTAAAGGCACCTGATCCCCTTTGGCATTTACTGCAACCTCTCTGCTGGGATGCCCTATTTTCCATGTTCTCTTAGCATCTTTCAAAGATACATCATTCCGAAACAAACGCTTATGGGCAACTTTGGCTTTTCCCCATTATCTAGTTTAAAAGCTGCTCTATCTCCTTGTCCCAAGCATGCTTGTATTTGCTTGTAGAGATCTTCAAATGTATTTTCCTGGAGCGGTTTGGGTTTCACTGGATTCTTTACATGGGATCAGAAGTCTCAGAAGGGTGGAGGCCACACTCAACGGACAGAATGACCTTTTGGAGTCCATACAGGATTCAGCACCTCTAGGGCCCCTCAGGATAGGTTCTGGAGTGGACCAGTCAAATCGCGGCTGGTGTTGCTGGAGCTACAGTAGGCCTAACACAACCGGGCTTACAGCTCTGGACAGAACCTGGAAGCTGATAGTCTCCATGTGGGAAGGGTCAATATGTAACATGAGTGGCACAGTAGACAGGATCAACCATCTTCAAAGACAGTATCCATAGACAGACAAGAGTGCCAGAGGAGAAGTTAGGGAACCGTAGGAATTTAGAATCGATCCACAAGTTCCTGCTGTATGAAATTATCCCCGGAGTCGGAGTCCACCAAGGCTTGAGTGGAAGAGTGCTGCAATGTGACTGGCATAAGCAACTGGGAGTCGAGGTAGTCAAGCCCAATGTCATTCCCCCGGGAGACTCTGGAAATGGCAAGGGTTTCCTTCTTTCTGGGCATCGAACTAGGAGGTGACCTTGAGCCGCACAATATAAACTGAGACCAAACTGTCAGCACTGAGTTCTCTCCTCGGGTGTCAAACAAGTGTGGCCCAATTGCATGGGCTTTTCTGGTGGCAGGGAAACTGGTGTAGCAGGCTCGGACAGAGGCAAGGGTTGAAATGATGGTGTCCAGATTACGTTCCTCTTTACTGCGTGACCCTCTTGGGCTCACTCCTGGAAGCGTCTATCCATCTTCCCCATGAGATCAATGAGCACTTCCAATGAGGTGGGCAGTTCTCAAGCGGCAAGCTCATCCTTAATTTGAGGAGAGACACCTTCAAGGAAGATGGTAAAGAGACAGTCCCCCTACCAATTGAGTTCTGTTGCCAGGGTTCTAAATTCAATGACGTATTCTGCCGGCGTTCTGGTGCCTTGCCGAAGGTGGTGCAGATCTGAGCTCATGACAGTCATGCGGCCAGGCTTCTCAAAAACTGTTTTAAACAGCTCGGTAAACTGTTGCAGGTTCTGTAGTAATGGATGTGTACGCTCCCATAGGGGAGGGGCCATTGCCAGAGCCTTCCCATCCAGCAACGAGAGGATGTAGGGTCGTCTTTGTCAGATCATCAGGGAGCAAAGGCACTCGTAAGGAGGCGTACACGAGGCACCGATTCAAAAATCCCTGATATTTCTGAGGGTCCCCGGCACACTGGGGTGGAGACGGTAGCTGATGTATTGACCTGTTAGTTCCTGGAGGTGGCACTGGTGCAGCAACTGGCAGTGGCGGAATGACGGGCGTAGTCAGGGCGTCTATCCGTGCGGGGAGGCTGTTCAGATCTATGGCTAGAAGCGCTACTGCCACCTGAAGTTCCTGGATGCTATGGGCTAAACCAGGGAAAGCCCGTAATGAGGACAAGTCCGCCGAGTCCATGGCCTCGGCAATCTGTTGCAAGCGTGGACCCTTGGGCAGAGGAGGAGTTGTCGCTCCCTGCAGGGTGGAGTCCTGCAGGTCCCCACCATCGGCAGGCAGACGCAGACAAGGCAGAGGCCCAACTGGAGCTTCGCCTTTTCCGGCCTACGTTCCCCTCGGGCTGAGCATTTGGGTACTGGGGGCCGGCAGGTCTTAGGAGGGGGGCCTCTGCTTGTGATGAGATCTGTGGACGTAGCAGGCTTGGAACAGGAGAAGGCAAGGCGTATCCGGTGGCAGGCTATGGCTGAAGGCAGGCAGTAGCTGGGCAGGTCCAAGAGTCAGGTCAAGGTCAAAATCAAGTATCCATCCGTCTGAAGGGACCAGCAGGGAAGGATAGACAGAATGGGCGGGCGAGGAGCAGAACAAGCAGGAGAAGCACACTGAGGAACTAAGGAGGTAATGACCAGGGATGATGAGAAGGCAAGGTCCACGGAGGCTGGAGTTGAAGACTGAAGTCACAGGACACTGGAATCGGAACTGGAGACGCAGGACATGAAGAAACTGACATCTCACACTCGAGACACAGATTGACCTGTTGCTGAGTCAAGGACTAAAGGCAGGCAAGAGCCTTGTGTAGGCCAGGGCTTGTGACGTCAATTTCAGGGGTCACAGGGGCTTTTCCCACCGCAGTCCATTTAAATGTTTGTGAGGTGTGCACGCGCCTAGGGAGGCCTATGCAAAAGGTGCGCTGGAGCGCAGGTGTCTGGTGCGTGTTGGCGGCATCTCGCTGCATTCGGTGAAGAGGGCCTTGGCGACAGCGCTGTAGTATTCTCAGGCCTGGGGCTGGAGGTAAGACTGGTGGTGTCTGCGGGAGCAGCCATGGACTGCCAATTGCAACACCCCTGAAGAGCTTTACAAACAAAGGTAATCATCATAAAAACACATTGCGCAACAGGCAACCAATGCAATTATTTTAGGCCAGGAGTAATATGATCCTTAACAGAACAAAATGCAAAGACTAGAGGACACTCCATGAAGTTAGTATGTAGCACATTCAAAACAAATCAGAGAAAATTCTTTTTCACTCAATGCACAATTAAGCTCTGGAATTCATTACCAGAGGACGTGGTTAAGACAGTTAGCATAGCTGGGTTTAAAAAAGATTTGGACAAATTCCTGGAGGAGAAGTCAATAGACTGTTATTAACCAAGCAGACTTAACAAATAGCCATTACTTATCACTGTGCAATAGCAGCATAGGATCTAATTGGGATCCTGTGTTTGGGATCTTGCCAGGTACCTGTGACCTGGATTGGCCGCTGTAGGAAACAGGGTGCTGGGCTTGATGGACCTTCGGTGTGACCCAGTATGCGTTCTTACTTTCTATGATTTGTTTTAAACCGGATAGTAGAAAGACTAGGGGGCACTCCATGAAGTTAGCATGGGGCACATTTAAAACTAATCGGAGAAAGTTCTTTTTCACTCAATGCACAATTAAACTCTGGAATTTGTTGCCAGAGGATGTGATTAGTGCAGTTAGTATAGCTGTGTTTGAAAAAGGATTGGATAAGTTCTTGGAGGAGAAGTCCATTACCTGCTATTAAGTTCACATAGAGAATAGCCACTGCCATTAGCAATGGTTACATGGAATAGACTTAGTTTTTGGGTACTTGCCAGGTTCTTGTGGCCTGGATTGGCCACTGTTGGAAACAGGATGCTGGGCTTGATGGACCCTTGGTCTGACCCAGTATGGCATTTTCTTATGTTCTTATGTTCTGTTGAATGTTAGTTTCATGGAGTCTCCCCTTGTTTTACTATTATTTGAAAGGGTAAATAATCATTCTTTATTTACACATTTCACCTCACTCATGATTTTATAAACTTCTCTCATGTCCCCTCTCAGCCGTCTCTTTTCCAAGCTGATACGTTCTAACCTGTGCAGCCTCTCTTCACAGTGCAGCTGTTCCTTCCCCTTTATCACTGTCGTCGCCCTCCTCTGCACCTCTTCTAGCTCTGCTAAGTCTGCCCACGATACTCAAGATGCAGGCCCACGATACTCAAGAAGCAGGCCCATCGTATATCAACACACAGGTAACATGATATTCTGCATTGTATTCTCCATTCCTTTTCAGATCATTCCTGACATTCTATTTGCTTTTTTTTTTTTACCAGCACACACTGAGCTGAGGATTTCAATGTATTGTCCATAAGGACTCCAAGGTTCTTTTCCTAGGTGGTGACTCCCATCAGAGAACCCAGCATCGTGCACCTGTCGTTGGGATTATTTCTCCCTATGTGCATCGCTTTGCACTTTTCCACATTAACAGGCCGATGCAATACCGTGCGCTGCAGCCAGCGCACAGCTCCACACGTGACTGGACATGCGTTCGTGACCCCCAATGCAAAATGGGGATTAGCATGTCCAAAACATGCGTCCAACTGAGCGCATAGCTAATAGCGCTCATCACATGTAAAGTACGTGTAGATAAGGCTATTAGCTAAATCCCGTGATGCAAAAAATGTCCCACATGGCCAATGTGCCCTCGCAATATGGCAAATTTTATGCCAGCCCTGGGCTGGCATAAAGGTCTGCTGCGTTCAAGGTCTCATTGTAAAACCCCAAAATTTCTGCTGTTATCCCTCCTATGATATCATCGTGATACAAAGTAGGAGGCACCACAGAAAGTGGAATCATGTAAAAAAAAAAAAAAAAATTGCGGAAAATTTTTTTTATGAGCGTCCAATGTATTCCCACAATATACACAGCATGGGTGGATATTGTGCTGGTAGCTGGAGAAAACAGATGCTCGTACTGAGCATCCGTTTCCTAACCTGCGTGGACAGCCACCTCTCCTGTGCACCCACTGTCGAGGAGGCACCAGGGACGCACAATTTCCCCAGCGTCTCCTTTTTACCACTGCAGCTAATTTTAATATTAAACCGGGCACCCAGGGGAGGTGGATTGGCACGCATTAGGAGAGCGGGTGCTCGGTCGGCCTGAATATGTCCTCTGCCAGACAGGTGAGCAGTCTCCTGTCTCACAAGGTCCTTCTGCAGTTCCTTGCAATCCGCTGCTGTTTTAACAACTTTGAATAATTTTGTGTTATGTGCAGATTTGATCTCCTCATTCATGGTTCCCTTCCAAGATCATTTATGAATATGCAAACCAACACAGGTCCCTGTGGTGCTGCACTAATGACCTTTCTCCTTTTGGAAAACTGACCATTTAGTCCAACTCTCTGTCTTTTAAGCAATTACCAATCCACAATAGGGCACTGTCTCCTATCCCATGACTTTTTCATTTCTTGAGGAATCTCTCATGGGTGACTTTGTCAAGTACCTTCTAAACATCCAAATACACTATATCAGTTGGCTCACCTTTATCTGCATTTTTATTTACACCTTCAAACAAATCTAATAGATTGGCAAGGCAAGACTTCCCTTTGCTAAAGCCATGTTGACTCTTCCCCTTTAAACCGTGTCTATCTACCTAGACAGTTATTTTGTTTTTAAGAAAAACTTCTACCATTTTGCCCAGTACCAATGTCAGGCTCACCAGTCTATAGTTTCCCAGATCACCCCTGGAACCCTTTTTAAAAATCAGTGTCACAATGGTCACCCTCCAGTCTTCTTGTACCATGGCTGCTTTACATGATAGGCTACAAATTACTAGTATCAGGTATGCACTTTCCCGTTTGAGTTCTTTTAGGACTTTAGCAGTGATAGGGTTGCAGTGACTGGCAGTGTTTGCCAGGTATCTGAAAATTTCTGTAACTTTGGGGACTGTGATGACAGGCAATGTATGGCAAATGACAGGGCTAGAGTACAGCAGAGGGCACTGTTCAGCAGCTGGTTATGTTGGAGAGTAATATCTGGCAAGTTGCGCTGCTAGGGTGCAATGGTCAGCAGATGGTAGTGCTGGGTTGCAATGCCAGTTAGTGTTGGGCGGGTGGCAGCCATGCAGTGCAGTGGCAGTCAAGGGTTAATGAGTGGCAGCACTGGGGTTAGCAGTGGTCAGTGACCAGTGAGTGGTAATGCTAGGAGGCAGTGGTGGTCAGTTGCCAGTGAGTGGCCTCAATGCAGTGCAGTGGCAGTCAGTGGCAGAGGTGTAGCAACACTATGGTGCAGTGACGGTCATTAATCAGTGGCTGGCAGTGCTGGGATGCAGTGGTAGTAAATAGTAGTGGGTAGCAGTTGTGCAGTGCAGTGGCGGACATTGGTCAGCATAATGGATAGGCATGTGCAGTGGCAGATGGGTGGCAGCCCTGTGGTGTAGTAGTGGTTAGTGGCTGGTGACTGGAAGCACTGCAGTGCAATGTCAGTCAGTGGCCAGCAGGTGGTAGCACTGGGGTGCAGTGATGGTGTATAGCCAGTGGCTGGCATTGCTGTGGTGATGTTGTGGCCAGTGGCTGGCATGTAACTTTAAAGACTATGCACAGCTGGAGTGCAGTGGCGTCAATAGCCAGCGGCTAGCAGTGCTGGGGTTTAGTGGCCGTCCGTGGCAGCACCGAGGTGCAGTGGTGGAGAGTTGCCGGTGGGTGGTAACCGCGTGGTGCCTTGGCAGTCAGATGCCAACCTGTGACGGTGCTGGGCTGGTGAGTGGCAGCGCCGCAATCAGTGGTCGGCAGGTGGCAGCGCTGGCATGCCGTGGCGGTCAGTGGCCGGCGGGTGGCAGCGCTGGGGTGCAGTGGCGAGGAGTGCCCGGCAGGTGGCTCTGGAGGCTGGGAAGCGTTGAGGCTGCCGCTGGCTGCAGGAGAACCGCTGGGGGATGCTGAGCTGCAGCAGCCCTTCGTCTCCGTCTCGTTCTCCGCCTCCCACCAGCGCAGCTCGGGGCTTTTGATCCTGCCGACGCCGCCGCCGCCGTCCCGGCCCAGACCGGAGCTGCAGGAATGGAGTGAGTACAGGGGCGGCGGCCGCAGCTCGGCTCGCGCTCCGGGGCTGCATCCGTAGCTGGGGCCGGGGCCGGGGCTGGGACTCTGCCTGTGGGTGTGGGTGTGACTCTGGCTCTGTCTGTTGCTCTGGCCGTGACTGTGTTCGGACTAGGGGGACACTCACTCCCCCGAGGCGAGTCGGGTTTTGCTGTCCCTTGGCTGACACTGGAGGAGGAGGGGGGGGGGACTAGGGGGACACTCCCTCCCCAGGGATGAGTCGGGTTTCCTGTCCTTTGGCTGTTCCTGTGTTTAGAGTTGGGGGACAGTGACCTCCCAGGTTTCCTCACACTGGCTAGCCCTGTGTGGAGGGAAGGGGGGCAATGGCTCCCTAGGTTTGAGTCGGATTTGCCTTCCCCTCCCTGACACTATGCTGGGGGGTCACTTACTCCCCAGGGATGAGTCGGGTTTCCTGCCCTTTTCTATTTCTGTGTTCACGGTAGGGGGGCCACTCACAACCAATGGTAAAAGGTCCCAGGAGGCGAGGGAGTGATACTGGATCTGGTATTTACAAACAGTGAAAGTGTCTCTGGTGTAGGAGTGACCCTCCGATGGAATGGTTTGATATAATGGCCAAGACAAGGAGGTGTCACCCAAAGCTCAAAATCCTGGATTTCGAAAATAATGAACCTGGTACATTGGGAAGCACCTTGAGGAGGAGGTGGGTGAAGCCAGGGCCAGATTTAAACTGAGCCATAGGCAAAACAGCACGGGGGAGGAAGGGGGGGGGGTGTCCCCTAGAAGTCATCTGAGGTGTGGGGGGGGGGGGGGGGGGCGCGCAGTCACCCCTATCCGGGTCCTCCCCTCTACGGGCCCCTTACCTCCATGTCACTGCTGTTCCTTTTCCTGTAGAGCGGCGCCAATCCCTCAGCTGCCACGCCAGAAAGACGGTTCAGCATGGGGCCGGTGGCAACGCTGCCCCCCTCCTCCCGCGTGGAGTTCCTGTTACCATGGAAACCCGTGCGAGGGATGGGACCCCGCCAAATTCTCTTGCTGGCACTGCAGCTGCTGCAGAGCTGGTGCCTTTCTACAGGACGAGTGGGGAGGGAGGAGCGGCAGGCCTGGATGGTGGTGGTGGCGGTGGTGGTGGCGGTGGTGACTCTCTGCTGTCAATGCTGATTTGGCACTGGAAACAGTTTCCTAAATTGCTTATCCCTAAATCCAGGCTTGGGGGAAAGTGGATGAAACAGGAGTTAAACTAAAGGGAATTCTAGGAACAGCAACAAATATTTATGAGAAGAAAGTATATAAAAGTAAGAGGAAAAAGAGGTACTGTAAAAATAGAAAGGAAGAAGATGAGCATTCGGAACATACAGGGGATCTCAGTGAAAGGAGCACAGAGGAAAAATATCTGGGAAAGGTGAAAGAGTCAGGGAAAGTCATCAGGGCAGCGCAGGTGAGAGTGGAAGAAAAGAGCAAGGAGGCGAGACTTTCAGGTATGTCAGGGAAAGGGCAGAGCTAGGATTGTGAGACTGAGAGAGAGAGAGAAAAAAAAAGGAGGAATGTGTGGAGGAGGATGAGGGAGGAGCAAGCAGAAACGTTAAACAAATAAATACTCGTGTTTGGTAGTCGCCAAAGAAAGGGATTGGCGGAGGGGGCACAGGAAGTTGGCCAGGAGTGAGGTGGTTGCCTCGGGTCCGCGCAGAACTGATAGGGTCCGTCCCAGACCATTAAGGGAGCTCAGAGAGGTTCTGCTGGGTCCCACTGAAGGACCCGCCCAATGGACCCTTGGAGACAGATGGGATTCCGTGGGACTGAAGCAGGGCAGGTGCTGTCCCTCTTCATACAACTGGTAATAGCGAAGCGATGTGGGGTATTAGAAGCCGGTTATTCAGGCCGCGGGGGTGGGAAAACGTAATGGAGACTCTGCTGAAGGAAAAGCCAGTGAACTATCTACAGTGCAGCGGGTCGCAGAATCCCAGGCAGCATGGATTTACCAGAGGGAGGTGGTGGGGTAAAACAAATCTGATCAGGGCCGTGCACTTGTGTGTGGTTGGCTTGCTTTCAGCAAAGCTTTGGATGCTGTCCTGCACAGGAGGCCCATGAATAATCTGAGCAGCCTGGGAGTGGCTCTCAAGGTGGCGGAGTGGATTAGAAGTTGGTTGACTGATAGACAAGGAAGAGGAGTGGAAAATGGAAGTCCCTCCGAGGAGAGAAGGGTGATTAGTGGAGTGCCTCAGGGATCTGTCCTGGGGGGATTCTGTTCGGTATCTTTGTGAGTGATAGTGTTGGAGGGGTTAGAAAGGAAAATGTATCTTTTGTAGACGACACAAAGCAGGGCATAGGAGCCAGCAGGAGTTAGTTTGGGTCTGAAGATGCTCCTTTGTGTTTTCGGCTAAGAAGCAAGCTGTAGAGGGGAGATGGTGAGGACAATTAAGATTAGCACCAGTTTTCGGTAGATGAACCTGGGACATGGATGCAGGCCACGATTGGAGGACTCTTGTGTGCTGACCTACCTAAGTTGCTGAGGTACGCAGAAGGAAGCCAAAAAGTGGTCGTGCGCTGTGGCTGGCAGCCGGGATATATCCTTAGCAGTGTGGCCAGGAGTGACTGGGGCGGATTGCATGTGCCTTGTGGTCTTTTCCTGCTGTCAGCTTTCTGTGTTACTCTCCAGGAATGGGTTGAGCTTGCTGTCCTCTGGCAGTGACTGTGTTTGGGGAGGAGGAGGGGAGGGGGTGGGACGTCACTCCTCTTGCCGTGACAGGCCCAGGGATAACAGGCCGCCTCATCTCGAAGGCGATGCACAGCTCTGTTGCTTTTGCTGGTCCCTCAGTCGAAGAGACTCGGAGCTGCTATTTCTGGTGCGCCTCAGCCATTGGCCGGAAAGCAGCGTGTGTCTGCCAATGAAGCCCCAGCAGGATTCTGTCTGCCGTGGCTCGGATTGGTTTCTTTTTCACCTGTTCTCCCTCCATCCATTCAGCTACTTGATCTGAGAAGGATTTGCATCTAACGTGACGTGCCTGTCTGCACAGCTCTGGGGGGGGGGGGGCGGAAAGTTGGAAGGGGGGGATGCAAAACTGTGTGTGTGTGTGTGTAGCGGCTGTGTGTGCAGGCAGGATGGCGACCTGGGATCTGTGCACTGGTTGCTCTGGGTGTGGACAGAGCTTGGTGGTCGCCATCAGGGTGGATTTTGTGGGTGTCGGTTCCTTCTTCCAGTGCTCCAAAGGTGGATGATCTGACATGTAGGAAAGCTGCAAGGCTCCAGCTGGCACAACCCTAGCCTGCCTCAAAAGGTTAACAGTAACGCCCGTCGGGTGGCTGTTATGGTATGGGATGTTCACTACAGTAGGGTCCTGCACTGTTGGGTCTCCCCTGGGACCTTGAATGGAAATCTGCCTTTGCAGTCCTGGAAGCCAGATCCCAGACCTGCACAGGCCCCCCCACAGTCAGCTGCTGACCACCTACGCCGCCCCTTCAGTCTTAGCCTACAAGTGGAGGGGCAGGGGGATTAAGGATAATGCAGGGAGTGCTGGCCATGGTGGGGGAGCTCACAGCTCCTGCAGTCCCCCACCTCTCCCAGCAGGTGGTGCAGGAGAGTTAGAAAGGGGGGCATTCACAGTTTTTCCCAGCAGGAGGCATGGGAGGGAATGGAGCAGGAGTGCTAGCTGTGGGAGATCTCACAGCTTCTGTGCTCCCAGCAGGAGGCGCTGTAGAAAGACGTGTGGAAGAGCCTTTATGTGAGGAGGCCTGTGGATCGAGTGTAAGAGATGTGGAGAATTCTCCCCCACACCTCCAAAATATAAAATACAGAAAGGCAGACATTGTGGCTTGTTGCAGGCTGTGCTGAGCTTTCAGGATGGAAACAGCAGCTGGTTTTTGGATCTGGAATCTCCTCCTGCGCTGTGTGGGTGTGTGAGGCAGCACAGGGAGGGAGGAGGCAGGAAACGGGAGATGCGATCGTCTCTTGTGCTGCTTGAGCCGTTTTTGGAAATATCTGTAATATTCTAATCAAACTCTTATCGGTTCCTTCCTTCATCAACCGTTTCTGGGATCCATTTTCTGCAGTCAGAAGCCTCTCTTCTCTGCTGTCTGCCTTCTGTCCTCTAGTTCACCTCCTCTCTCACAGCCCACAGTCTGTGACCAGCTTTTGGGGGGGGGGGGGTCCCTGTTTTAAGCAATGACCCCATCAGCCTGTCGCTGTGAATGTGAACGGACCTCCCTGACACTGCTGGGTGCTGGGAAGGTGCTGACTGCCTCGGGACGGTCCTGATAGGGAACCCCCTCCCTCAGACAGGACTGCTTACTGCTGCGGCTAGTGTTACTGTAGCACTATATCACTTCAAAATAGGCTGAGTGGCAGGGAGCGTGTGTGCTGCTGCGCCAGTCAGTCAGAAATCGACTTTCTGAAGCTCCTTCCTACCGGGCCCAGAAGGCCTGCCTAGCAGTGCTCCAGCACATCTGGCGCTTTTGCTTTTACGCACTGCACAGCTAGATGAAGCTGGAAAACCACTCGGCAGTCTAGTTTCGCTTATCAGGGCCCCTGCCTTTGGAATGCTTTCCAAGTCAAAGTACGCTTAGAGCTGAACTACCAGAAATTTAGGAGGAGCGTTAAGTCACGGCTCTTCGCTCAGCTCTTAAGAATTATTAAGGAGTCTGCGTGGAGCTTTATAACTGATTTATTTGCATGAGTTGGTGAACTGAACATCTTCCATGTGATGTTTTGTTAGGAATGTGTAAGTTTGTAGTCGGGGATCTTGTGGTTTAATATACTTAATACTTATCCATCAAAGGTCTAGGAAGGTGCAAAGAGCAAGATAAAGCACAGGGAAATTGAGTGGCTTGCTTGTGATCACTGATGGTAGGATTAGAACCTGGGTCCCAGCGGTTCGCATTAGCAGGGGGATGGGCTGCCAGCCCACAGGAGCGTCTGTGATAGGTCAGGAGGCAGGTCAGATCAGCGCAGAGTCCCAAGGGGATTATGCGGGTGTTTTACCTTCCCAAGCTTTCAGATCTAGGGTGAAGCAGGAGAGAGAAAGTGGAGGCAGCGTGAGAAGAAAGAGAGGGGCTGGATCTGGAGGCAGCGGCTCCTCAGACATTACCCAGTAGCAGAACTTTAGACCCATTCCTCCTGCCTGTGATTTCTTCTCGTAGGAGATTCTGCATGACTTCTCTGTTAAAAAAAAAAAAAAATCGGCGAACATCTGGAACGAGCTGGGGCGTGGGGGCATGCATCAGGCCGGTCATTGGAAGAGAGGACACTAGTTAGGGTAGTTTATTGTCTTCGATCACTTTTCTGTTATTACCTGTGTCAGAGACTTGCTCGTTTAGCACAGTTAAACCCTGTTGTGAGCTCTCGGAGTTTTGCAGGGCTGCTCTCGGGGAGCCCCGGTGTGGAAAAACCACATCCGAGCCATTTTTAACGTGTGCAGGCCCCAAGCCATCCGCAGGATGGGACCTGCAGAAAGCTGCTTTGTCCTCATTTGCCTTACGGTACAGCTGCTACGTCTTTCTGAGGACAGAAATCGCTGGGCGCTGAGGGTTGTGCCTGAGCAGTTCTGCTCTCATGACATGAAAGGAGGCTTCCAGGGTTACTGTCTCCTAAATGTTTGGGTTTAGAGGTCTGTGAGCAGAGCGCCTGCACTGGGGTGGGCGGACACAGGCTTTGTGATTAGCAACGTAGAAACAGGAAACGTGACGGCAGAAAAAGACCGTATGGCCCATCCTATCTGCCCATCCACCCAACTAATTTAGTTTTACAATTTCCATCACCCACTTACAGATCCCCTGTATTTATCCCATGCTTTCTTGAATTCAGATTCTGTTTTCCACTGGGAGGCTGTTCCATGCATCTACCACCCTCTCTGTAAAGAAATATTCCCTAGGATTACTCCTGAGTCTGCCTCCTTTCACCCTCACCCCATGACTCCTTGTTCTAGAGCCTTCTTTCCATTGAAAGAGGTTCACTTCCTGTGCATGGAAACCTTTAGATATTTGAATGTCTCCATCATATCTTCCCTATCCTGCCTTTTCTCTAGGGTACACATGTTTAGATCTTTACGTCTGTCCCTATGTGCTTTATAACAAGGACCTCTGACCATTTTAGTAGCCACCCTCTGGACCGACTCCATCCTGTTTATATCCTTGTGAAGATGCAGTCTCCAGAACTGTGCACAGTATTCCCAGTGAGGTCTCACTAGGGGCCTATACAGGGGCAATATCACCTCCCTTTTTCTGCTGACCACTCCTCTCCTTACGCAGCCAAGCATCTTTTCTGGCTTTTGCCATTGCTTTATCCACAGGAGATATCCAGCAATCTCTGGCCCCCTTCAGCAGTCTCCAGTCCCCATAAATCTTTGCAGGCTCTCTCTGGTTTCCTCCAGCTCTCTCTGATCCCCTCAGGGTCTTTCTGACCCCTTACAGCTCTCTTCAGCATCCTCTGGTTTTCTTCTACTTCCATAATCCCTCTTCATCTCTCTCTGGCTCACTCTCTGGCCCACTCAGGCTCTCATGCTCCGTGTCCCTCTCCACTTTCTTCTGTGGCAGCAGATGTCTTCTCTTGAGCTTGTGCTGCTTGTACAGCAGGACTTCCCAAACCTATCCAGGTGACTCCACAGTAAGTATACAGGGTGATGATTCAGATGGACTGAACCAAATCACGCTGAACCTGGAAGATGTGGTAGGCCAGATTGACAAACTAAAGAGTAGTAAATCACTTGGACCGGATGGTATACACCCCAGAGTTCTGAAAGAACTAAAAAAATGAAATTTCAGACCTATTTCAATTAATTTGTAACCTATCATTAAAATCATCCATCGTACCTGAAGATTGGAAGGTGACCAATGTAACCCTGATATATAAAAAGGACTCCAGGGGTGATCCGGGAAACTATAGACCGGTGAGCCTGACTTCAGTGCTGAGAAAAATTGTGGAAACTGTTATAAGGAATAAAGTCACAGAACATTTAGATAGACATAATTTAATGGGACACAGCCAGCATGGATTTATCCAAGGGAAGTCTTGCCTCACAAATCTACATTTTTTTGAAGGGGTGAATAAACGTGGATAAAAGTGAACTGGTAGATGTAGTGTATTTGGATTTTCAGAAGGCATTTGACAAAGTCCTACATGAGAGGCTTCTAAGAAAACTAAAAAGTCATGGGATAGGAGACAATGTCCTTTTATGGATTGCAAACTGGTTAAAAGACAGGAAACAGTAGGATTAAATGGTCAGTTTTCACAGTGGAAAAGGGTAAACAGTGGAGTGCCTCAGGGATCTGTACTTGGACCGGTGCTTTTCAATATTTATATAAATGATCTGGAAAGAGATATGACGAGTGAGGTTATCAAATTTGCAGATGACACAGAATTATGCTGAGTAGTTAAATCTCTAGCGGATTGTGATAAATTGCAAGAGGACCTTATGAAATTGGAAGATTGGGCGTCCAAATGGCAGATGAAATTTAACGTGGACAAGTGCAAGGTGATGCATATAAGGAAAAATAACCCTTGTTGTAGTTACACGGTGTTAGGTTCTATCTTAGGAGCTACCACCCAGGAAAGAGATCTAGGCGTCATAGTGGATAATACATTGAAATTGTTGGCCCAGTGTGCTGTGGCGATCAAAAAAGCAAACAGAATGTTAGGAATTATTAGGAAGGGAATGGCAAATAAAACGATGGATGTCATAATGCCTCTATATTGCTCCATGGTGAGACCGCACCTTGAATACAGTGTACAATTCTGGTCGCCGCATCTCAAAAAAGATATCGTTGTACTAGAGAAAGTGCAGAGAAGGGCAACCAAAATGATAAGTGGCATGGAATAGCTGCCTTATGAGGTGAGGCTAAGGAAGTTAGGGCTGTTCAGTATGGAAAAGAGACGGCTGAGGGGTACCTCAATGTGAAGGGAGCCATGGACAGTCTTTGGTGGGTGCAGATGATTTACTTAGGAGCCCAGAAAAAAATAAAATCTATTTAGTAATGATCTAAGATTGGAGTATCAGGTCAGAGATCAAGTAACACAATATAGCATTTTAAGGCATTCAATTTGATTAAACATTCCCCATTATAAGAAAATAAAAATGCTACAAGCAGTCCAGTAGCAAGATGGGAGCTATTTGGTCTTTTGCTCTGAATGCCACTTGTTCAGTTATCTGCCTGCAGGGGAGAGGTTGCATGTGTGCACCTAGTGCAAAGAGCTCTTGGCTCTCAAAGAGGCAAACACTAAAAACAACTTTTTCAGGTACATCAGAAGCAAGAAGCCTGCCAGGGAATCAGTTGGATCATTAGAAGATCAGGGGTAAAGAGTCACTAAGGGCCATAACATAAAAATAAATGAATTCTTTGCTTACGTCTTCACTGCAGAGACGTGGTCATTGTTAAAAAATACCATTCTAGAAGCACAGTCCAGATGTATTCCACACATTAAGAAAGGTGGAAAGAAGGCAAAACGATTACCGGCATGGTTAAAAGGGGAGGTGAAAGAAGCTATTTTAGCCAAAAGATCTTCATTCAAAAACTGGAAGAAGGATCCAACAGAAGAAAATAGGATAATGCATAAACGTTGGCAAGTTAAATGTAAGACATTGATAAGACAGGCTAAGAGAGAATTTGAAAAGAAGTTGGCTGTAGAGGCAAAAACTCACAGTAAAAACTTTTTAAAATATATCCGAAGCAGAAAGCCTGTGAGGGAGTCAGTTGGACCGTTAGATGATCGAGGGGTTAAAGGGGCACTTAGAGAAGATAAGGCCATCGTGGAAAGATTAAATGATTTCTTTGCTTTGGTGTTTACTGAAGAGGATGTTGGGGAGGTACCTGTAATGGAGAAGGTTTTCATGGGTAATGATTCAGATGGACTGAATCAAATCACGGTGAACCTAGAAGATGTGGTAGGCCTGATTGACAAACTGAAGAGTAGTAAATCACCTGGACCGGATGGTATACACCCCAGAGTTCTGAAGGAACTAAAAAATGAAATTTCAGACCTATTAGTAAAAATTTGTAACTCATCATTAAAATCATCCATTGTACCTGAAGACTGGAGGATAGCAAATGTAACCCCAATATTTAAAAAGGGCTCCAGGGGCGATCCGGGAAACTACAGACCGGTTAGCCTGACTTCAGTGCCAGGAAAAATAGTGGAAAGTGTTCTAAACATCAAAATCACAGAACATATAGAAATACACGGTTTAATGGAACAAAGTCACCATGGCTTTACCCAGGGCAAGTCTTGCTTCACAAATCTGCTTCACTTTTTTGAAGGAGTTAATAAACATGTGGATAAAGGTGAACCGGTAGATGTAGTATACTTGGATTTTCAGAAGGCGTTTGACAAAGTTCCTCATGAGAGGCTTCTAGGAAAGTTCCTCATGAGAGGCTTCATGGGATAGATGGCGATGTCCTTTCGTGGATTGCAAACTGGCTAAAAGACAGGAAACAGAGAGTAGGATTAAATGGACAATTTTCTCAGTGGAAGAGAGTGGACAGTGGAGTGCGTCAGGAATCTGTATTGGGACCCTTACTTTTCAATATATTTATAAATGATCTGGAAAGAAATACGATGAGTGAGATAATCAAATTTGCAGATGACACAAAATTGTTCAGAGTAGTTAAATCACAAGCAGATTGTGATAAATTGCAGGAAGACCTTGTGAGACTGGAAAATTGGGCATCCAAATGGCAGATGAAATTTAATGTGGATAAGTGCAAGGTGATGCATATAGGGAAAAATAACGCATGCTTTAATTACACAATGTTGGGTTCCACATTAGGTGCTACAACCCAAGAAAGAGATCTAGGCAACATAATGGATAACACATTGAAATCGTCGGTTCATGTGCTGTGGCAGTCAAAAAAGCAAACAGAATGTTGGGAATTATTAGAAAGGGAATGGTGAATAAAACGGAAAATGTCATAATGCCTCTGTATCGCTCCATGGTGAGACCGCACCTTGAATACTGTTTACATTTCTGGTCGCCGCATCTCAAAAAAGATATAATTGCGATGGAGAAGGTACAGAGAAGGGCTACCAAAATGATAAGAGGAATGGAACAGCTCCCCTATGAGGAAAGACTAAAGAGGTTAGGACTTTTCAGCTTGGAGAAGAGACGGCTGAGGGGGGATATGATAGAAATGTTTAAAATTATGAGAGGTCTAGAACGGGTATATTGTGAATTGGTTATTTACTCTTTCGGATAGTAGAAAGACTAGGGGGCATTCCATGAAGTTAGCATGGGGCACATTTAAAACTAATCGGAGAAAGTTATTTTTTACTCAACGCACAATTAAACTCTGGAATTTGTTGCCAGAGAATGTGGTTAGTGCAGTTAGTATAGCTGTGTTTAAAAAAGGATTGGATAAGTTCTTGGAGGAGAAGTCCATTACCTGCTATTAAGTTCACTTAGAGAATAGCCACTGCCATTAGCAATGGTAACATGGAATAGACTTAGTTTTTGGGTACTTGCCAGGTTCTTTTGGCCTGGATTGGCCACTTTTGGAAATAGGATGCTGGGCTTGATGGACCCTTGGTCTGACCTAGTATGGCATTTTCTTATGTTCTTATGTTGGGCAGATATCCACACCAGAAATCTTCTTAGAAGAAGATGATTCAGAAGAATTGAAACATATCCCTGTTAATCTGGAAGAGGAAATTGACAAACTAATTAGCAAATCACCAGGACCTGATGGTGTTCACCCCAGAGTTCTGAAGGAACTCAAATATGAAACTGCAGGTCTACTACTCGTAATCTGTATCCTATCATTACAATTTCCTACTGTACCTGAGAAATGGTGGGTAGCCAGTGTAAGGACAAATTTAAAAAAAGGCTACAGAGGTAACCAGTAAACTACAGATCAGTGAGCCTGAAGTTGGTACCAAGTAAAATGGTGGAAGCTATTGTTACGAACAGAATTACTTGGCACATGGCTTAATGGGAAGAGCCAAAATGGAAAGTTGTGCCTCACCATGGATAAAAGTAAGCTGGTCAATATTTGGAATTTCAGAAGGCATTTGACAAAGTCTCTCATGAGACTCTCAGGAAATGAGAAAGTCGAGGGATAGGAGACAATGTCCTACTGTGGATTGGTAACTGGTTAAAAGACCGAAAACAGGCTAAAACGAAATGGTCCGTTTTGCAGATGGAGAAAGGCCATTAATGGAGTAGCACATGGATCTGTGCTGTTTAATATATTCATAACTGATCTGGAAAGGGAAACGACGAGAGAGATGATCAGATTTGCAGACAACCCCAAATTATTCAGAGTTGTTAAAACAGCAGTGGCTTGTGAGGTACTGCATAAGGACTTGGTGAGACAAGGCGACTGGGCATCTGAATAGCAGAGGAAATTTAATGTGGAAAAGTGCAAAGTGATGCACATAGGGAAAACTAATCCCCACTGCAGGTACACAATACTGGATTCCCTATTAGGAGTCGTCACCACCCAGGAAAAGGACCTTGGAGTCCTTGTGGAAAATACGTTGAGATCCTAGCTCAGTGCGCAGCGGCGGTCAGTAAAGGAAAGAGAATGTTTGGCGTGATCTGAAAAGGAACGGAGAATAAAACCTAAGATATCATATTGCTTTTGTATTGATCCACGGTGCGACCGCACCTTTGAGTATTGTGTGCAGTTCTGATCGCCCCCATCTCAAAACGGACATAGCAGAGCTAGAAGAGGTGCAGAGGAGGTTAATAGTATAGCCCGAGTTGTTAAAAGGTTTAGCCAAGTTCTGGATGGACAGGTCCATTGATGACTGTAAAAATGTTAAGCGGTAGCAGGGATTGTTAGCCAGACAGACGTGGGGGTGGGGATTGTCCCCTTAGAATCTGCTGGGTCCTTCCAAGTGACCTGGGCTGGCCACTGTTGGAGGCAGGATGCCGGGCTCAGTGGCCCATCGGCACATCTCTGTAGACAGAAACAGAGGGTATTAATAGTGACTAAAGAGCCTGGGGCGGGGAACACGCCGAGATGTTTCTGACAAATCATCTTTTTCTGTGTGAGGGATCACAAGGTTGTTGTAAGGAGGGCGCGTGTGTGTGTGTGTGTGTGTGTGTGTGTGAGTGTGTGTGTGTGGCAATCTTGGCCCATCCCTTCTGCTCATCCCCTGCATCCCTGATGCCTGGTAAATCTCTGTTACCATGGCGATGTTACCACGGCACCCGCCTCCCAGCGGTGTAAGCTATGAATCACAAGCTTCCAGCAGGAGAGGGAGTGGGAAAGGGTGCCAGAGCCTGGATACGGAGCCAGCCAGAGGAGGGGCAGGAAGTCCAAATGCAGAGTGAAAACCTCCTGAGATCCTCGTGGGAAGGGGGGGGGGGGGGGGGTAAGAGGTCCTGCATGTCCCCTGCTGCCAAGCCCCCCTGGAGCCAGGACTCCCCGGCCTGTGAGCAGAACAAACATGCAGATGTGCTCCTGGCAACCTTCCTTTGGAAAACATCCCGTTTTTAGGGTGAGCTGGTGGGCAACCCTGGCCCTGGGGCCTGGAAGAGATGGTCAGGGAGAAAGCAGAGCCAGCTCCCAGGGGCAGTTCATGCTCTCGGCGGATCTTCTGTCCGCCCTGCATCCTGTAAGCGGCTGGCTTCCTGCACGCTGCAGTGTCACCGCCTAGCTCGCTCCTCCATGTGAGGTGGCCACTGATGGCCGCGCTGATGAAAGCCACAAGCCAGGAGGGCGCTGGTCACTGCTGCGATCTTTAGCGGCTCAGAAAAGTCTGTCGAAAAGTTCTGCCAGGGACACCCGGAAGTGTCCCAAGTTTTAGACTTCAGCACATGTCATTAAGCACCCCTCCCCCCCAAGGAAGCAGGGTGTCACAAGGGCTACTGCTCCCCTCACTCCCCCCCAAGGAAGCAGGGTGTCACAAGGGCTACTGCTCCCCTCACTCCCCCCCAAGGAAGCAGGGTGTCACAAGGGCTTCAGTCCCCCTCCCTACCTCCAAGGAAGAGGGGGGCTGGAAGGGCTGCCGTTCCCTCCCCCTGCCTCACAGAGCAGATTGTCACAAGGCCTGCAGCCCCTCCCACCCAGAGGAGCAGGGTGTCATGAGCTCCCCCCTCCTGCCAGCCTCTGCTGTTTTCGCTTTTCACTTACTTTCCGTGTCCTGCTTTTTGGCTTGCGTTTACCCTGATGTTTTGAAATCGCTCACACCCATGATCTCACTCGCCCAGGGGTGAACAAAACAACTGGAAAAGGAAAGGGAGCTGGCCGTCCATCTATCCATCCATCATGCAGCTCTCTGGGGCTCAGCGCCGCCGAACCATTTAAAAAGGGAGAGGAAGCAGCGGGGGGATGGGGGAGGGGGGTGTTATATATGCAGCCAGCTCTGCGTGTGACTGTGTAAGTAATTAGGCTCGACACTGCACGTCTGTGCCTGCGACTGGGTGCATGTGATCGTGCATACGTGACACCATGCGTGTGTGCCTGTGGCTGGGTGCATGTGATTGTGCATACGTGACACCATGCGTGTGTGCCTGCGGCTATGTGCATGTGATCGTGCATACGTGACACCATGCGTGTGTGCCTGCGGCTGTGTGCATGTGATCGTGCATACGTGACACCATACGTCTGTGCCTGCGACTGTGTGCATGTGATCGTGCATACGTGACACCATGCGTGTGTGCCTGCGGCTGTGTGCATGGGATCGTGCATACGTGACACCATGCGTGTGTGCCTGTGACTCTGTGCAAGGGATTGTCTCTGGTGCGTTTGCTGCTAACATTAGTGACCAGCACACAGCTGGAACGGGTTGAAGGCAAAGCCAGTCAAAGCTGGTTCTGTTCTTAAGGGCATCGCCTTGGATACCGGCACGAATGAGAGCGGGTCACAGGACCCAGTAACTCCTGACTTCCGGCCAGAGTTAACATGTGAAAGCAGCAGGTCCTCTTCCCCCAGGAGAAAGCCCAGCTGGAAAGGATGGACAGAGCCGATGTACGGGAGGGAAAAAAAAAAGCTGGAGAATTAATGGAACCCTCCAGCCCTGAAAGGTGGCCGAGCCCTGAGGCTCGTTTTGCAGAAGCTGTCTGACCTGTGGACAGGGAGCATCACTGAGAAGCTGGCACGTGCCCCCCTCTCCCACCCCTGTCTTGCCTGTCTCTTGGCTTTTCATCTGTTGGAAGGTTCCCAGTATAAGCTGAGGGTAGGGGTTGGGTCTTCACGGCTGACCTCTGGCCTCCATACAGAGTCAGTGCACGGCTGTTTGGCTTTTGCTTTGAGTGGCTGTTGCAAACGTACCCGGCCACGTCTGGTCTGGGACTTTAAAGGGCATGTCTTGGGTTTGGGAGCTGCTGTTTTGTTTGGTTGTTGCACGGACAGAGTGCAGATGTTGGCAGCTGGTGCCCTGGAGGCTTCGCCCTTAAGAGGCACGTGGCAGACAGTAGCTGGTGTGTGCTGGCGAGAGGGAGATGCACTTCACTGGGATTAATTCCTACAGGAGGCCAGGCGATGCCACAAATCCAGGGGAGGAATTCCAGCTACCGAAAGGCCTGCGACCCCAGGGGAGGGTTTTTTGTGTCTCAGTCCTTGGCACCGCACAGGAGACGGGAGAAAATCACACTGGCTCAGTTTAGCTGTTGTATCATCCGCGGGAAAGCGGTGATTTTAGGAGAGACACTCTTATGCTGATGAAAGTGACCACCCTTGTGCTCTTCAAATAAGAAGCATTTCCCCTCCGCTCCTCATAAGAAGGTCTCACTAATACACAGAGTATCAGAAATGACAAATGATAGAGCCAGCCCAGTGACAGTGCTGCCCACAGCCAGGAGGAAAAGTCCCCAGTCCAGTCCCTGGGTCGGGGCTTCCGCTCCCTGGGTTGGCTAGGGTCGGGGTCATGGTCATTGCTTGGCACCCAGTGGCCAGATCGAAGGCCCATGGCTGCAAGGCTCCAGAAGGAGGCCTGGTGCATGGTCCTCCGGCCTGTGACAGTGACTGGACTAAGCATTAATTAGGAGGAGAGAAATTAATAAGGGACAAATTCCCCAGGTAGCTGTGAACGAAGGCTCCTGGCGCCAGATCCCAGCCCTGGTGCTGATTGGGCTGGAAGTACAAAGGAGCAGAAGGGAACCGTCAGGTCAATAGAACTCCTCAAACTGATCGAGTATGAAAACAGAAGAAGGGCGGACATTTTTACAAATGTTTTCTACAATTTTTATGCCCATGGGAGATAACTCCAGACAGTTTTTTAACCAAACACAACAAAACGTAAGGCCAGAAAGTGACATCGTCACGAGCCGCACGTCCAATTCCAAACGCTATCTGACAATACAGAGTGCTGAGCAGGAGCAGGGCCTAAGCCCTCTCACGATGCCGCGCTCTTACTGTGTGCCGAGCTGCACCGGTTCTCAGCTCTGCTGTGCACTGCTGCAAAGCGTTCCCCACCCCTGCCCCTGGGACCTCTCGCTCGCTCTGCAGGAAGCAGGCGGCCGAGAGTGGTCACAGAGTATCTGGCACTGGAAAAATGAGAAGCTACTCCGTTAGGGCGTCCCAAGAACAATCTGCCCATGATCTGTGGAGAGGTGAAATCCCTGGACGCTGCCCTGACCCCGGCAGCCAGACTGCTCCCTGCTCTGGGAAATATCCTGACCCCAGTAGGGCACCTAAAGGTGCACGAGAAACCGGGTTGCACGCAGACGTTTGGGTGCACTGGGCCCGCTTTACTTTTCAAAGCATCACTTAACACGCGTGAAACCCAGCTTTCTGAGCGCAAGTCGCTGAGACAGTGCGGCCCATAAACAGGCCGATGCAGTATCGGCGTGCGGGAAAACAGGCGCGCGTGATTGAGCCCCGCTGTCCCAACGCGCGCCTGATCGAGCTCCCCGGGGGGGCCTGATGCAATATGCGAATGGGCTGATGCGGTAAAAAAGGAGGCGCGAGGGGAAATTCTGCGCCCCTAGCGCCTCCTCGGGCAGGAGAGGGGGCTGTCAGAGGGTTAGGAAAACGGACGCTCAGGTTTACGAGAGTCCCTTTTCCTAACCTGAGCGCCGGCACACTTTTTTTTTTTTTTGACAGTTCTCCTTTTTCAGTTCCTCCGACTTAATATCGCCAGTATTTTCTGCTTTTCTGAACACTTTTTGGGCTCCTCGAGAATGAATGCCTTCTCCAGGGCGGGCGTTAAGTTTTGAGGGTAAAAATGTGCGCTTCGGGCACACGTTTATTTGTTTACATCGGGGGAGGGAATAGCTAATAGCCTCCTCGATGTGAATTTACACGTGATGAGCGCTATTACCTCTATTGGACGCGCGTTTGGGACCCGCTAACCCCCGTTTTGCAATGGGGGGGGGGGGGGGTGTTATGGGCACGCGTCCAGTCGCGCGTTGAGCCGGGCGCCGCGGCCAGCGCATGGCATTGCATTGGCCTGAAATGTGTGAGGAGCCTTCCCTTGTGCTTGCCTGTCTGTTCTTTGGCTGACCAGGCACCAGCCTCCAGTGCAGCCGGAAAAGACGCTCCCTGGGGTCTGCGTTAATGGATGCGCACAGAACAAGAGGCACCTCCCCTCCCTGCTTACGCGTCATGGCAAACAGACGCACGTCTCACACACTCTCGCTTCTGCCCTCTCTCTCTGCACTGGGAGCAGCCAGGCCTGCAGGCATCCATCAGCCACAGCCATGCACAGCACAGGGCCGCTCAAGCACGTCCAAAGCAAAACTGACTGATACACGGGGGATAACCAGCACGGTGTGACAGAGGCTACCATGGGAAGCTTCCTGGGCAGACTGGTTGGGCTAATTGGTCCTTTTCTGCCGTCATTTCTATTTTTTCTCTGTTTCTATATGATGTGCTCGTCCAGGGGTCGGGAAACCAGCTTTGGCACTTACAGTCAGAAGTCTGAATCGAGATTCAAGAAACTTCCTTGGTCTGACAAGCTGTACGCGTGCTGTGCTTTAACATGCATTAGAGAGAGGATGCATGAGGCTATTAAATTACTCTGTGGATTTATAATGAGCTCGGAGTTGCAGCTCTGACATGTACCATGATATTCCCCTTAAGAGAAGTGACCAGGTTTATTGCTTATATACCCCAGAACCAGGCCGGATTTAAGACTGTGGGCGCCCCTTTGAAGCTGTGCTGGCACAGGGCACTCTAGCAAGCAGAAGCTGGCTTCTCATTGGCCTGGATATTTGGTGCCTTAAAAATTTGGCGCCAGGCCTATCTAGAACCAGACCCTAAGACCCGCCCAGCGCGGTGAACGTCGTCCTTCAGATCCAGTATTCCCAAGTGACTGTGTGTGTGTGTGTCTGTGTTTGCGGCACCTCTAATTCTGGGAGCGATATTCAGACCTTCTGCTTTTGGGGAAAGGTCTGTGGATGTGTTCTCCACATGGATTTTACACCCAGTTTTAAAGAGAAAGTAGCCGCATGCTTTCCCTTTGAAGCGTGCTGCAGGCGCACCGACATGCTAGTGGACTGTTGCCACCTGCCTTACGTGTGGCTGGATTTTGTAAGGACAATGCTGCCTGTAGAAAGCGTGCTCTTTTCCAGTTCCACCCAAACACATCCCCCTAGATGTGGCTAAAGCCCACATATCGTGGGAGGGCAGTTGTCGGCCTGTTTAGGCGGGTAAAATCCCTATTTACCCTTGGAAATGCCCGTGGACTGTTGCCCTGTGTGTGTGCTTGCAGGCGTGCTGATGATGTACCGGGAGTGAGGCTGGCTTGGCGCTGCACTTCGGCAGCTGGTGCTGGAAACTTTTGTTTAGATTTTGGGTGAAAAGCTGTTAAAAAGAAAAAAAAAAAAAAAAAAATCCTGAATGCTGTGATGAAATTAGTTAAGGCAAAGTGGCATAGTAGAGAAACCGCACAAGGCATACAAGCCAAACCTAAAATGTTTGTCTCTCCAGTGCAAATCCAAGGAGATTTCTACACACTCTCAGTTGAATTTTCCAAGGAGTTCAGCCTGTAAATGTGACATACTATTGTAGCAATTTTCAAAAGCCCACTTACACACACAAAGTGAATTTACATGCGTAAAATCCGATTTTAAGTGTGTAAATGCTTTTGAAAATCAGGCCCAGAGGGAACAGTTTGGGCTGGCAAAGGCCTCTGATGCAAAGTACATGCGTAGGGTTTAATTTAGTTCATTAATTTGCTAGACCACTTTTCCTGTGTTATGGTTTTGAGGTGTTGGAGAGGATTCTTGGATTCTGCGGTGATGGCCACGCCCACGGGAGGAGCCCCGTGAGGATCCGCAGTACTAGGCTAGACTCTATACACGCAGAGACAGAGAATTCGTGTTTATTATACAGCTCGGTGGTACTGCCCAGGAGGGGCAGCAGTGAGGTAACTTAGTAGAGGCAGTCCAGGGGTCCTCGACAGAGGAGATCACTCCCACACTCGAGCAGATGGTAGGCAGCACAGGGTAGTAGAGGAAAGTCCCGGATGCAGACTCTGAGCGCTGAAGCTGCAGATGAGACAGACTGATAAGATTAGTTACTCACCGAAGTTGATAGCTGTATTGATGAAGATCCTGGCAGGCAGAAGTAGATCAGTAAGGCCCAGAGTAGGGAGAGCAGGCCCTCGAGGAGCGAGTACCCAATATCCCAGATAGGCACCTGTAAAACAGCATAAGGGCCCCGAAGGGCAGAGAGAAGGCTTCCTGTGGCAGCAGGGAGGCGGCAGAGCAGCTTAGACCGGAGGCAATCCAATCCTTCCTAACTCACGGCCCGATACAGTACAGAGCGCTCCTGCGCAGCGCACGGTTAACCCGCGTTTGGATGCACGTTTTCGACGCGCTAGCTTTACCCCTTATTCAGTAAGGGGTAATAGCGCGTCAAAACCGCGCGCCCTCCCTCCCAAAACTAATAGCGCCCGCAACATGCAAAATGCATGTTGATGGGCACTATTAGTTATTCCCGTGTGATTCAGTAAGTAAAATGTGCAGCCAAGCCGCACATTTTACTTTCAGAAATTAGCGCCTACCCAAAGGCAGGCGTTAATTTCTGCCGGCGCCGGGGAAGTGCACAGAAAAGCAGTAAAAACTGCTTTTCTGTGCACCCTCCGACTTAATATCATGGCGATATTAAGTCGGAGGTTCCAAAAGTTAAAAATAATTAAAAATTAAAAAAAAATTTTTTTAAATCAGCCTGCAGCTTGAAAACCGGACGCTCAATTTTGCCGGCGTCCAGTTTCCGAACCCGTGGCTGTCAGTGGGTTTGAGAACCGACGCCGGCAAAATTGAGCGTCTGCTGTCAAACCCGCTGACAGCCGCCGCTCCTGTCCAAAACGAGGCGCTAGGGATGCGCTAGTGTCCCTAGCGCCTCTTTTTACCGCGGGCCCTCATTTGAATACTGAATCGCGCGCACAGGAGAGCGGACGCTCACCCGCTTTCCCGTGACTTTTACTGTATTGGCCTATCAGTTTGTTAGCAAACGAAGGGCAGGCTAAATACCCGGATGTCGTGACGTCACTCAGAGGGGTCGGCCCCGAGGTTCCCGCCATGACGTGGATAAAGATGTGGGTGGCTTGCGCACCCTAGGAGGCCCTCAGGAAATCCATGGAGAACACCGTCGCCGTTGCTGATCCGGGGACGCCGGAGAGAGCGGCATGAAGACGCGGCAGCAGCCATCTTCCCAAGGCTTGAGGAGAGAGAAGGAAGAAAGGTGAGGCACAGAGGTCGAAGCCGTCTGAGGCCAACGGACGCAACATCCTGGAGGGTAGGAAGGTGGATAATAAAGCTAAGCTTTTGACACATAATAGAAAATTAATTTAAAAAAATACAGCACATAGTATATCAAAAAACATGTAATAAAAAGTTCATTACAATAACCACCAAACATCTACAATAACCACTTTAATTAACAAAGTTGCCTACAAATTATTTTTTGACTAAAATTAATAAGAAACGGGAAAAGAGGAATACAACTGGCAAATAAACCATACTAGTGGTCTTAAAGCTAGCACAGTACATCGTAAAAACAGCAACTATATAACTGAGACAGTAAGTAAAACCTGACATGTATTGTATGAACGCACCGCTTCCCAGCATCGATGGTCTAACCTAACCACTGTGAAGCTCTGTGGGGGTTTGTCCCCGCTGAGGAGAGGGGGGATGTACTCGGGTAACTGCTTTGCTACCCCGGGCAGATCCAGTGTCTGCAGTGCTGAGATTAGTGAGTACGGCTTCTGCCAGAGAGCACGTCCTAGATCCTGAGTTTCCAGGACAGCTATCGAAAGACTTCGTGGGGCTTTCAGAGTTCTGTGGAGAGAGCTGACTAACTTGAGATGTAACCGCCGCTTAGCAGGCTAAAAGTGCACGCCATGTTTCACAGTGCATGTGCGCCTAGCCATGTTCCAGGGGGGCACGTTAAGGTCAGGGGAGAAAACCATGCATGCAGATTGGGTTTTCCGGGATGCACGTGTAGGTTTCCCCCTTGCAATTCAACCTGCAGAAGTTGGGGTAAGATACCTGGCTACTCGGTGCTCGCGAAACTTTAAAAAGAAACTATTAGGGTATTTTCTGTTTGAAAATCTTCTTAAAGTTAGGCGAGTAGCCGCCTGTGTTTCTGGCTTTAGTAAAACTTGCCTGCTGATGGATGGGTTTGTCCTGTCTGGTTGTGCTCCCTTTCTCACCTCCCTTCTGTCTTGCCCTGCAGGATTCATGAGGCCACCATCCAGCAGGAGAGGCTACAGGCCATCGCAGTAAGTCCTCCGGGAGGGATTCTCCGGGTGCTCTGTAGTCAGAGTTGGGGGGAAGCAGGCAGGGAATGGGTAGAGCTGGGCCCCGCAGGCTCCCTTTCCTGCAGCTAGCCTAGGAGTAAATCCCTAATTACTCCTCTCCTTAAAGGTTTTCCATCCTTCTTCCTCTCTCTCTCTCTCTCTCTCTCTCTCTGCAAATCTATCTGTGTGTCTGTAATCCTTCGGAGCTCGGTCTGTCTGTCTCTTTACATCTGCCTGCTTGTCTCAACCCCCCCCCCCCCCCTCTTCCTAGACCTGTGTCCATGTGTCCATAAATCTGTCTGTCTGTCTCTCTCCCTCTCTCTTTCTGTATATCTTTTGGTCTGGCTCTCTCTGTACTGTTACATCTCCTTGGGCTGATGTGATCTCCAGCTGTTTTTCCTGGGTGCCTGATGCCAAATTCAGAGCAGAAACATCTGATTAATGCCAGCCAGAATGAGCCAGTCTCACCTCCTCTGAACAGTGAGAGTCAGTCTGGCTGCACCTGCTGGGAGATCTAGAGAGAGAGAGAGAGCTCTAGGGAGAAGTCTCCTCCTGCTCTTATGGAGATATTCATCTAGTAGCATATTCACTTTATCATTCATTGCCATAACCTGTTGGATATCGCATGCCTGGTATTGTAGCCCACGGCTAGGAACAAAGAACCCTGAAACCTGGAGACCCAAGTTCCAATCCCACTTCTGCCACCACCAATCTCTCACCTTCAGCAAATCATTATTCCTCTCTATGCTCAAACTTAGGTTTGCATTCTTTGAGAGAAGACCTTGCAGTCCTGCTGTAGTGTTTACATGGATTGCTCTCTCCTCCCTCAGCCTGCTCCTGTGGCCAAGGCAAAACTTTCTGATTACCGGAAGACTCCAGCCAATCTCCCAAAGAGAAACACGTCCCACCCCTCCCTCCCTCCTCTCCCCTGAGAAAACTCCTATTGTTCAACCTTCCCCTTCCACCTAGGCCCAGCTGAAGGAAGCAGAGCTCAGATCAGTGTGTGAGGAGGAGATGTGAGGGGAAGGGCAGGGCAGGAGTCAGCTCCATCTGGGGATTACTCTGTTTTGGACACCTGTTGCGGTGCTGCTCCCGTTTCCTGATGTTTGCACTCTGCTTTGAGAGGGAGGGACTGCGCCTGGCTAGAAACTGACAGAGTTTCTCTGTGATTGCAGGAGAAAAGGAAACGGCAGACAGAGATGGAGAATAAGAGACGTCAGCTGGAGGATGACAGGCGACAACTGCAGCACCTAAAGGTGATAAAATATTCCAGGAGTATGCAGCAAGCACTGATCGGGGACTTTATCCATCTGACGGGGCTGGCAAGCGGGGAGACAGCAACCCCCCTATAAAACGAAGCGGATCCAGGCTCCCATTCCACAAATGGCACCCGCACGCATTCAGCTAAGTCAGAAGCAACCAGATTTTTTTTTTGGGGGGGGGGGGGGGGGGGGAATCACCTGCTGCCATTCTCCCTACGGTCCCAGCTCCAAACCCTCCGCCACCTCCCAACATTCCCAACTCCAAAACCTCTTCCATGCCCAACAGTGCCAACACCAAATCCTCTGCCCCCCATCCTAACCGTCCCAGTTCTAAATGCTTTGCCTTCCCAGTACGTCCAATTCCAAATCCTCTACCGCTTCCCACATTCCCAGCTCCGGGGCCTTAACACGCAGAGCCTGATCTCTGCAGTGCAGGTAAGCGGCTCTCTGGCTAGCTTTGTTCATTCCCCCCCACCCCTCTGGAGCTTGAACAAAATGAGCAGAGCAGACAGGATCTTCAGGAAGGAGGAAAAGGCCTGGGCTCAGGCAGGCTGTGTCCTTAAGTGCTTCTCCTGAAAGGTTTTTGTGGTGGAGCGGGGGGGGATCTATGCCTAATGCAAACCTTGCTGACAATCGCCGTGCTGTGCCTCAGGAGTGGCTGCTGGGGGGGGAGGGGGTTGTGAGGGTGCTGTGTCAGTTCTCATCCTCATGATTGCTGTGCTTTCAGAAAATACTTCAGAGCTCCGTCAGCCCACATTGCTAGTTACAGAGAGAGAGTGTGCAGCTGCCAGAGTGGAGCCCACTGCATTACTATAGGACGCAAAGGCTCCTAGAGCCAGGCTCTCAACCCGCTGAGACGTATGTGGCTCCTAAAGAAGTGGCCCTTATGTCACCGTGAGACATGCGTGGCTCCTAGAGCCCGGGCCCTTCTGTCACCGTGAGAAGTGTGTGGCGCACGGAGTCTGGGCCCTCATGTTACTATGAAATGCCTATGCCTTCTACAGTGTAGCCCTAGAATTCAACTAGCAGCTGGGTCTGTCTGGCAGGCTGCAAGCCCTGTAATAACTGGAAGACCTAGTGGAAACGCAGGCAACCATGCAGCTGGGTCTGTCTGGCGAGCATAGGAGGTTGGGTGTTTGGGCAACAGCCTTGTGGTTTGACCTGGAAAGGTACAGGGTGTGAAGTGAATAGGGACCCCCGAGATGATGAAGTACTTAGGAGGAAGACAACAACAGCCGTCCTGAATAAGGAGCCTGGCCTGCATCTAGAATATAACCCTGCAGTATGGACAGGAATAACTGGGCAGACTGGAGGGGCTGATGGGTCTTTGTCTGCAGTCATCTGCTGCGTTACTAAGGGGTAGATGATCGGACCCCTCGCAGGGTTTGCCAAAATAATCAAAGCAAAAAACTATCGCCTGGATTTTAAAAGCCCTGCGTTGCAGTAAAATCCGGGTTTTATGTGCGCCGAGCAAATTTTCGAAGGTGCCCGGCCACGTGCGTAAAGCCCGGTACATGCACAGGTGCCGGGCTTCTTCGAAGGGGCGGGCTGGGGGGGGGGGGTGATCTGGGTGGGGCAGGGGCAGGCCAGGACAGCGCCACTGTTTTCTGTCCCGAAGACTCGCGCGCCGGCAGCCGGCGCGCGCAACTTACTTCAGCTCGGGAGCTGAAGTAAGTTGCAAAACAAAAATGCAAAAAAAAAGGTAGGGTTTAGGGGGTGGGAAGGAGAGGGGAAGAGGGAGGGAGTTACGGGTAGGGGGGTTAGGGAAGTTCCCTTTCAGTCCGCTCCTTAATTGGAGTGGACTGGGAGGGAACTGGGGAAGGCCGGAATGCGTCGCCGTGCGGAAATTGCAAAAGTTAACCCCCCCTTGCGCACGCTGCCCGCACATACGTGTGCGGATTATAAAATCTGGCATGCATGTGTGTGCGGCCCTTGGATTTTATAACATGCGCGAGCGCGCACATTATAAAATCTACCCCAAGTGGGTAGTTTTGCTTTGCTTATTGCCCCATGAAGAGTACTCCCCGAAATCTGCGCCCGCTCCTTGTGTGGCTACATTGTTAGACAATTCACATGGGTGGCTTTGATCTTTCAAAAGTCTTTGCCTAAGTGCCTTCCCCCGCTCAAATCCTAATCCTTTGGAACGCGTGGCTGACGTGGGGGGGGGGGGGTGGTGGTGAGCAATTACCAAAAATTCCATTTCCACAGATAAATGACCTTTCGCTCACAGAAAGGCTTCGTATTGCCCTCTCTGTCATCAATTTTGAAAACATGCTCGTTGCCCAAATCTTAAGAGCCCTAATTTAGGTTGATTTTCAGCCGATTCTAAGGTTTAGGCCTGCAACTCGCCTGCCAAGATTTACATGCCTAGTGCTGGAAATCCAGGGCTAAGCTCCTGGCTTTTCCTCCCTGCCCTAACTCTGCCTCTTAGCTGCCCACATCTTAAGCTTCTAGATTTAGGAGCTCAGCTCCTAATCAGGGGGCCAGGTTAGGCCTCTGAACCCTTGGAAAATTCCTCCTTGTGTAAACAGCTAAGGATTCGACAGGGAATAAGGAGGCAGAGTTAAAGGAAGGAGATGTATTGTATGAAATTATATGTTACTGGTTATCTATTGGCACCTCTGTTAAAAGTACTAACATTTGTTTTGCCTATTTTGTGCCAGCCTGTAAACCGTTATGGTGGTAAATAACTTAATGACGGTATAGAAAAGATTTTAAATAAATAAAATAAATAAATGTACCTGATATTACGCTACTTTTCCCTCCCTCCCCATCACTGCTATAGCCGTTGTGGGGAGAAGACTGTACCATCGCTCTTACAGCTGTCCCTCGCCAGACGATCCGTATAGCTCTGAGGAAGGCTTGAAATAACACACTCTGTGTGTCTGTTCCCACCTAGTCCAAGGCTCTACGGGAGCGCTGGTTGCTGGAAGGAGCCCCGTCGTCCACCTCACAGGAGGATGAGGCCTTGAAGAACCAGATGCAGGAGGATGCGCTGAAGACCAAGTTGTTGGAGGAATCCATTCAAAGGTAAAGGGGCAGGGGTCCTTAGAGGGAGCAGAATGGGGTTATCCATCTTAAGAGGACTATGCCTTATTAATGATACCACGAACCATGGCCTGCTCCAGGTACTCCTCACCCCATTCTCTCTTACAAAGGCACTTCTGCTGGACACTTCTCAGCGTTCTTTGCCATTCGCCTTAGAAGTCTGTTAGGACAAAGTTTGCAGCGGGAGGGGGGGAAGGCAGGCACTTCAGGTTTCTGAGGGAAATCGGAGCTCAATTCCCTGTATGCATTCGCACAAAACCAGGACTGGCTCTGCCTGTCCCTGATGACCTGGATCCCTCTGCTAATCTTGGCCTCGCTCCATCCACGCCTCCTTTTATTCCTATGCACTATATTCAGCTCTTTCCCCTTCTCCATTATTCTCTCCATGCCAATTTACCAAGCATCAATGCCAGACAGAGCAGAAGTGAGTGAGACCCCCACTATCCTAACCTGGTTATCTCGCTGCCTAGTCAGCCCCTTTGCTGGGATTCACTAAGTCCTCTCCCTCTGCTCTTGCCGACAGTTTGGGGACTGATTTGGATTGCTCGGCTTCTCATGGAAGAGCAGCCCTCCTCCAGAGATGTGGCCGGCCTCAGGAAGTGCTCAAAGCAAAGAGTCAGTGGCAGAGGGAAGGGATCCGTGAGGCATTGCCCTGCATCTGGGTTTAATAGGTTGCTCTCACCCTCGCTGCTGGAATGCAGAGTTACTGGCACAGTCTCGCTCAGTGGCTGATGGAATGTGCTGAGTGTTAAAACTTTGCGCTGAAATTCTTAACGTACTGTCTAAATTTTGTTTTTAACCTCGATGCAGTAAGCTAATGGTATGCTAATGATATCAGGAGTTAAAAAAAAATGCATAAAAACCAGAAAATGTGTGCAAAGAAAAGGCTTAGTGTGCATAAAAACTTGATTTAGGAACACAAACCATATTTTCGGAGCATAAAATGACTTATGCGGACAAAATTTTTCAGCAAAGAAAGCATTTTTGTGTGCAAAAATCGTGATTACAGGTCCCAGCACCCATAGACTAACAGCCCTGGAAACTTTACTCCACCTCGGACTAGGAGTTAAGTATCCAATGCTAAAAAAAAACACAAGGTAAGCCAGAGCACTTCCATGTATTGGGGGCTAATAGCTAATGCCTTCATTAGCATGGGATTTGCATGAGAGGGCGCTAAGCAGTGCACACAGCTTTATGTTCACATTTCTTTTGTGCAAAACATCTGACTGCATTGGCAGTGAAGAATGCACCCAGAAATTGTGCACACAACTGTGGGTTAAACGCGGCAAGTGCACCTTATTACATCAGCCCCTCACTAGCCCATGAAATCCTCTCCTCCCATCTTCTCTCACTTCCCAGGGATCTGCACTGCCTCTCCCTCTCCCTGTCCCCCACGCATTCTCTGCCCAGGTGGGAGGTAGAGCTGCCATCTCAGCATTAACAGCCGGAGAGGATGGGGGCAGGCATGGGAGGGGTAATAAGGCACAGAAGAGAGAGCCTCCTTGCCAGGAAGTAGATTCCAGGGGAGGGACCTGTGCGTCTCTTTCCATCTGAGAAGGGGAGGAGGAAAAGATTGCTGAGAATCTGCTTGCCAGGTTGCCAGGAAACGAGGCCTTTAAAAGCTGTTAGTTGAACATTGCCTTGTAGCCAGGAACAGGGACAAGAGTCCCTTTCATACACAGGATCCAGCTGAATCAAACTTTTTTGAGTCTGCACTGGGATCCCCAGAAAGTCTCCATGACTGCAGTGTTAGCCTGATCAGTTCACCCCAGTGCAGGTCTTGTTTTGCACACTGCACTAAGAGAGCGAAGGGGAGTTAGGCTGGGACACCCTGCAATCATGTCCTGGATCTGAAGCCCAGGGAGGAGGGGTTCCCCTTGTGACTCTTATTTGTTGTGTATAAAAGGGCTTTGCTCAGATTTGCGGGGTGACCACTCTCAGGCTAGATTTGCGGGGTGACCACTCTCAGGCTAGAGCCATGTTACGCCAAGTTCAGAAAAAAACTTAAAACATGGCTCTTCCGACAAGCCTACCCTGATTAAGTACACCGTCTTCTGCAAGATCTTGCCTACGCCTTGTATATTCCTGTAAATAGTCCGTTGCAGTTTTTATTTATTGCTTTAATTCCTCCACCTCCTGCTCTTTGTATACTCCTCCTTGTTCGCCCTCCCTGTTCATTGTAATTTCTACCTTTAAAGTTACATTGTAAACCGGTATGATGTATGCATACTAATACCGGTATATAAAAGTTTTTAAATAAAATAAATAAATAACTATTGAGACCAGAAGCTGTCAGGATTCATTTGGAGGCACCTTTCTGGGAAATACCTGTGGGACTACAATGAATAGCACAAACCCTGGAGGTGAGGGCCTAAAGAGAAGGAAGAGGAGAGGGGGGGAGCGGTGAATATCACAGAAACATTCAAATATGTAAAATGCCGAAATATTAGATGAGAATTATTTTTCGGTGCATAGGAATTTCTAAAACAGGAAGCAGGACCGGATTTTGGTGTGGGTGAGCTGGGTGGTCACTCAGGGCGCCATTAGCTGGGGAGGGTGCCTGGGCATTGCCAGCATCACCCCTTCCCACTGCAAACGTGACCATGACGGATCCCAACCCGTCGCGGCCAAAGAGAGGCCCCGTGACCACAGCGATCCCATCCCACTGAGGCCGGAGAGAGGCCTAGGGGGTGCCATCAGGTGCGGGCACTTTTCACCTAGGGCGCCAGTTGTCCAAACTCCAGCCCAGGCAAGAAATCATGATATAAGATTGGAGAGAGGTAGGATCGGGCTAACACAAGGAAATATTTCTTAACAGAGGATGGTGGATACGTGAAATGACTTCCCATGGGAGATGGGGGGTGCAAAAACAGTACCAGAATTCAACAAAGCCTGGGGCAGACACAGAGGATCCTTAGCTGTGGGGAAGTAAGGGATAAAGCCTGGGATAAGCACAGAGGATCCTTAGCTGTGAAGAGTGAGGGGTAAAGCCTGGGATAAGCACAGAGGATCCTTAGCTATGAGGGTGTGGGGGGGGGGGGGGGGGGGAAAGCCTGGGATAAGCACAGAGGATCCTTAGCTGTGAAGAGTGAGGGGTAAAGCCTGGGATAAGCACAGAGGATCCTTAGCTGTGAAGAGTGAGGGATAAAGCCTGGGATAAGCACAGAGGATCATTAGCTATGAGGGTGTGGGGGGGGGGGGGGAGGGGAAAGCCTGGGATAAGCACAGAGGATCCTTAGCTATGAGGGAATGAAGGATAAAGCCTGGGATAAGCACAGAGGGTCCTTAGCTATGAGGGAATGAAGGATAAAGCCTGGGATAAGCACAGAGGATCCTTAGCTATGAGGGAATGAAGGATAAAGCCTGGGATAAGCACAGAGGGTCCTTAGCTATGAGGGAATGAAGGATAAAGCCTGGGATAAGCACAGAGGATCCTTAGCTATGAGGGAATGAAGGATAAAGCCTGGGATAAGCACAGAGGATCCTTAGCTATGAGGGAATGAAGGATAAAGCCTGGGATAAGCACAGAGGATCCTTAGCTGTGAAGAGTGAGGGGTAAAGCCTGGGATAAGCACAGAGGATCCTTAGTTGTGAAGAGTGAGGGATAAAGCCTGGGATAAGCACAGAGGATCATTAGCTATGAGGGTGTGGGAGGGGGGAGGGGAAAGCCTGGGATAAGCACAGAGGATCCTTAGCTATGAGGGAATGAAGGATAAAGCCTGGGATAAGCACAGAGGGTCCTTAGCTATGAGGGAATGAAGGATAAAGCCTGGGATAAGCACAGAGGATCCTTAGCTATGAGGGAATGAAGGATAAAGCCTGGGATAAGCACAGAGGATCCTTAGCTATGAGGGAATGAAGGATAAAGCCTGGGATAAGCACAGAGGATCCTTAGCTATGAGGGAATGAAGGATAAAGCCTGGGATAAGCACAGAGGATCCTTAGCTATGAGGGAATGAAGGATAAAGCCTGGGATAAGCACAGAGGATCCTTAGCTATGAGGGAATGAAGGATAAAGCCTGGCATATGCATAGAGGATTCTTAGCCATGGGTGAGAGAGGGGTAAAGCCTGGTATAAGGACAGAAGATGTTTAGCTGTGGGGGAGCATGAAGAGTGATGCCTGGGATAAGCACTGAGAATCCATGGGATGGGATAGAAGACCTTCAGACAGGAGGGGAGTTTGTGAAAATTTAAGCTTGCATAATTCATTTGACCTTAAATCTGGCCATGGGTCTCACATTAAGAGCTTTCCATGTTGGTGTGTCGTGTGCATGCTGGGCTTAAAATATCTTTCTATAGATGTGCTGGAGGAGCAGGAAGGAGAATGGGGAGGGGGAGGAGTAGAAATTACTAGAGATAAGAAAGCAAAAAGCAGTAAGAGGAGAGGCCAGTTAGTGCAGGAAATGCGGAGGAGGAGGCCTGCAGACTTGTGCACAGAGGGTCCTTAGGGCTCAAGTCTTCTCCTCGGGCCAGTGGAGACCCCAGGAAGCTTCCCGCAGTGCAGCAGCCAAGGTGGGGGAGCAGAAGAGTCAGCACAGGAGACCCACACAGGGTTTTGCAGGTGGACATGGAGAAGGTGTTTCTGTAGGGTCGGGTATTACAGATGTTTCCCTTCTGCTCCTGGGAGAGCAAGATTTTGGCAGGTGTTAGTGCCTGCAGGCAGAGGGAGGTGGATAGCTGTTCTTCACGTGCTCCAGAATAGAAGTGTAACTGTTTCATAATGAACTTTCTGCCTTTGAGAAGAGTGGCTGGCAGTGTTAGATGGCGTGTCCTTGAGCGCACGTGAAGGTCATGTGACTCAGAATGTAGCAGCCTCCTGGAGGGTGCAGCTACAGGCATGCCGGGGCCTTGTTAATTAATCACCCGAGTGGCGTTTTTCGCCTTTGTGGAAGGAGGGCCTGGCATGTAAGCACCTGAGCCATCTTGGGGAGGGCAGTGTGCGTGTGTGTGGGGGGGTTATGGTGTACTTTCCTCCATGTGGTCAATCAAACTGCATGTTCTCTCATAAGATGTTATTCCAGTCCTGGTTTTATAGCTCCTAAGCTAGTTGATATTATTTGCTTGCCAGTGCATTGGATGGATGTGGTCTCCCGCCCCTACCCTCCCACACCTGGACCATCTGGAATATCCAGTCTCAAACGTGTGGTAGCTATCAAGGGGCTAGCCATCACTTCTGCCTTTAGACCATCAAGGGTCACCCACGTTAGGTGGACTCTGCCCTTCTTCCTGCTGAAGCCTGATCCTCAAGCTCTGAGCTATCCAGTGCTGTCCCAGCATGAATAGTAATGAGAGAGACGCCCATGATTCCCAGGGCACCAGTCCTAGCTGTGCCCGCGCAGTTGCCCTGACAGCTACCCTCTGCTGACCCAGGAACCCAGGGCACCAGCCCAAGCTATTAGACTAGGGAAGTGCTCTGTCATCTACCCAGTGATGACACAAGAACCGCAAGGCGCTGACCCGAGCTGTGCCAGGGCAACAACCTGACAGGTACCCAGTGCTGTCCCAGCACCAATAGTAATGAAAGAGAGAGGCCCAGGATCCTCAGGGCAGCGGCCCTGGCTGTGCCAGCGCAGCACACCAACCGCTAACAAGTACTGACAACACTTAAGTATCGAAATTGTCTGGGTGGGAGATGATGGAAATCCTGTTTCTTCCAGGCTGGAGAAGGAACTGGAGGTGCTGGAAAATGGAGACTCAGCCACATCCACCAGAGAAAATCTGGCAGAAGACGCAATCAAAGAAGAGAAGAGAGAGGAGGTGAAGAAGGCGGCAAATGACGTGCAGAAGGTCAGGACAGCTTGTCTGTTTCCAGTCTTACACAAACACATACACACACATTTATATACCACACACACACATATACACACATATATACTGTGTTTCCCCTGAAAATAAGCCTTAGCTTGAGTTTTCAAGATTTTTGGAGTGGGCTTGAAATATAAGCCCTACTCCAAAAATAAGCCCTAGTTATAATTTAAACGAGGCTGTGTCTGTTATCGGCTCTTTGCTTCGCTACTTCCCGTCTTCCCGCCCAACGAGATTCCAGAATTTAGCCAAACTAAATATCCCAGCACCCAATCTGACTAAACTTTCTAGTACAAAAGAACGATCTTTCATCATTGCTGGATCAACAGTATGGAACACCATGCCCTCTGAATTAGCCAGGAACTCTGTCACAAAAAATTGAAACAAAACCTTAAAACCTGGCTATTTAGAAAAGCCTACTATCAATGATCTGAATCCTCAACTACTCTTCCTAACTGCCACAATCTCTCATATATTGCTTTTATTCTATTAATACAAAGTTATATACTATATTGTATTCGTTCAGTTACCATGTTATATTGTAAAGCGCAATGCTGAATTACTGTTTGAATGTAAACCGAGGTGATGTTATTTACGTACCCCGGTATAGAAAAATCTATAAATAAATAAATACTGGCCAGTGGGCCCTGCTCGCTCGACAGCGCGCCGCCTTGCATGACAAACAAGCTCTGATGCACACGTGGATGCACAGTTGCAGCACCCGCCGGTAACAGCTGTGTTGTGGTTGGCTGTCGGGCCCACTCGGTGGGTGGCGCTTCCTACCGTAGTTCCTTAGCTGATCTCTCACAGCTTAAGCAAGCACCACTCGCCATTGGACTCGGCGCCTAATCCGCACGCAGCTGCCATGATTCTCCACACAGTAAAGTACCGTGCATATGCGACATGTGACCGTGCTCTTCAGTCCTAATTGAATCTGATTGGTGCATGAAGGAGGAGGCGGGCTTAGCCTTGAACTCATTCACCAATCTCTGCTGCTCAAACTGCTTCTGTGTCTGGGGCTTGACTGCGGTGAGACGAGAGGACAGTTAGCAGTGCAGGGAGCTGGGGAAGTTGGGGTGTGTTTTGGGCAGGGGAGAATGATGTATGGGATACATTAAACTGTATTATTAAAAAAAATAAGACATCCCCTGAAAATAAGCCTAACCTTTTTTTCTGAGCTAAAAATAATATAAGACCCTGTCTTATTTTCGGAGAAACATGGTATATATACATCCACCAGTCATATATATATACACACACTCATCAGTCATGCACATACAAACATACACACATGCATGCACCAGTCATATATACACATACTTGTATACCAGTCATACACACACACAGTCACACTCACCAGTCATAAACCCATACTCACCAGCCACAATATACATACCCACATAAACACACACCAGTTATATACACAGTCACACTCACCAGTCATACACACACATTCAGCAGCCATATATATACACACCCACACCCACCCACCAGTAATATACACACATACTCACACTCACCAGTCATACTCACCCACATATTCATACATATTCACACTCACCAGTCATAAACACACATTCACCAGCCATATATATACACACACACATACTCACACTTACCAGTCATACACACACACTCATCTGTCATATGTATACGCACACATACATACATACCAGTCATACACACACACACACTCACCAGTCATACACGTACACCAGCCATATATATACCTACACACATACACATTCTCAGACATGTGTAATGCTAATAAAATACCAGGCTTTTCCTCAGTTTGGTCCTGCTCCTTTGGGTATCCATTTGAGTCTGAACCAGGGCTGGGATTTGTTGCCATGATCTCAGGGGATGTTTCCTGTTTTATAACACACACTTCCTGGCCCCTAATGTAGCTATTCTGGCCATTGCAATGATGGTCCTGGGCCGAGGGCCATACACCAGGGCTCTTTTCAAAATCTTCAGTCATGGCCTCTAATCTGGCCAACAGGTGTCACCCTTGAGCGATGACCCCCAGGAGCTCTGAATGCTTTCTCTGCAGGATTCCCAGCCCTGGATGACCCAGGAAGCAGATCTGACTCAGGGATTGAACTGGGGATCTTCCACATGGCCCCTTGCTTGTATTCCTAACCTTTCTTTACATTCATACATCTTCCATGGTAAATTCACTGATCCTGAAGGGATTTTTCTTGCCTTTTTAAAAACTGTATTTTTGTACGTACATCCAACACCGTGTCAAGATATACCTCTCACAGTAAAAATGTGATGAAAAGGAAAGAAAGCAGAGGAGGAAAGCAAGTTAATAGAATGAAACTATAGTTTATAAGTGAGCATTGATCCAAAAAGTCACAAGAAAGAAAACAAAATCAAACTTAAAATTAAGCAAAGATCGGAGACAAGTAGAGGGAACAGTTCCTTTAATTCAAACAGCAGGAACACTTGTCAGACTGGGAGAAGTTAGGGAGGGATCCAGTTCTGGCTTTAAGACCTTATTCTTCAGGAAAGTTTTCAAACCAAAAATCCAAGTCTGTCCCTGAAATACAACCCTGCATTTCCAAGGGGGCCTCAGAGGAGACAAAATTCTAATCTGAGGCATTTCTAATTGTAAGTCGGTATATTTTTTTAAAGTCTAGCTTGTATAGCCTGGGCTACATCCACATCTTCTGGTCATAAAACATTAAGGAGGCAATTTGCAGAAGGTCTGTGTGGCTGTGGAATCCACTCTGAGCTTTTAGCTCGTTTTGAAAGGGGAAGTGTGGGTGTAATTTTCCTTTGAAAATTACCTACAAGGTTTGTACCTGTGGACTTCCTGCAGGCAGCGACTAGATGGGAAAAGCAGCATGCTGTCCCCAGGTACACTGCCCCTCAATCCAGCTAACCGTACCGGTGCCCGGCATGGACTGAAGAGGGTAATCCTCAGCCAGGCCAGTTTCCCCGGGTAAACGGCTGAGAAAGGCCCGGATTTAGGCACAGGCAACATAGGCAACTGTCTGCTGTGCCAAACTTTAATAGGTGCTGGAGTGTTGCCGCTGCTCCCATGCCTTTCCCCCGGGCCTGCTTCCCAGCCGGCGGCACTCCAGTCTGGCAGCAGCAGCAGCAGTAACTTTAAAAAGGAAATTCAGCACAGGGCCTCCCGCTGCCCATCCTGCATGCAAGGCCCTGTGGTAGCTCTGCATGAGTTTCCATAGTAACAGGAAGCCTGTGTGGGAGGAAGGGGCTAGGTGCCGATGGGCCTCGAGGGTGCAATGGGCGGCGGGAGGCCCTGTGCTGAATTTCGTTTTCAAAGTTGCTGCTGCTGCTGCTACCAGTTTGGAGCACAGTTACTCTGGCAAACGGCTTAGATGTAAGGGGAAGGACCAGAGAGGAGAGGAAATGCACAAGGGCAATCTGGGATTTATTACCCCCCTCCCCTTCGCAATCCCACATACTTCTGATGACTTTGGGGGGGGGGGGCGGTGATTCAACCATCCCCTGCACCCTCCACTTAATTCAAGGGTGGGTGGGGGACAGAAACCCACAGCCCTTCCAGCCCTGCTGCCTCAGGGCATCCAAAATCTAAATCTGGCCCTGGGCTGTGAGAATTATCCTCTAGATCTTTTCTTCTTGAAACACAGTTTCAATTCCCAGTTACCATCAGGCTGTCATACAAAACTGAGCAGGAGAGTTGCTTTATTTCTTCACTAATTTGTAATCCTTGCATTGATGTAGCCCAGTTTCTCAAGCTCAGCCCTGTCTGATGGACACGGCTGAGCTTATCCTCACTCACCATCCATGTCCTAAAACAGTCCTTTGGAGCACAGGCAGATTGAGAGGAATCCTGCAACAGGCCAGTTTGATGCTTACCCTTTCCTTTTCCCCCATAAGCACTGTGGGGATGGCCAAAAAGGAACATTTTTAAGAGCTCCTTAGAGCGTCTCAGTAGCCTAATGCCAATTTGGCTCTCTTTTCGCTCAGTCCTAAAGGTTTTGGAGAGAATATTTTTAGCGCATCAGCTAATGCACCTGGTAAGATCGAGCCGAGTCCCAGCCACCCCTGGGGAGGGCAGATGCCCCTTCTTGCTGTAGATTCACTCAGATTCTCTCTGGTGTTCTGCTCTGGTTGAAACGGCAGCGCCCCCTGGTGGATCAGAGTTCTCAGATTCACCTGGACCTAGTCCATCTTTTCTCAGTTCTAACAGTAAGATGAGAAGTGATAGCACTTTCCCGGAACTGCTCACGTCGTCGTCATCTGCCTGTGGTTGGCAGATTAGATGACTAAGTGTCCCTGAGCCCGGTGTGAGAGGAGCCTGGAGCAGGGTTCAGTACCTGAGGGAGCAGGTGCCACTGTTATAAGGGTTTGAGACTCTTGTTGTAAGACTATTCATTTATTTAATTAAAAGATTTCTAGTCCACCAATGACTGCTGATCAAGGCAGATTACAAGAAAATAACATAAAACCCTTGAGACATGCATAAAAAATCAAACTGTAAAATCATGACACAAAACAATTAATAACCAATCATAAACAGTACACAATAAATAAACCATAATAAAATATGAGCAAACATCTCATAAATAACCTTATTCTCTCAATGAAGTTAATAGACTGGACACAGGGGGACCAGATTTACCATATTGTCTGTTTTTTCTTTTACAGACTCCTCTTGCCACAGTCAAAGGTAGGTCCTTTCAGAGGCACTTTTATTCTCAGTTTGACAACAGTTGGACTAGAAGAAGATTTTAATTGGGCACTGGGACTGGGTATTTCCTGCTGATTGGTAGGGACCTTTATTTATTGTATTTTTCTTGGGAATTTCTTGGTGTTTGTTTCAACAAGAACAAAAATGATGTTTACCTGGAGAAATGGCTGAGTCATTTTTTTTTTCCACCGATTTCTCCCATTTTTGTTTTTGTTGAAATCGAGCCTGATAAATTACCAGGAAAAATAAAAACTGAATACGAAGGTCCTCAAGGATGGGAAAGAAAGAGTAGGACTAAATGGTCAGTTCTCCTAGTGAAGAAAGGCAAACGGTGGCGTGCCCCAAGGATCAATGTTTAACTTATTCATTAATGATCTGGGAAAGGGAGCAAAGAACAAGGTGATCAGATTTGCAGATGGCAAATTCAAGTTGATTAAAACACAAGACTGTGAGGAACTGCAGAAAGGCCTTACCAGACTGGGGGATTGGGCATCTAAATGGCAGATGACATGTAATGTGGGAGAGTGCAAACTGGTGCACATAATCCTGGGTTCCCTGTTAGGAGTCACCATCCAAGAAAAGGACCTTAGAGTCCTTATGGAAAATACATTGAAATCCTCAGTTCAGTGAGCAGCAGCAGTCAAAAAAATAAAAAAGGAAAATTAGGTTCTTACCTTTGCTAATTTTCATTCCAGTAGTACCATGGATCAGTCCAGACAGCTGGGTTATGCCTCCCCTCCAGCAGATGGAGTCAGAGAGAAAACTGAAAGCACCCCCTATATACACTGGTGTGCCACCTGCGATCCTTCAGTATATGTGATATCAAAGCAGAAGTAATGAATTAAGCACTTTCAACACTGCCCCCAAGAATCCCTCTTTTTTTTTTTAACAAGTGACCAGATCACGTAGAAACATCCTTGAAAACAGATAAAACCAGACACAACAAATAGAACACCAAGAGTGTACAGCAACACACGATACACTGGTATGACTGTCAAGGGAACCTTAAACGTGCGGAAACCGACATAAGACCACTGAAACGGAAAAAATCAGAAAATACGAGCGGACTCCCAGAACCCTGTGGGCGGGCGTCTGGACTGATCCATGGTACTACTGGAATGAAAATTAGCAAAGGTAAGAACCTAATTTTCCTTTCCCAGTACGTACCAGGATCAGTCCAGACAGCTGGGATGTACCCGAGCCGCCTTAACTGGGGTGGGACCCTGAGAGTCCCGCTCGAATCACACTGCTCCCAAAGGACTCTGCAGGAGGTCCCCGGACATCCAGGCGATAATGCCTGGAAAATGTATGCCAGGATTTCCATGTGGCCGCCCTGCATATCTCTTGGCAAGAAACCAAGTGATTCTCTGCCCATGAAGTCGCTTGAGAACGCAGAGAATGAGCCTTAAGCCCAGCAGGAACAGGCTTACCACATCCAACATACGTGGACGCAATAGCACCCTTTAACCAGCGTGCAATCGTAGCTTTGGACGCCTGAAGACCCTTCCTGGGTCCATTCCACAACACGAAAAGGTGATCTGACTTTCTAAAGTCATTGGTAACCTCCAAATAGCGTAAGAGAATCCGACGGACATCCAGATGCCTCAAGTCCCGACCCTGAGAAGACTGTAGGTCCTCGTCCGAAAAGGAAGGTAATTCCACCGTTTGGTTGACATGAAACGCGGAGACCACCTTAGGTAGGAAGGAAGGAACAGTTCGTAGGGAAACTCCTGACGCCGAAATGCGCAAAAACGGTTCCCTGCAAGAGAGAGCCTGAAGCTCCGACACCCGACGAGCCGAGGAAATGGCTACAAGGAAAACAGTCTTGAGGGTCAGATCCTTCAAAGAAGCCGCCTTAAGAGGTTCAAACGGAGCCGCACTGTTACGGCTGTGGCTGCTGTGCTACCGCCTCACCACCAGGGGTCCCTCTAGTGCTGACTTTCCTGACAGGCCCAGTCCATCTCCTATGTCCACTCTATGCTCTGGGTGTGCCCTCTTAACCCTGCCTGACAGTTGCCTCGGTGCTTCGGCATCGAGCTCACCTGGGCTCCCTGCTCTAGCCTGCCTTGCGCGGCCTTCGGGCCATTCCTTGCCTTGCCTTGCCTTGCGCGGCCTTCGGGCCATTCCTTGCCTTGCCTTGCCTTGCGTGGCCTTCGGGCCTATCCTTGCCTTGCCTTGCCTTGCGCGGCCTTCGGGCCTATCCTTGCCTTGCCTTGCCTTGCGCGGCCTTCGGGCCTATCCTTGCCTTGCCTTGCCTTGCGTGGCCTTCGGGCCTATCCTTGCCTTGCCTTGCCTTGCGTGGCCTTCGGGCCTATCCTTGCCTTGCCTTGCCTTGCGTGGCCTTCGGGCCTAGCCTTGCCTTGCCTTGCCTTGCGTGGCCTTCGGGCCTATCCTTGCCTTGCCTTGCCTTGCGTGGCCTTCGGGCCTATCCTTGCCTTGCCTTGCCTTGCGTGGCCTTCGGGCCTATCCTTGCCTTGCCTTGCCTTGCGTGGCCTTCGGGCCTATCCTTGCCTTGCCTTGCCTTGCGTGGCCTTCGGGCCTATCCTTGCCTTGCCTTGTGCGGCCTTTTGGCCTTCTTCCGTGTGTGTGTGTGTGGCCTACGGGCCTTCTGACCTGCCTTGCCCCGTCTATGGTGTGTGGCCTACGGGCCTTCCGTGTGTGTGTGTGTGGCCTACGGGCCTTCTGACCTGCCTTGCCCCGTCTATGGTGTGTGGCCTACGGGCCTTCCGTGTGTGTGTGTGTGGCCTACGGGCCTTCTGACCTGCCTTGCCCCGTCTATGGTGTGTGGCCTACGGGCCTTCCGTGTGTGTGTGTGTGGCCTACGGGCCTTCTGACCTGCCTTGCCCCGTCTATGGTGTGTGGCCTACGGGCCTTCCGTGTGTGTGTGTGTGGCCTACGGGCCTTCTGACCTGCCTTGCCCCGTCTTTGGTGTGTGGCCTACGGGCCTTCCGTGTGTGTGTGTGTGTGGCCTACGGGCCTTCTGACCTGCCTTGTCCTGCTTACTGTGCCCTGACCCAGCCTGGACCCAGACACTGCTGACTGCCGCCTGCCCTGACCCAGCCTGTACTTGACACTGCCACTTGCCGCCTGCCCTGACCCAGCCTGTACTAGACACTGCCACTTGCCGCCTGCCCTGACCCAGCCTGTACCAGACACTGCCACTTGCCGCCTGCCCTGACCCAGCCTGAACCCAGACTCTGATTATTGCTGCCTGCCCTGACCCAGCCTGGTACCTGACTCTGTTTCGAGCCTCCTGTCTCTCTCCACCTGGAGCCACCCTGCTGGGTGGTGTGCACGACTCCTGTCCGGAGCCCAAGCGTAACAGTATGCCGAAGCCATCACATTTTCCAGGGGAAGAGATAAGTCTGTGTCCTGCCGGTGAGTCAACTTTTCACTAATTCAAGATGCCTCCTTCTTTACAGTTTTATACCTGCAGTTCCTGTCAAACTTTGAATTATCCTAGCTATCAGAACTGTCTAGCCTGTGAACTTGTTGGTCAGGAACACTGGTCATGCAATAACTGCAACAAGAAAAATGTCTCTGTCTATCAGGAGTGTTTGAACTGTCTGGCTCCTAAACCAGGGTGGTGGAAATGCTCCTGTCTCCCGTGTTTGTTACCTCCAGGCAAACCCTGCCCCTGTTGTTCTGCTCTAGGACCAGCTGTGCAATTAGAAAAGGCTATCAGCTCTCCTAACCAGTATTCTGTTTCTGGCTCAACTAAAACAGACATTTTTGCTGGCAGTTTGAGGGTAGAAAAACCCAGGACTTACCTGGCCAAGAAGGCTTCTGTGAGACCAGTGCTAGAGCCTCGGGAACAGGTTTCTCTACAACGGAGAGAGCTGATTAGCTCTAGCAGGGCTCAGCTTCCCACAGCTGCCAAGTGGACACTAACGAGCACCTTCCCTAGACGTCCTAGAACTGCCTGTGCCTTCTCTAAACTGCTCCTCCAGAAACAAAATCAGGAGCATCAGACTTTGGCTCGAGGTATCAAGCCCACGGCAGTACAATCTGTGTCTTCCATGCACACCACCTTTAACCATGCTACTCTGCCATCTGAACCTGCTGCACTACCCCGAGAAGAGCCTGAGTCTGCTGAACCAGCCCTGCTGCCGTCTTCAGAGGGGTCCGAACCAGTCCTACTGACAGACTTCCTGAGTCAGCCATCGGAGTCTGCTGAACTGGCCCTGCTGCCACCCCGGGAGGGGTCCATACCGGTCCTGCTGCCACCCCTGGAGGGGTCCATACCGGTCCTGCTGCCACCCCTGGAGGGGTCCATACCGGTCCTGCTGCCACCCCTGGAGGGGTCCATACCGGTCCTGCTGACGCCCCGAGAGGGGTCCGAGCCTGCTACAACGCCCCGAGAGGGGTCCGAGCCTGCTACAATGCCCCGAGAGGGGTCCGAGCCTGCTTCATCGCCCCGAGAGGGGTCCGAGCCTGCTTCATCGCCCCGAGAGGGGTCCGAGCCTGCTACAATGCCCCGAGAGGGGTCCGAGCCTGCTACAACGCCCCGAGAGGGGTCCGAGCCTGCTACAATTGCCCGAGTAGGATCCGAGCCTGCTGTACTGGCCCAGCTGCCGCCCCTGGAGGGGCCTGTACCGGTCTTAATGCCGACCTTGGAAGGGTCCGGACCGGTCCTACTATCGCCTCAAGAAGGGTTACGGACTATTTCTCTGCCCCAGGTGGGGTTTGTGTTCCCCTTGTCACCCCAGGAGGGGTTATGGAAATCTGCACCGCCTCTGCTACCCCAGGATGGGTCTCACCCTGCCGCCTTGTCCCAGGCGGGGTTATGGACTGCCTTTTTCCCTCGGAAAGGAGTTGAACCTGCCGCATCACCCCCGGAGTGGTCTCCCGTTATTCTTGACTACCTCCTGCACAGATGGGATCCAGGAGGAGGGGGAGGCCTTGAGGGGGGGGTACTGTTACGGCTGTGGCTGCTGTGCTACCGCCTCACCACCAGGGGTCCCTCTAGTGCTGACTTTCCTGACAGGCCCAGTCCATCTCCTATGTCCACTCTATGCTCTGGGTGTGCCCTCTTAACCCTGCCTGACAGTTGCCTCGGTGCTTCGGCATCGAGCTCACCTGGGCTCCCTGCTCTAGCCTGCCTTGCGCGGCCTTCGGGCCATTCCTTGCCTTGCCTTGCCTTGCGCGGCCTACGGGCCATTCCTTGCCTTGCCTTGCCTTGCGTGGCCTTCGGGCCTATCCTTGCCTTGCCTTGCCTTGCGCGGCCTTCGGGCCTATCCTTGCCTTGCCTTGCCTTGCGTGGCCTTCGGGCCTATCCTTGCCTTGCCTTGCCTTGCGTGGCCTTCGGGCCTATCCTTGCCTTGCCTTGCCTTGCGTGGCCTTCGGGCCTATCCTTGCCTTGCCTTGCGTGGCCTTCGGGCCTATCCTTGCCTTGCCTTGTGCGGCCTTTTGGCCTTCTTCCGTGTGTGTGTGTGTGGCCTACGGGCCTTCTGACCTGCCTTGCCCCGTCTATGGTGTGTGGCCTACGGGCCTTCCGTGTGTGTGTGTGTGGCCTACGGGCCTTCTGACCTGCCTTGCCCCGTCTATGGTGTGTGGCCTACGGGCCTTCCGTGTGTGTGTGTGTGGCCTACGGGCCTTCTGACCTGCCTTGCCCCGTCTATGGTGTGTGGCCTACGGGCCTTCCGTGTGTGTGTGTGTGTGTGGCCTACGGGCCTTCTGACCTGCCTTGCCCCGTCTATGGTGTGTGGCCTACGGGCCTTCCGTGTGTGTGTGTGTGGCCTACGGGCCTTCTGACCTGCCTTGCCCCGTCTATGGTGTGTGGCCTACGGGCCTTCCGTGTGTGTGTGTGTGGCCTACGGGCCTTCTGACCTGCCTTGCCCCGTCTATGGTGTGTGGCCTACGGGCCTTCCGTGTGTGTGTGTGTGGCCTACGGGCCTTCTGACCTGCCTTGCCCCGTCTATGGTGTGTGGCCTACGGGCCTTCCGTGTGTGTGTGTGTGGCCTACGGGCCTTCTGACCTGCCTTGCCCCGTCTATGGTGTGTGGCCTACGGGCCTTCCGTGTGTGTGTGTGTGGCCTACGGGCCTTCTGACCTGCCTTGCCCCGTCTTTGGTGTGTGGCCTACGGGCCTTCCGTGTGTGTGTGTGTGTGGCCTACGGGCCTTCTGACCTGCCTTGTCCTGCTTACTGTGCCCTGACCCAGCCTGGACCCAGACACTGCTGACTGCCGCCTGCCCTGACCCAGCCTGTACTTGACACTGCCACTTGCCGCCTGCCCTGACCCAGCCTGTACTAGACACTGCCACTTGCCGCCTGCCCTGACCCAGCCTGTACCAGACACTGCCACTTGCCGCCTGCCCTGACCCAGCCTGAACCCAGACTCTGATTATTGCTGCCTGCCCTGACCCAGCCTGGTACCTGACTCTGTTTCGAGCCTCCTGTCTCTCTCCACCTGGAGCCACCCTGCTGGGTGGTGTGCACGACTCCTGTCCGGAGCCCAAGCGTAACACGCACACAATCCACGGAGTACCAAGTTCAAGTTCCAAGACGGACAGGGAAGCCTGACGGGAGGACGCAAGTTTCTAACCCCTCGCAAAAAACGAGCCACATCTGGATGACTCACAAGGGAAGAGCCTTCGACCTTACCCCTCAAGCAGCCCAAAGCCGCCACCTGAACTCGAAGCGAATTATACGCCAACCCCTTCTTCAATCCATCCTGTAAGAACATAAGGATATCCGCCACGGACGAACGTCTGGCCGAAGTACCTGCCGTGTCACACCAATCATGGAAAACCTTCCAAACCCTTGCGTAGGCGAGCGTAGTGGAAGATCGACGCGCCCAAAGGAGAGTAGACACCACCGCGTCCGAATAACCTCTCTTCTTCAACTGCTTCCTCTCATAAGCCAAGCCGCCAGACAAAAACGATCCGCCAGATCGAAAAATACTGGACCCTGACGAAGAAGATTGGGAAGATGACCGAGACGCAGTGGGCCGTTGACTGCCAAGTTAACCAGATCCGCGAACCACGGGCGCCGCGGCCATTCCGGAGCCACGAGAATCACCGGACCGTGATGGGACTCTATGCGTCTTAGCACTTTCCCTACCAGAGGCCACGGAGGGAACACATAAAGAAGAATGTGACGAGGCCACGGAAGGGCTAGCGCGTCCACCCCTTCCGACGCGTGCTCTCTCCTCCGACTGAAGAAGCGCACCGCCTTTGCATTTTGACGGGTCGCCATGAGGTCCAAGCGCGGAGTCCCCCAACGCCGCGCGATGAGAGCCATCGCCTCCGACGAGATCTCCCATTCTCCTGGATCTAGGTGCTGCCGGCTGAGGTAATCCGCCTGAACGTTGTCCACGCCGGCAATGTGGGTGGCCGCGAGACGCTCTATGTGCCTTTCCGCCCAGGACATCAACAGCGCCGCCTTGGTCGCTACCGCTTGGCTTTTTGTGCCTCCTTGTCGATTTATGTACGCCACTGTGGTCGCATTGTCCGACAGAACTCTTACTGCTCGTCCGCGTACCAGTGGAAGGAGACAACGCAAGGCCAGGCGGACCGCTCTGGTCTCCAATCGGTTGATGGACCAAGTCGCCTGGAGTGCTGACCAGGTGCCCTGGACTGCACGGGACTGGCAGACCGCACCCCAGCCCGACAGGCTGGCATCCGTCGTCACCACCAACCAAGACGGGGGTTCGAGGTCCACCCCCTGTAGGAGATTGTCTGGAGTCAACCACCAAGAGAGACTGGAGCGAGCCGGCTCCAGCAAAGGCAATTCCATCCCGTACTCCTCCGAGCGGGGATCCCAGCGAGATAGAAGTGCTCTTTGTAACGGATGCATATGCGCAAAAGCCCATTGTACCATTTCCATAGTAGACACCATATGACCAATGACTTGTAAATAATCCCAGACCGTGGGAATCTCGAGCTCTAACAGGCGCCGTACCTGAGTCATGAGATTGAGCATGCGTTGCTGCGGAAGAAAAACCTTGCCCACCAAGGTGTCGAACCGAGCTCCCAGGAACTCCAGCTGTTGGGTCGGTTCGAGTCTGCTCTTCGCGAAGTTGACTACCCAACCCAACCTCTGCAGCTGGCGCACCACTAAGGAGACCGCCCGGGTGCATGCCGCGTGCGACTTTGCTCGAATGAGCCAATCGTCGAGATAGGGATGCACAAGGACGCCTTGCCGGCGGAGGGAAGCCGCTACCACCACGAGAACTTTGGTGAACACCCTCGGCGCGGTGGCCAACCCGAAGGGGAGGGCGCAAAACTGGTAGTGGTCTCCCATCACCATGAACCTCAAGTACCTTTGATGCCGTTCTCTTATTCCGATGTGCAGATAGGCCTCTGTCAGGTCCAAAGAAGCCAAGAATTCTCCCTTGTGGACGGCCGCAATAACAGACCGAAGGGTCTCCATCCGGAAGCGGGGCACACACAACGCCTTGTTTACTCCTTTGAGATCCAGAATGGGTCAGAAGGTGCCCTCCTTCTTGGGCACCAGGAAGTATATGGAATACCGACCCGTCCTGAGCTGGTCCCGCGGAACCGGAACCACCGCCCCCAGAGCCTGTAGATGGGCGACCGTTTGGGCTATAGCTACCTGTTTTTCTACTGGGCCACACGGCGATATCAGAAAGAGATCCCGGAGGGGACGTACAAAATCCAACTCGTAGCCGTACCGAACCACGTCGAGGACCCATTGATCCGAAGTAATTTTGGCCCACTCCTCCCAGAACCGGGACAGCCGACCTCCCATAACGGGCACGGAGGAGTGGGCCCGCGCACCTTCATTGTGCGGGCTTGATGGCAGGAAAGCCTTGGGAAGAGCCCCCGCGTATAGGCCTCCTGCCGCGAAAGGAAGAAGAAGACCAGGCCTGGGATCTTGTCGCCTGCTGCCGCTGGGGAAGGGAACCCCCTCTTCCCCCACGGAAACGCCGTTGCCCCCGAAAGCGAGCCCTAGCGTTACCAAACGACCGAGGTTGCTGAGGCTTATCCTCAGGCAACTTGTAAACCTTGTTGTCACCCAGGTCCTTAATGAGCTGGTCTAGCTCCTCGCCAAACAGCAACTTGCCCTTAAAGGGGAAGGAACCTAACCTCGCCTTGGAGTTGGCATCCGCCGACCAACGACGGAGCCACAGCAACCTTCTGGCTGAGACCGCCGAGGACATAATGCGAGCCGATGTGCGCAACAAGTCATACAAGGCATCCGCTGTATAAGCGACCGCCGCTTCAACACAATTTGCCTGCTCAGCCTCGCCCGGAGGGAGCTCCTGCATGGTCAGCAGCTGCTGAACCCAGCGGAGGTTGGCCCTCTGCACAAGGCTGCTGCAAGCCGCCGCTCGGACCCCCAGTGCCGCCACGTCAAAAATGCGCTTTAATAAGACCTCAAGCTTGCGGTCTTGGAGGTCCTTCAACGCTATACCCCCCATCACGGGGATAGTCGTATGCTTCACCACAGCCGTGACAGCCGAATCTACCGCGGGTGTCTTCAAAAGCTCCAATGAATCCTTGGGTAAGGGATATAGCCTTTCCATGGCTCGATTCACCCGCAGGGAAGCCTCTGGGAGCTCCCATTCCTTTGAAACGATCTGTAAGACCTTGTGGTGAAAGGGAAAGGTCTGCGGGGGAGCTCTAATCCCTGCCATTGCGATATCCCCTGTAGACGTGTCCGCCTCCTGAGGCGGAGTCGTCAACTCTAGCTCCTGCAACACGTGGAGAATAAGGGAGCTTAATTCTTCTTTTCCAAACAAGCGTAGTACCTGGGGATCATCCCCAGCTACGGCCCCCGGATCGTCGGTCGTCAGCAAGTCCGGAGCCCCCGGGGATTCCGGAGCGGCTCCTGGGTCTCCCAGGTCCTCAGCCCCACCCCCCCTCGGGCGGGGACCCTTGATCCCGGAGAACCCCTCGCCCGGTGGGCTCCCCCGGGATACGGGGGTGGTCTTGGGAACCTTCGGGGGAGCGGGAGCCTCCACCTCCCAGCCGGATTCTGCCTGCAAAAAGGCTTTGTGCATTAAAAGCACAAAGTCCGAAGAAAATGGCACTGACCGCTTTAAATTTTTCTTCGGGCCATCCGATGAAGGGGGGCCGCGAGGAGACCCCAAATCGGCCTGGGAGCACGGGCTCTGTGCCTCAGGAGAGGGAGGAGGGGAGATTTCCTCCTCCGATGCTGAACATGCAGCCTGCCGCGTGTTCAAGATGGCCGCCGCACTCCTCCCCGGTGGAGGAGGGGCCGGAGGATGGCTGCCTGAGACGCTGCTGTGCCGCGCCGGAGAGGGGAGAGGAGATCGGCTGCTGGCAGCGCTCGGCCCCCCCGAGGGTCCCTCGCCCCTGGGAACACATCGGGGGCAGAGACCCCCGCGGGAGAGTTGCGCCCCCGCCTCTCCATAGGTCAGGCAGACCGAAGATCGCAGCATCAGCACCGCGAGCGGAGCAGCAAGAAGAAATGGCGCCAAAAACCCTCGGAGATGAGAGCCCCACAGCAAACGCGCGCCGGGTGAGCTAGCCACCCCCTCCGGGGTCCGAGCAGGCACGGGCAGGCCGGGGTCAGGAGAAATGAGCGCACTGCCTGTCCCCAACTGGACTTAAATGGCTCTGTAACTAAAACTTTAAACTTTTTTTTTTTAAACCCCCTTCAGGACTAAAGCCTGGAATTGGGGGGGGGAGGGTGACCGGCCCACCGGTAAGCTCTCCCCCAGCCTGCGGACACTCTAACCCGGGAATATCAGAAGGGTACTACCCTCCGAGCCTGCCTCACACTAATCCCTAGCTGCGCAGCGCAAGACACTCACACAGACATTCACGCAGACCGACAGGCAGACAGAGGAGAGAAAGGAAGCATCAACTGATCTTGTCCCCTGTCCTACCTTACTCTTTATATTTTATTTTATTTTATTTTTTTTAATTTTCCCAGTACCGAGAAAATAAAAACCGACCGGAGCAGGACCGCAGGTTATGCCTCTCAATCTGCTGGAGTCAGAGATTATACTGAAGGATCGCAGGTGGCACACCAGTGTATCTAGGGGGTGCTTTCAGTTTTCTCTCTGACTCCATCTGCTGGAGGGGAGGCATAACCCAGCTGTCTGGACTGATCCTGGTACGTACTGGGAAAAAGCAAATAGGTTAGGAATTATTGAGAAAAGAATAGAAATTAAAACAGAGAATTTTGTAATGCCTCTCTATCAATTTTATTATTTATATATTTGAATTGGAAATACCACCTTGTTGTATAAGACCTCAATGCGGTTTGTTTACTATAAATCAAATACAGAATATATTCACCGCATTTATTTTTGCCAGAGGGAAAGGTAATTTGCCTTAGCAATCCCTGAGTGGGAACTGAACCCTGGCTTCCCTGGTTCAGGGCCAATTGCTCTGACCACTAGGCTACGACTCCACTCCCAGAATATATATAAACAACCCCCCCCCCCCCCCCCCACAAAGTAATTGTGTACTATAAATCAGTAAAAAAAAAAACAAAAAAAACATCAAATCATCCCTACAATACATAAGTTAACACCACGCCATGATGCCACGAGTATTGTGTGCCGTTCTGTTTGCTCCATCTCTTAAAAAAAAAAAAAAAAAAAATACAGCAGAACTAGAGAAGGTGAAGAGAAGGGTGACCAAAATGATAAAGGGGTCGGAACGGCGCTCTTATGAGAAGCTACACAGGGAGATGACTGACGGGAAATGATAAGAGGTTTATAAAATCAGGAGTGGGGTAAATATGGGATCCTTGTTTACTCTTTCAGATTGTACTAGGACCAAAGAACACTCCATGAAACTTAAGATTTAAATCACATTTAAGAAAGTATTTGTTTCAGTCAGCGCACAACTAAGCAGTGGAATGTATTGCCGGAGGATACGGTCAAGGTTAATAGCATAACTGAGTTAAAAAAAAAAAAAAAAGCTTTGGACAAGTTCCTGGAGGATGGGGGTCCTTTAACAATGATTAGCCAGATAGAGATGTGAACTGAGAAGCAGTATCTGCTGGATACTGCCTACTGACCCAGCTTGTCCACTGTCGGAGATAGGATGCTGGGCTCAGCGGCCCAGAGATCTGAGCCGGCATAGCCTATCTGGAGGGCAGTTTGAAGATTGCAGCCCTTGTGCTGGGCTGGAAAGGGTGAATGCTCTGCTTGTAATTTTGTGCTTTCTTCCTCCATCCAGAAAAGAAAATCTCCAACAGTCCAGTGAAAATGATTGAGGGATCGGACATGCTGCGAGCAGGTAAAAGCAATCCCCTTCCCCCCCCTCACTGCCCAGCACCACAGCGGTGGGTTGAGCTGCTGGCCCCTCCTGCTCTGCAAGGCTGCCTGGCAGCGGAAAGTGAATAGCGCAGCAAAACGCCCTTTTAACGCTTCTGTTTCCCTCGCCCGTCGGTGCCTCTCAGCAGTGGGGGGTTGGCAAAGCATGAGAAGGCTGGCTGCTTGGACTCCCCTGGTCCCTTTAAGCCTCGCGGGTGTCCTGAGACCTCCTTCATGCCCTCCTCACCAGGTCTAACCTGCCATCCACCAAAGGGAAGCTGCTGACTTCCAACATCTGGCAAGCTCTCTCTCTCTTTCTCCGGCGACGTGAGGTGTGGGGTGCCCGAGCGCAGCTCAGAGCTCTGCCTTGCATGAGAGGCAGGTTATGGATAACTATTGGGGCAGATTTGGTGGCTGAAAGACAGGAAGCCGTTAAGGGTTGGTGACGGAGGGTAGGGTGTGTATGGGGGGGGAGAAGGGTGATTCCCTTGTATGTTCTGATTTTCTGGTGGCCCTCTTCACTAGCCAGCATGACTAAAGCAGAGAGAGAAAAAAAAGAGAGGCTCCTGCAAGAGATGCAAATTCAAACTGAATGAGACCTGCTGCCGGACTCCCATTCTTCAGAGGAGCTAGCTCAGGCTCTAGAAAGGAACCCTTTACTTGTTACAGGGTTAGCAGAATATTTCTACAAATTGTGCCGACGCTGCCTGAAGGAGTAATGGACATTGCTTGAAGGAAGTTAGGAACGGTCTCTGGAGTTTCTTCCTGCTCACAACCTGCTGCGTCCTCAGTCAGTGACACTCGCCACATTGCACCGCACCAGGCTGAAGGTGCTGCGTTAGTCCAAAACATCTGGCCAGGGGCCTGCTGTGAATTCCTGTTCTCATTATTCAAACAAAGCCAAGAACATAGAAGTTAATTAAAATATACTGTAACAGCAAACATCGTGTGGTGTGGAACTGCACAAAATGTAAACTATTTTGTAATGAATCAAGTTAGCCTGGGGTTAGGGTTGTGACTAACAGTTCAGATTCTGAAAACTAGTTATGGTTATTGGTCCTGGTTATTCAGTACTATTTAAGATTATTAGTACAGATTAGAGTTCTCAGTATAGGTTAGGATTATTGCTCCCAGTTAAGGCTTTCAGTACTAGTTAGGATTGTTGGTACTGCTAAGGGGTTATCAGAACTGGTGTCTCGGGGCAAGTTCTGGGGATCCTTGATCTTTCTGTTTCGTTATTATTGGTTCTGGTGTCACTATCGCCAGTGTTTTTGGCCACATTACCTATACTGATGCAGGTGGGCTTTCTGACTAAGCCAAGTGCAGGAGGCAGGTGAAGAGCCAACCTTGAAGGTATTTTGAGATAGGATAGCCAAGCTGCTAATTAATATTTCCTTAGTGCCCAGTGGACCTGTTTAGACCTGTGGGAACATTCCTCCCACCAGCAGATGGAGGCAGAGAGCGAGGCCTGTCCCTGAAATCTTCCTCCTCCAGTATGCAAGGAATTCCCTCAGTAGTTCTCTGTCTCAGCAGATGGAAGCCAGCGGAGCAGCAAGCATGGAGATGGACCCCTAGGGCACAGATATCCTTAATGGGGTTCAGGACTGAATCAAGGAATTGTAGATAGCAGACTAGGCTGATCTTCCTTCCCTTGGATGTAAGGTGCCTGCTTGGACCATGTATACTTTGGACAGCAGCAAACCCCCAGGACATGTCTTCCATCAGCTGCAATACAAGCAATAAAGATTGTTGGAGGAGAGGGGGGAAGAAAATCAGTGTGGTGAAGGAAATGTGCCAGCAGGCAGATAAAATAGACCGCAGCACGGGCTGACAGCATATAGCAGACGATGTGGTTCTGCAGCCCCCTTCTCTTCATACCCTCGCCAGTTCTGTAAGAACAGTAGAGGAAACGCGGTCAGTGTGAGGCCTGGAGACGGTGCAGGATTGCCAGTTCTTTTTTGTTGGGCCCGAGATGGCAGCACAGCCCTGGGAGAAGCAGCTCAGGGCGCAGGAGCAGCAAATGCTGCAAGAGGGCTCACAACACCACCAGAGCAAAGTGGGGGGAACCCGGCACTGTTTTTTAGCACTGCCAAATGCCAAAGAAACGGCAGCAGCAAGACTGAGGCACTCCTCTGTGGGGGGTCACATCTTCCCCGTGCTGAGCTTCAGGCCAGCTAAGTGCCTAAAATCCCCTAATGCCATAGTGGAGGAGGGCTTCACCACCACATTTCTAATGGTGATGCATAAGCTTCCTTGCCAAGCAGGTGACAACTACAGTGAAATCTAGGCTGAGAAGCTGGTCGGCAGATTTATCCTCCAAAGCTAGGTTGAGGGAAGAATTGGAGAAGCTGGTGCTAGGAGAGAGTTACCCCAGAGACTCCCAGAAGATAGATTTAAGGGACCCTTGAAAGGAATCTTTCACTGGAACTGATTCAGGGACGCTAGGCAGTGTAGACCAGGTAGACCACGTAATCCCTAGAAGCAAAGACTTCCTACAAATTCATAGCCATTTTGGGGGAGTAGAAACAGTGGCGTGTAGTGACATTTATAGCAGGGGATTCAGTCTCGCTCCCTCAGTCCCCTTTCCCCTCCCACATGTGCTGCCCGTCTGCCCTCCCCCCCCCCCTCCCCCCCCAGTTCTACAGCAGTCTCACTCCCTCACCCCCTCTCCCCTAGATTCAAAAGACGCTTTCCTAGTGTGTAGCCAGATGGACTCAGGACCAATGGGTTATGCTCCCCTGCTAGTAGATGGAGATGGAGTCAGGTTGCAAAGCTGACGTCACAGTACATATAGCCCTGTAGTGACCTCAACTCTTCAGTATTCTCCATCTCCAGCAGATGCTGGACGTACCTCTCCCAAAGGGGATTGCTGTACTTTTGGAAAGAGAAAATCGACATTTTAAATTGGAGAAAAATTGAGCCCCACTCTCCTGCGGTGATACCTAAAGGTCCCTCCCCCAGTTGAGACTTCCTGAGGCGATTTACGAGATCCCTCAGAGGTGAGCCTTGGTCAGGTAGCCGGTTCCTGGCGTGGACTTTGCTGCTTAGGCAGCTGAAAGGCAGTGAGTGCAGGAAGCTGAGCAAGGTGGTAAAGGTCATATTCATGAAGTCTCCTTGCCACTCCCAGCACAAGAAGCAGGCAGTGGAGATTACAGTTCTAAGACTCCTCAGGATGAGGGTTGTGATCCCAGTAGCTATGCCCCAGAAATAATACGAGGCATTATTCCATCTATTTTGTCATACCCAAGAAGGAAGGTTCTTTTCACCCCATCCTGGACCTCAAGAGTGTCAAATGTCACTTGCGAGTGACTCATTTTCTCATGGACACCTTGCACTCCGTGATAATGGCCATACAACCAGGAGAGTTCCCAACCTCCCTGGACCTATCCGAGGCCTATCTACATATTCGAATCCAACAGGAATACCATTTCCTACACTTTGCAGTACTGGGTCATCATTATCAGTTTCGGCCACTGCCCTTTGGCTTAGCCACCGCGCCCAGAACGTTTTCCAAGATTATGGTGGTTGTGGCAACAGTGTTGAGAAAAGATGGGATCCTGGAGCACCCATACTTGGACGATTGGCTGATCCAGGCCAAGTCCGTGAAAGAGAGCCTCCTGGTGACCAGCAGGGTGATCTCCTTGTTACAGGAACTCGGTTGGATAGCAAACTTTACCAAGAGTAGCCTCAAGCCTTCCCAGTCCTTGGAGTGTCTGTGCATCTGGTTTGACACCAGGCGGGGCAAGATCTTTCTTCTGTCCACACGGTTACAGAAGTTGATGTATCAGGTGCATCAGTTGGTTAACATGGTACGCCCAACGGTGTGGAGCTATCTCCAAGTTCTCGGTTTGAAGGTGGCAACCCTGGAAGTAGTCGCAGAGGGCGAGGGTACACATGTGTCCTCTCCAACGCTCATTGCTCTCACATTGGAACCCACAGTCTCAAGACTATTTAGTCAATCTCCATTTATTGATGAGAGTCTGCTGTTACAGGAAGCTCATCTGAGCAGGGGTGTGTCCCTGTTCTCCCCAAACTGGCTGGTTCTCACGACAGATGTGAATCTCCGGGGCCGGAGAAGTTCACTGTCAGGAGTTGACGGCCATGGGATGTTGGACAGAAGAAGAGGCTCTCTGGAACATCAATTGCCTGGAAGCCCGGGCAGTCAGATTGGTGTGTTTACAGTTCAGCCACAGACTCCAGAGCTAGGCAGTCCATGTGATGTTGTACAACGCAACGACAGTGGTCTACATCAGCCGCCAGGGAGGAACCAAGAGCTAGCAAGTGTCACAGGAGATAGTCCTCCTCATGGAGTGGGTGGAAGTAATCTACAGATGATTTCAGCCTCCCACATTGCAGAAAAGACAATGTCAGAGCAGACTTTCTAAGCAGGGAGAGTTTGGATTCAGGAGAGTGGGGATTGTCGACCAAAGTATTTCAACTGATAGTAGATCGTTGGGGCCTCCCATCAATCGACCTGCTGGCTGCATCCCACAATGCAAAGGTTCCTCCATTCTTCAGCCATAGAAGAGATCCATGCTCCCTGGGAGTCAACATTCTCATTCAGATATGGCCGGAAGAAGAGTTGCTATACGCCTTCCCTCCATGGCCCTTGCTGGGCAGGGTCATTCGCAGAATTGAACACCACAAGGGGCTAATCCTGCTAGTAGCTCCAGATTGGCCCAGGCGTCCATGATTTGTGGACATGCGGAGACTCCTGGTGGAGAAACCCCTGCGCCTCCCACCGCACAGGTACCTATTACAGCAGGGACTTGTCCTTCACGAGGATCCAACTCGATTCTGTCTTACGGCTGGCCTTTGAGAGGGCTCGCTTGAAGAGGTGGGGATATTCGGTGGCAGTAATTGTCACCTTACTCCGTGTTCGGAAGTTCTACATGTCCCTAGGGTATGTGCGGTTCTGAAGAGTATTGAGGCCTGGTGTGAGGAACGGGGTGTCTTCCCTCAGGCGGTCAAAATCCCACTTATTCTGTAATTTTTGCAGAGCAGCCTGAATAAAGGTTTGGGCCTTAACTCTCCGAAGGTGCTGGTAGTGGCTCTCTTCTGTTTCAGGGGTGAGGTGAATGTCGGCTCATTTGGACGTGGCTCGTTTTCTGAATGGAGTGTTGCATCTTCGGCCTCCCTTGCAGTTGCCATTTCCCTTGTGGAATTTTAGTTTAGTGCTGGAAATTTTGGCAGGTCCTTCCTTTTAGCCACTGTGCAGTCTTTCCTTGCATTTATTGACTTTGAAAACAGTGTTCCTGGTAGCTGTATGCTCGGTACGTCGCATCTCTGAACTTCAGGCATTGTCATGCCAGGAGCCTTTCCTCTGGATGACTCCAGGGGCATTACAACTATGTACTGTTCTGTCCTTCTTGCCCCAGGTAGTCTCGGAGTTTCATTTGAATTAGTCCATTTTGTTGCCATCCCTAGATAAACTTAAGGACGTGGAGGAATATCGGCTCCTCCGTCATTTGGATGTCAAGAGACTTTTAGTGCTGCATCTGGAAGTCTCAGAAACAGTCCGAAAGATGGACTGCCTATTTGACCTTCATGGCAGAAGGAAGCAGGGTGAACCAGCTTTCCGGGCTACTATAGTTTGCTGGATTAAGGAGATGATCTTGGGAGCCTATGTAGAGGCAGGAAAGTCATTACCTTCTCAGATTAGAGCTCATTTCACTAAGGCTCATGCAGTCTCATGGGCGGAGGACAGACTGCTGTTTCCCGTTGATATCTGCCGGGTGGCTATGTGGTCCCCCTTGAACACCTTCTCTAGGTTTTATCGCCTGGACGTACAGGCCCAAGAGAACGCTGCCTTTACAAGGGCAGTTTTGACTGGATTGCGGGGAGCCTCCCGTCCCGATCGGGAGTAGCTTTTGTACATCCTGAGTCCATCTGGCTACACGCTAGGAAATGGAGAAATTACTTACCTGATAATTTTGTTTTCCTTAGTGTAGACAGGTGGACTCAGCATCCTGCCCTTGGCTGCAAATCCACTCCTGTGGTATGGGCCTCGAATCCAAGGGATCGTGGGTAAGTTTTCATCCAGTCCCTAGATTAAGGTACCTATATTCTTACTGGAATTCAGTGTTTATGATTGGTTGAGTACAGTTACGGTTTTCTGTTTTTTAATCATATTTGTAGTCATATTTTCAATTAAGTCCTTTCATTAGTATGTCCACAGTGGCTTTTGAAGAGAATACTGGAGAGCTGAGCTCACTACAAGGGTATATGTATGGTGACCACAGCTTTGCAACCTGACTCCATCTTCATCTGCTGGCAGGGGAGCATAATCCATTGGCCCTGAGTCCATCTGTCTACACTAAGGAAAACAAAATTTTCAGGCAAGTAATTTCTCCAATGAAACCCATATGGCATTAGGCCTCTTGTAACATGTAATGGCTGTGGGCTTGGCTCTCAGAAAGCCATGAATAAACACTTGCAATATAGTAAACTTCCTATACCAAAAACAGCACTTACTGCCAGCACTCAAACTACAACGTTACGTATGAAAAGGAAACACTGCAAATATTACATGAGGCTTTAAAAAATGAAACAAGCCTGACTGCCTAAAATACCTGTAAAATTTAAAAAAAATACATATACCTAAAAATATTGTACAAAAGCTTTTAAAACTACATAAGTCCCTTCTTCAGATGTCAGATCAGAGACATTCACATCTAAAGACGGGTCCTATATTGTCTCAGTAACTCATGTACAGTATTTCTGGATAATACATAGCTCCAATAAAAGCTATCACAGCCTGCCAAGAATACAATTTACTCCGAGACAAATTTGCCATTTCAACACAGCACTACTCCCAGGACTCAACAGCAACAATCCTACCCAGGAAAGAGCAGCACTGCAAATATTACATCAGGTCCTAGAAGACCAATACACCTTTTATTGAAAAAAGAACAAGACTGATTGCTATAGACCCCTAGAAACCATAAACTAGCAGAATCCCTCACTTCGATCACAGACAGACCCTTACCAAAGGCAAAATAAGAGAACAACAAAATAAAGAAATATAAAATGTCAATCATAAAAATAAAACCATAACAATAAAAAGAATAAATATTTAAAAACAGATGAATAGATCATCCAGTAATTAAAACCTTATAAAAAAAAGTTTATACAATTTCCCAAAACACCAATATAATATTTCAAAACAGCAAACATATCAAATAACATCCAATAATGAAACTAATAAAGATATAAAAAATCTTCCTTGCTTTGTTCCTGCGATGTTTCAATTTCCAGCCACTCAGACTATTGTGGACTGGGGGATGGAGAGCTGTATAAACTTTATCCTCTCACACACACACACAGGCTCTCCTCCACACATACAGGCATTGGCTCTCACACACACACACACACGCACGGGCTCTCACCTCACCCACAGGCAGTCACCCACCCACCCAAACACACTGACAGCCACCCACTGGCAGTCATACATATAGACACATGCTGTCACCTCCCCCCCCCCCCCCCCCACACACACACAGGATTCAACCTTCCACACACATACAGCCTCTCACCCACAAGCATGCACTCAGGCTAAACCCATACATCCAATCATACACACACACACACACACACACAGCCTCTCACCCACCCACATAAAAGCAGTCACCCATCCACTCCTACACAGATCTCATCTACCCACAAACACACACCTAAGCTCTCACCCACCCACCTTAGTAGTCATCCACATCCATACAGGCAGTAACACATACACCCCCACCCCCACCAGCTCTCATCCAGCCACATTCACCCACCCATTGACATCCACCCAACATAGGCTGTCACTCCTACACACACTCCTATACAGGAACTGTCACCCAGCCACACATACACATACCCCCACACACACATAGGGCCTGGGCCTCTTCTTCAGCTGCCAGCAGGATGGGATCCTTTGGTGGGCATTATGTCCTCCTTCTCTCTTTGGCTGCCAGCGGGATGGGGTCCGCTGATGGCCACCGCGTCCTTCTTCTCTTCGGCTGCCAGCGGGATGGGGTCCATTGGCAGCCACCGCATCCTTCTCCTCTCTTTGGCCGTCAGCGGGATTAGGTCCGCTGGCAGCCAAGGCTTCGTATCTCTCTCTTCAGCCGTTGCAGGACAGGCTACATGGAGGCCTGCTAAGTCATGGGGTGGGCAGCAGCAGAAGTCATTTATTCAAACATCATCTCCTGCTGCCTCAGGACTGATCTCACGGCAGCAGGAGATGACTTTTGGATAAACTCGATTCCTGCTACCCATGGGGGGGGGAGAGAGAGGTGTAGCCAGATGTGATGCAGTTGATTGGATGAAGCAGGGTTTTGGTTTATCCCTGCCTGATCCGATGTATAAATTTGGGATGGCACTTGCCACCCTGAAGCAACGCCTGGAGGCTGTGGAGATTTACTGAATCCCTTGAAGGCCAGGCCAGTAGAATTGAGGGAGGATCCAGGGGTCCTACAGGACTCAGGAGCATGCAATGACAGTTTAAGGTTTCACTCCCCCCCCCCACACACACACACCAGTAGGTGAACGTCTGAAACGTTTTTACAGGGAATGGACCTGTATTAGAAGGACTGGTGGATATGGGCAGCCACCTTCAAGGTGGCTGCCCATATTCAAGTGTCTTCTGTCACCTCTCTCTGCAAATCCCCGAGAAAGAAGAAGACAATCAGAAGTACCTTAGAACACTTGCGACAACTAAAGGCAGTAATGCCAGTAACCCCCTTGGAAAAACAGAAAAGAAGATACTCCATTTTGTGTTCCCAAAGAAAGAGGGAACCTTTTGCCTGGCACTGGATTTAAAATACATCAACAAATCCCTAAGGGATGGAATGGAAACACTGAAGTCAGTAATGATGGCAATAAGGCAAGGAGAATTTCTAACTTCTCTGGGCCTAGCAAAGGCATAATTACACATTCGTATCGGGGAACAGCATCAGTGGTTTCTAAAGTTCGTGGTTCTGGGTGAACACTATCAGTTCACAGTCTTAGGAGTAAGGTTCAAATCAAAGATAGGAAAGGTGTCTATGACTAAAGAGAGGATCACAAGTTACAGGAGCAAGTGATAAGGTTGAGGAAGACCCAGGCACTTCAAGTCTGGGAGTATGTGCAAATGCTGGGATCAATGGTGGCAGCCATATACCTCATGCCCTGGGTGAGAGCCCATATGCACTCTTTACAGAAGGCTCTTCTCTCAAGATGATCACTCCAGGGACAGATGTTCGACAACAAGATCCCAATGAGAGAGCAAGCCAAAAGGAGTCTGGAATGATGGCTTGTCTACAGTCTGCAGACAGGAGTTAGTCTGAAAGCTCCAGAATGGATATCAGTAACCACAGATGTGAGCTTGGTAGACACTACACAGGCCAGACAGCTCAAGGCCTTTGGTCGGCCATTGAATCAGCATGATCAATAAATTGACTGGAGACCAGGGCAATCAGACTGGCCTTAATCAGGTAAAACAGAAAGCAGTCAATGTTATCAGATAATGCCACAGTAGTAGCCTACGTGAACAGGCAAGGAGGCACCAATAGAAAGCTAATGGCAAAAGAAACAGAACATTTTAGTGGCATGAGCGGAAACCCATCTCAAGGGCTTCTCAGCAACATTCATAGCTAGAATCAACAACATGCAGGCAGCCTCTAGATGCAGGAGAGTAGGAACTAGCCAAGGAAGCATTCAATCAGATTGCAAACAGTTGGGAGCATCCAGTAGAAATGCCAAGGTGAAGAATTTTTACAATCGCAGGAGAAAAGCAGGATCAAGGAGAATGGACGCACTTGTGCAATTATGGCCACAAGACTGCCTACTGTACATTTTCCCGTCTTAGCCGCTAGTAGGGCAGGTGATAAGGAGGATTGTGGACCACCTAGGATGAGTGATAATAAGTAGCCCTAGGCTGGGCAAGGAGATCATGGTATACAGATTTGATCAGACTTCATTTAGGGAAACTGATTTGATTTGCCCACGTGCAGGGGTTGCTACACCAGGGACTAATAGTCATGGAGAAACCGCTCCATTCTCACTTACTGTCTGGCTCCTGAGAGGGTGAGGCTGTGTAAACAGTGGTAGTAACACTGCTGACGGCCAGGAAAGTATCAACATCCCTTGCCTACATCAGAGTATGGAGGACCTCTAAAGCTTGACTCTTTGCCCTTTAAAGCTCAACTGTGCAACATTCTGGAGTTCCTGGAAGATGGACTGGAGAAGGGCCCTAGCCCTGAATTCATTGAAGGTCCAGGCAGAAGCCATAATCTGCTATAGGGGAAAGCTTGGAAGCCACTCAGTTGCCTCAAATCCAGACATGGTATGTTTCTTCAGGGTGTCAAACATGTGCACCCTCCACTGAGACCATTGGTATCGGATTACTTTCTTAATCAAGTGGTTGCCCTGCCTGTCTTTAGGGCACCCAATGGCAAGAGAAGGAGAAAGGGGCTGCAATTACTGGGTGTCCAGGGCACATTATTGCTAAATTTAGGCTCTTAGGTAGGAAATTGAAATCCAGAACCTCCAGGGCTGCATTCTCAGAAATGCTTCCCATTCCATGCTCAGGACTTCAGAGACAGGCCAGCTCCAGAGTCAATGCGTGGATGAGAAAGTAGTGCAAGAAAGAGGATATTAGGTTTGT